>NC_142102.1:7002712-7346515 GCF_054644295.1 Miniopterus natalensis
AGAAGGGCATTTTGCAGTGAATTTCAGACAGGCATGTAGAAAAAGTCATTTCTATCGGTTGCAGAGTGCAAAAGCATGATTGACTTCATGTACTCCATGAAACCCTTACATCTCCAAGTGACCTGAATTAGGACTTTCCCAAAAAGATATGTTTGAGGGTCTGTGGCAAAAGGAGCTCTAAGTTGTGTATTCAGTGCTGGAGAGTGACACACTCTACACAGGTTACACAGCGTTTTGCCAGCACCAACATGCTTAACACTGAAACTGCTACAAGGTGTGTGTAGTATGCTGAATGAAGGCTTGTCATTTCAAAGAAAGAAGAGGAAAACAAAATCCAGGTAGTGAAACGAGCACACCAGTATGGGAGATGTGCATGTGTTCAGTTTCAAGCAGCAGCTCTTTGTGGACACTTGGAAACAGTGCTGTGAAAAAATTTCGTACGAAGCGGGATTTTGCCAAAGTTAAAAGTCCTTCCAAAACCAACCCTAAAGAACTTAGCCAAACAATGAATGTTGCAATAAGCTGCTGCAGGAAAGGTGCTTCTATGACACAACTCCCAAGCAGGTAGCTACATTGTGCACAGTAGAAAAGGCATATGAATTGCAGGCTGAAAACTCACTCCAGAAGGATGAAATGCATGTGCTTTTCTCTGAAAGAACACTCAGCCAACAGGCTTCTGCTTGCTCCTTCAAGGTCTTTGTAGAAACTTGTGTTTTCACTGCTGGAATAGGTTTTGGGATGCATTGTTTCAATCTCTTGCAGGCCTCATGTTGTTTCTTAGACAATGTGGAAAAACAAGGAGTATGTTTCCCAAATCACTTGAAATCCAGGAAAACGCACACTGAATCACTCTTGCTCAAACACGCTCTTTCACCTAATGCGTTGAGAACATTCAAGAAAGCAGAAAAGAAGGGCATTTTGCAGTGAATTTCAGACGGGCATGTAGAAAAAGGCATTTCTATCGGTTGCAGAGTGCAAAAGCATGATTGACTTCATGTACTCCATGAAACCCTTACATCTCCAAGTGACCTGAATTAGGACTTTCCCAAAAAGATGTGTTTGAGGGTCTGTGGCAAAAGGAGCTCTAAGTTGTGTATTCAGTGCTGGAGAGTGACACACTCTACACAGGTTACACAGCGTTTTGCGAGCACCAACATGCTTAACACTGAAACTGCTACAAGGTGTGTGTAGTATGCTGAATGAAGGCTTGTCATTTCAAAGAAAGAAGAGGAAAACAAAATCCAGGTAGTGAAAGGAGCACACCAGTATGGGAGATGTGCATGTGTTCAATTTCAAGCAGCAGCTCTTTGTGGACACTTGGAAACAGTGCTGTGAAAAAATTTCGTACGAAGCGGGATTTTGCCAAAGTTAAAAGACCTTCCAAAACCAACCCTAAAGAACTTAGCCAAACAATGAATGTTGCAATAAGCTTCTGCAGGAAAGGTGCTTCTATGACACAACTCCCGAGCAGGTATCTACATTCTGCACAGTACAAAACGCATATGAATTGCAGGCTGAAAACTCACACCAGAAGGATGAAATGCATGTGCTTCTCTCTGAAAGAACACTCAGCCAACAGGCTTCTGCTTGCTCCTTCAAGGTCTTTGTAGAAACTTGTGTTTTCACTGCTGGAATAGGTTTTGGGATGCATTGTTTCAATCTCTTGCAGGCCTCATGTTGTTTCTTAGACAATGTGGAAAAACAAGGAGTATGTTTCCCAAATCACTTGAAATCCAGGAAAACGCACACTGAATCCCTCTTGCTCAAACACGCTCTTTCACCTAATGCGTTGAGAACATTCAAGAAAGCAGAAAAGAAGGGCATTTTGCAGTGAATTTCAGACGGGCATGTAGAAAAAGTCATTTCTATCGGTTGCAGAGTGCAAAAGCATGATTGACTTCATGTACTCCATGAAACCCTTACATCTCCAAGTGACCTGAATTAGGACTTTCCCAAAAAGATATGTTTGAGGGTCTGTGGCAAAAGGAGCTCTAAGTTGTGTATTCAGTCCTGGAGAGTGACACACTCTACACAGGTTACACAGCGTTTTGCGAGCACCAACATGCTTAACACTGAAACTGCTACAAGGTGTGTGTAGTATGCTGAATGAAGGCTTGTCATTTCAAAGAAAGAAGAGGAAAACAAAATCCAGGTAGTGAAACGAGCACACCAGTATGGGAGATGTGCATGTGTTCAGTTTCAAGCAGCAGCTCTTTGTGGACACTTGGAAACAGTGCTGTGAAAAAATTTCGTACGATGCGGGATTTTGCCAAAGTTAAAAGACCTTCCAAAACCAACCCTAAAGAACTTAGCCAAACAATGAATGTTGCAATAAGCTGCTGCAGGAAAGGTGCTTCTATGACACAACTCCCGAGCAGGTAGCTACATTGTGCACAGTAGAAAAGGCATATGAATTCCAGGCTGAAAACTCACTCCAGAAGGATGAAATGCATGTGCTTCTCTCTGAAAGAACACTCAGCCAACAGGCTTCTGCTTGCTCCTTCAAGGTCTTTGTAGAAACTTGTGTTTTCACTGCTGGAATAGGTTTTGGGATGCATTGTTTCAATCTCTTGCAGGCCTCATGTTGTTTCTTAGACAATGTGGAAAAACAAGGAGTATGTTTCCCAAATCACTTGAAATCCAGGAAAACGCACACTGAATCACTCTTCCTCAAACACGCTCTTTCACCTAATGCGTTGATAACATTCAAGAAAGCAGAAAAGAAGGGCATTTTGCAGTGAATTTCAGACGGGCATGTAGAAAAAGTCATTTCTATCGGTTGCAGAGTGCAAAAGCATGATTGACTTCATGTACTCCATGAAACCCTTATATCTCCAAGTGACCTGAATTAGGACTTTCCCAAAAACATGTGTTTGAGGGTCTGTGGCAAAAGGAGCTCTAAGTTGTGTATTCAGTGCTGGAGAGTGACACAGTCTACACAGGTTACACAGCGTTTTGCGAGCACCAACATGCTTAACACTGAAACTGCTACAAGGTGTGTGTAGTATGCTGAATGAAGGCTTGTCATTTCAAAGAAAGAAGAGGAAAACAAAATCCAGGTAGTGAAACGAGCACACCAGTATGGGAGATGTGCATGTGTTCAGTTTCAAGCAGCAGCTCTTTGTGGACACTTGGAAACAGTGCTGTGAAAAAATTTCGTACGAAGCGGGATTTTGCCAAAGTTAAAAGACCTTCCAAAACCAACCCTAAAGAACTTAGCCAAACAATGAATGTTGCAATAAGCTGCTGCAGGAAAGGTGCTTCTATGACACAACTCCCAAGCAGGTAGCTACATTGTGCACAGTAGAAAAGGCATATGAATTCCAGGCTGAAAACTCACTCCAGAAGGATGAAATGCATGTGCTTTTCTCTGAAAGAACACTCAGCCAACAGGCTTCTGCTTGCTCCTTCAAGGTCTTTGTAGAAACTTGTGTTTTCACTGCTGGAATAGGTTTTGGGATGCATTGTTTCAATCTCTTGCAGGCCTCATGTTGTTTCTTAGACAATGTGGAAAAACAAGGAGTATGTTTCCCAAATCACTTGAAATCCAGGAAAACGCACACTGAATCACTCTTGCTCAAACACGCTCTTTCACCTAATGCGTTGAGAACATTCAAGAAAGCAGAAAAGAAGGGCATTTTGCAGTGAATTTCAGACGGGCATGTAGAAAAAGTCATTTCTATCGGTTGCAGAGTGCAAAAGCATGATTGACTTCATGTTCTCCATGAAACCCTTACATCTCCAAGTGACCTGAATTAGGACTTTCCTAAAAAGATGTGTTTGAGGGTCTGTGGCAAAAGGAGCTCTAAGTTGTGTATTCAGTGCTGGAGAGTGACACACTCTACACAGGTTACACAGCGTTTTGCGAGCACCAACATGCTTAACAGTGAAACTGCTACAAGGTGTGTGTAGTATGCTGAATGAAGGCTTGTCATTTCAAAGAAAGAAGAGGAAAACAAAATCCAGGTAGTGAAACGAGCATACCAGTATGGGAGATGTGCATGTGTTCAGTTTCAAGCAGCAGCTCTTTGTGGACACTGGGAAACAGTGCTGTGAAAAAATTTCGTACGAAGCGGGATTTTGCCAAAGTTAAAAGACCTTCCAAAACCAACCCTAAAGAACTTAGCCAAACAATGAATGTTGCAATAAGCTGCTGCAGGAAAGGTGCTTCTATGACGCAACTCCCAAGCAAGTCGCTACATTGTGCACAGTAGAAAAGGCATATGAATTCCAGGCTGAAAACTCACTCCAGAAGGATGAAATGCATGTGCTTTTCTCTGAAAGAACACTCAGCCAACGGGCTTCTGCTTGCTCCTTCAAGGTCTTTGTAGAAACTTGTGTTTTCACTGCTGGAATAGGTTTTGGGATGCATTGTTTCAATCTCTTGCAGGCCTCATGTTGTTTCTTAGACAATGTGGAAAAACAAGGAGTATGTTTCCCAAATCACTTGAAATCCAGGAAAACGCACACTGAATCACTCTTGCTCAAACACGCTCTTTCACCTAATGCGTTGAGAACATTCAAGAAAGCAGAAAAGAAGGGCATTTTGCAGTGAATTTCAGACGGGCATGTAGAAAAAGGCATTTCTATCGGTTGCAGAGTGAAAAAGCATGATTGACTTCATGTACTCCATGAAACCCTTACATCTCCAAGTGACCTGAATTAGGACTTTCCCAAAAAGATGTGTTTGAGGGTCTGTGGCAAAAGGAGCTCTAAGTTGTGTATTCAGTGCTGGAGAGTGACACATTCTACACAGGTTACACAGCGTTTTGCTAGCACCAACATGCTTAACACTGAAACTGCTACAAGGTGTGTGTAGTATGCTGAATGAAGGCTTGTCATTTCAAAGAAAGAAGACGAAAACAAAATCCAGGTAGTGAAACGAGCACACCAGTATGGGAGATGTGCATGTGTTCAGTTTCAAGCAGCAGCTCTTTGTGGACACTTGGAAACAGTGCTGTGAAAAAATTTCGTACGAAGCGGGATTTGGCCAAAGTTAAAAGACCTTCCAAAACCAACCCTAAAGAACTTAGCCAAACAATGAATGTTGCAATAAGCTGCTGCAGGAAAGGTGCTTCTATGACACAACTCCCGAGCAGGTAGCTACATTGTGCACAGTAGAAAAGGCATATGAATTCCAGGCTGAAAACTCACTCCAGAAGGATGAAATGCATGTGCTTCTCTCTGAAAGAACACTCAGCCAACAGGCTTCTGCTTGCTCCTTCAAGGTCTTTGTAGAAACTTGTGTTTTCACTGCTGGAATAGGTTTTGGGATGCATTGTTTCAATCTCTTGCAGGCCTCATGTTGTTTCTTAGACAATGTGGAAAAACAAGGAGTATGTTTCCCAAATCACTTGAAATCCAGGAAAACGCACACTGAATCACTCTTCCTCAAACACGCTCTTTCACCTAATGCGTTGATAACATTCAAGAAAGCAGAAAAGAAGGGCATTTTGCAGTGAATTTCAGACGGGCATGTAGAAAAAGTCATTTCTATCGGTTGCAGAGTGCAAAAGCATGATTGACTTCATGTACTCCATGAAACCCTTATATCTCCAAGTGACCTGAATTAGGACTTTCCCAAAAACATGTGTTTGAGGGTCTGTGGCAAAAGGAGCTCTAAGTTGTGTATTCAGTGCTGGAGAGTGACACAGTCTACACAGGTTACACAGCGTTTTGCGAGCACCAACATGCTTAACACTGAAACTGCTACAAGGTGTGTGTAGTATGCTGAATGAAGGCTTGTCATTTCAAAGAAAGAAGAGGAAAACAAAATCCAGGTAGTGAAACGAGCACACCAGTATGGGAGATGTGCATGTGTTCAGTTTCAAGCAGCAGCTCTTTGTGGACACTTGGAAACAGTGCTGTGAAAAAATTTCGTACGAAGCGGGATTTTGCCAAAGTTAAAAGACCTTCCAAAACCAACCCTAAAGAACTTAGCCAAACAATGAATGTTGCAATAAGCTGCTGCAGGAAAGGTGCTTCTATGACACAACTCCCAAGCAGGTAGCTACATTGTGCACAGTAGAAAAGGCATATGAATTGCAGGCTGAAAACTCACTCCAGAAGGATGAAATGCATGTGCTTCTCTCAGAAAGAACACTCAGCCAACAGGCTTCTGCTTGCTCCTTCAAGGTCTTTGTAGAAACTTGTGTTTTCACTGCTGGAATAGGTTTTGGGATGCATTGTTTCAATCTCTTGCAGGCCTCATGTTGTTTCTTAGACAATGTGGAAAAACAAGGAGTATGTTTCCCAAATCACTTGAAATCCAGGAAAACGCACACTGAATCACTCTTGCTCAAACACGCTCTTTCACCTAATGCGTTGAGAACATTCAAGAAAGCAGAAAAGAAGGGCATTTTGCAGTGAATTTCAGACGGGCATGTAGAAAAAGTCATTTCTATCGGATGCAGAGTGCAAAAGCATGATTGACTTCATGTTCTCCATGAAACCCTTACATCTCCAAGTGACCTGAATTAGGACTTTCCTAAAAAGATGTGTTTGAGGGTCTGTGGCAAAAGGAGCTCTAAGTTGTGTATTCAGTGCTGGAGAGTGACACACTCTACACAGGTTACACAGCGTTTTGCGAGCACCAACATGCTTAACAGTGAAACTGCTACAAGGTGTGTGTAGTATGCTGAATGAAGGCTTGTCATTTCAAAGAAAGAAGAGGAAAACAAAATCCAGGTAGTGAAACGAGCATACCAGTATGGGAGATGTGCATGTGTTCAGTTTCAAGCAGCAGCTCTTTGTGGACACTGGGAAACAGTGCTGTGAAAAAATTTCGTACGAAGCGGGATTTTGCCAAAGTTAAAAGACCTTCCAAAACCAACCCTAAAGAACTTAGCCAAACAATGAATGTTGCAATAAGCTGCTGCAGGAAAGGTGCTTCTATGACGCAACTCCCAAGCAAGTCGCTACATTGTGCACAGTAGAAAAGGCATATGAATTCCAGGCTGAAAACTCACTCCAGAAGGATGAAATGCATGTGCTTTTCTCTGAAAGAACACTCAGCCAACGGGCTTCTGCTTGCTCCTTCAAGGTCTTTGTAGAAACTTGTGTTTTCACTGCTGGAATAGGTTTTGGGATGCATTGTTTCAATCTCTTGCAGGCCTCATGTTGTTTCTTAGACAATGTGGAAAAACAAGGAGTATGTTTCCCAAATCACTTGAAATCCAGGAAAACGCACACTGAATCACTCTTGCTCAAACACGCTCTTTCACCTAATGCGTTGAGAACATTCAAGAAAGCAGAAAAGAAGGGCATTTTGCAGTGAATTTCAGACGGGCATGTAGAAAAAGGCATTTCTATCGGTTGCAGAGTGCAAAAGCATGATTGACTTCATGTACTCCATGAAACCCTTACATCTCCAAGTGACCTGAATTAGGACTTTCCCAAAAAGATGTGTTTGAGGGTCTGTGGCAAAAGGAGCTCTAAGTTGTGTATTCAGTGCTGGAGAGTGACACATTCTACACAGGTTACACAGCGTTTTGCTAGCACCAACATGCTTAACACTGAAACTGCTACAAGGTGTGTGTAGTATGCTGAATGAAGGCTTGTCATTTCAAAGAAAGAAGACGAAAACAAAATCCAGGTAGTGAAACGAGCACACCAGTATGGGAGATGTGCATGTGTTCAGTTTCAAGCAGCAGCTCTTTGTGGACACTTGGAAACAGTGCTGTGAAAAAATTTCGTACGAAGCGGGATTTTGCCAAAGTTAAAAGACCTTCCAAAACCAACCCTAAAGAACTTAGCCAAACAATGAATGTTGCAATAAGCTGCTGCAGGAAAGGTGCTTCTATGACACAACTCCCAAGCAGGTAGCTACATTGTGCACAGTAGAAAAGGCATATGAATTCCAGGCTGAAAACTCACTCCAGAAGGATGAAATGCATGTGCTTCTCTCTGAAAGAACACTCAGCCAACAGGCTTCTGCGTGCTCCTTCAAGGTCTTTGTAGAAACTTGTGTTTTCACTGCTGGAATAGGTTTTGGGATGCATTGTTTCAATCTCTTGCAGGCCTCATGTTGTTTCTTAGACAATGTGGAAAAGCAAGGAGTATGTTTCCCAAATCACTTGAAATCCAGGAAAACGCACACTGAATCACTCTTGCTCAAACACGCTCTTTCACCTAATGCGTTGATAACATTCAAGAAAGCAGAAAAGAAGGGCATTTTGCAGTGAATTTCAGACGGGCATGTAGAAAAAGTCATTTCTATCGGTTGCAGAGTGCAAAAGCATGATTGACTTCATGTACTCCATGAAACCCTTATATCTCCAAGTGACCTGAAATAGGACTTTCCCAAAAAGATGTGTTTGAGGGTCTGTGGCAAAAGGAGCTCTAAGTTGTGTATTCAGTGCTGGAGAGTGACACAGTCTACACAGGTTACACAGCGTTTTGCGAGCACCAACATGCTTAACACTGAAACTGCTACAAGGTGTGTGTAGTATGCTGAATGAAGGCTTGTTATTTCAAAGAAAGAAGAGGAAAACAAAATCCAGGTAGTGAAACGAGCACACCAGTATGGGAGATGTGCATGTGTTCAGTTTCAAGCAGCAGCTCTTTGTGGACACTTGGAAACAGTGCTGTGAAAAAATTTCGTACGAAGCGGGATTTTGCCAAAGTTGAAAGACCTTCCAAAACCAACCCTAAAGAACTTAGCCAAACAATGAATGTTGCAATAAGCTGCTGCAGGAAAGGTGCTTCTATGACACAACTCCCAAGCAGGTAGCTACATTGTGCACAGTAGAAAAGGCATATGAATTCCAGGCTGAAAACTCACTCCAGAAGGATGAAATGCATGTGCTTCTCTCTGAAAGAACACTCAGCCAACAGGCTTCTGCTTGCTCCTTCAAGGTCTTTGTAGAAACTTGTGTTTTCACTGCTGGAATAGGTTTTGGGATGCATTGTTTCAATCTCTTGCAGGCCTCATGTTGTTTCTTAGACAATGTGGAAAAACAAGGAGTATGTTTCCCAAATCACTTGAAATCCAGGAAAACGCACACTGAATCACTCTTGCTCAAACACGCTCTTTCACCTAATGCGTTGAGAACATTCAAGAAAGCAGAAAAGAAGGGCATTTTGCAGTGAATTTCAGACAGGCATGTAGAAAACGTCATTTCTATCGGTTGCAGAGTGCAAAAGCATGATTGACTTCATGTACTCCATGAAACCCTTACATCTCCAAGTGACCTGAATTAGGACTTTCCCAAAAAGATATGTTTGAGGGTCTGTGGCAAAAGGAGCTCTAAGTTGTGTATTCAGTCCTGGAGAGTGACACACTCTACACAGGTTACACAGCGTTTTGCGAGCACCAACATGCTTAACACTGAAACTGCTACAAGGTGTGTGTAGTATGCTGAATGAAGGCTTGTCATTTCAAAGAAAGAAGAGGAAAACAAAATCCAGGTAGTGAAACGAGCACACCAGTATGGGAGATGTGCATGTGTTCAGTTTCAAGCAGCAGCTCTTTGTGGACACTTGGAAACAGTGCTGTGAAAAAATTTCGTACGATGCGGGATTTTGCCAAAGTTAAAAGACCTTCCAAAACCAACCCTAAAGAACTTAGCCAAACAATGAATGTTGCAATAAGCTGCTGCAGGAAAGGTGCTTCTATGACACAACTCCCGAGCAGGTAGCTACATTGTGCACAGTAGAAAAGGCATATGAATTCCAGGCTGAAAACTCACTCCAGAAGGATGAAATGCATGTGCTTCTCTCTGAAAGAACACTCAGCCAACAGGCTTCTGCTTGCTCCTTCAAGGTCTTTGTAGAAACTTGTGTTTTCACTGCTGGAATAGGTTTTGGGATGCATTGTTTCAATCTCTTGCAGGCCTCATGTTGTTTCTTAGACAATGTGGAAAAACAAGGAGTATGTTTCCCAAATCACTTGAAATCCAGGAAAACGCACACTGAATCACTCTTCCTCAAACACGCTCTTTCACCTAATGCGTTGATAACATTCAAGAAAGCAGAAAAGAAGGGCATTTTGCAGTGAATTTCAGACGGGCATGTAGAAAAAGTCATTTCTATCGGTTGCAGAGTGCAAAAGCATGATTGACTTCATGTACTCCATGAAACCCTTATATCTCCAAGTGACCTGAATTAGGACTTTCCCAAAAACATGTGTTTGAGGGTCTGTGGCAAAAGGAGCTCTAAGTTGTGTATTCAGTGCTGGAGAGTGACACAGTCTACACAGGTTACACAGCGTTTTGCGAGCACCAACATGCTTAACACTGAAACTGCTACAAGGTGTGTGTAGTATGCTGAATGAAGGCTTGTCATTTCAAAGAAAGAAGAGGAAAACAAAATCCAGGTAGTGAAACGAGCACACCAGTATGGGAGATGTGCATGTGTTCAGTTTCAAGCAGCAGCTCTTTGTGGACACTTGGAAACAGTGCTGTGAAAAAATTTCGTACGAAGCGGGATTTTGCCAAAGTTAAAAGACCTTCCAAAACCAACCCTAAAGAACTTAGCCAAACAATGAATGTTGCAATAAGCTGCTGCAGGAAAGGTGCTTCTATGACACAACTCCCAAGCAGGTAGCTACATTGTGCACAGTAGAAAAGGCATATGAATTCCAGGCTGAAAACTCACTCCAGAAGGATGAAATGCATGTGCTTTTCTCAGAAAGAACACTCAGCCAACAGGCTTCTGCTTGCTCCTTCAAGGTCTTTGTAGAAACTTGTGTTTTCACTGCTGGAATAGGTTTTGGGATGCATTGTTTCAATCTCTTGCAGGCCTCATGTTGTTTCTTAGACAATGTGGAAAAACAAGGAGTATGTTTCCCAAATCACTTGAAATCCAGGAAAACGCACACTGAATCACTCTTGCTCAAACACGCTCTTTCACCTAATGCGTTGAGAACATTCAAGAAAGCAGAAAAGAAGGGCATTTTGCAGTGAATTTCAGACGGGCATGTAGAAAAAGTCATTTCTATCGGTTGCAGAGTGCAAAAGCATGATTGACTTCATGTTCTCCATGAAACCCTTACATCTCCAAGTGACCTGAATTAGGACTTTCCTAAAAAGATGTGTTTGAGGGTCTGTGGCAAAAGGAGCTCTAAGTTGTGTATTCAGTGCTGGAGAGTGACACACTCTACACAGGTTACACAGCGTTTTGCGAGCACCAACATGCTTAACAGTGAAACTGCTACAAGGTGTGTGTAGTATGCTGAATGAAGGCTTGTCATTTCAAAGAAAGAAGAGGAAAACAAAATCCAGGTAGTGAAACGAGCATACCAGTATGGGAGATGTGCATGTGTTCAGTTTCAAGCAGCAGCTCTTTGTGGACACTGGGAAACAGTGCTGTGAAAAAATTTCGTACGAAGCGGGATTTTGCCAAAGTTAAAAGACCTTCCAAAACCAACCCTAAAGAACTTAGCCAAACAATGAATGTTGCAATAAGCTGCTGCAGGAAAGGTGCTTCTATGACGCAACTCCCAAGCAAGTCGCTACATTGTGCACAGTAGAAAAGGCATATGAATTCCAGGCTGAAAACTCACTCCAGAAGGATGAAATGCATGTGCTTTTCTCTGAAAGAACACTCAGCCAACGGGCTTCTGCTTGCTCCTTCAAGGTCTTTGTAGAAACTTGTGTTTTCACTGCTGGAATAGGTTTTGGGATGCATTGTTTCAATCTCTTGCAGGCCTCATGTTGTTTCTTAGACAATGTGGAAAAACAAGGAGTATGTTTCCCAAATCACTTGAAATCCAGGAAAACGCACACTGAATCACTCTTGCTCAAACACGCTCTTTCACCTAATGCGTTGAGAACATTCAAGAAAGCAGAA
The DNA here is from genome assembly GCF_054644295.1 of Miniopterus natalensis. NCBI lineage: Eukaryota > Metazoa > Chordata > Mammalia > Chiroptera > Miniopteridae > Miniopterus > Miniopterus natalensis. The sequence goes on from NC_142102.1 coordinate 7,014,503, forward strand.
AAGAAGGGCATTTTGCAGTGAATTTCAGACGGGCATGTAGAAAAAGGCATTTCTATCGGTTGCAGAGTGCAAAAGCATGATTGACTTCATGTACTCCATGAAACCCTTACATCTCCAAGTGACCTGAATTAGGACTTTCCCAAAAAGATGTGTTTGAGGGTCTGTGGCAAAAGGAGCTCTAAGTTGTGTATTCAGTGCTGGAGAGTGACACATTCTACACAGGTTACACAGCGTTTTGCTAGCACCAACATGCTTAACACTGAAACTGCTACAAGGTGTGTGTAGTATGCTGAATGAAGGCTTGTCATTTCAAAGAAAGAAGACGAAAACAAAATCCAGGTAGTGAAACGAGCACACCAGTATGGGAGATGTGCATGTGTTCAGTTTCAAGCAGCAGCTCTTTGTGGACACTTGGAAACAGTGCTGTGAAAAAATTTCGTACGAAGCGGGATTTTGCCAAAGTTAAAAGACCTTCCAAAACCAACCCTAAAGAACTTAGCCAAACAATGAATGTTGCAATAAGCTGCTGCAGGAAAGGTGCTTCTATGACACAACTCCCAAGCAGGTAGCTACATTGTGCACAGTAGAAAAGGCATATGAATTGCAGGCTGAAAACTCACTCCAGAAGGATGAAATGCATGTGCTTCTCTCTGAAAGAACACTCAGCCAACAGGCTTCTGCGTGCTCCTTCAAGGTCTTTGTAGAAACTTGTGTTTTCACTGCTGGAATAGGTTTTGGGATGCATTGTTTCAATCTCTTGCAGGCCTCATGTTGTTTCTTAGACAATGTGGAAAAGCAAGGAGTATGTTTCCCAAATCACTTGAAATCCAGGAAAACGCACACTGAATCACTCTTGCTCAAACACGCTCTTTCACCTAATGCGTTGATAACATTCAAGAAAGCAGAAAAGAAGGGCATTTTGCAGTGAATTTCAGACGGGCATGTAGAAAAAGTCATTTCTATCGGTTGCAGAGTGCAAAAGCATGATTGACTTCATGTACTCCATGAAACCCTTATATCTCCAAGTGACCTGAAATAGGACTTTCCCAAAAAGATGTGTTTGAGGGTCTGTGGCAAAAGGAGCTCTAAGTTGTGTATTCAGTGCTGGAGAGTGACACAGTCTACACAGGTTACACAGCGTTTTGCGAGCACCAACATGCTTAACACTGAAACTGCTACAAGGTGTGTGTAGTATGCTGAATGAAGGCTTGTTATTTCAAAGAAAGAAGAGGAAAACAAAATCCAGGTAGTGAAACGAGCACACCAGTATGGGAGATGTGCATGTGTTCAGTTTCAAGCAGCAGCTCTTTGTGGACACTTGGAAACAGTGCTGTGAAAAAATTTCGTACGAAGCGGGATTTTGCCAAAGTTGAAAGACCTTCCAAAACCAACCCTAAAGAACTTAGCCAAACAATGAATGTTGCAATAAGCTGCTGCAGGAAAGGTGCTTCTATGACACAACTCCCAAGCAGGTAGCTACATTGTGCACAGTAGAAAAGGCATATGAATTCCAGGCTGAAAACTCACTCCAGAAGGATGAAATGCATGTGCTTTTCTCTGAAAGAACACTCAGCCAACAGGCTTCTGCTTGCTCCTTCAAGGTCTTTGTAGAAACTTGTGTTTTCACTGCTGGAATAGGTTTTGGGATGCATTGTTTCAATCTCTTGCAGGCCTCATGTTGTTTCTTAGACAATGTGGAAAAACAAGGAGTATGTTTCCCAAATCACTTGAAATCCACGAAAACGCACACTGAATCACTCTTGCTCAAACACGCTCTTTCACCTAATGCGTTGAGAACATTCAAGAAAGCAGAAAAGAAGGGCATTTTGCAGTGAATTTCAGACAGGCATGTAGAAAACGTCATTTCTATCGGTTGCAGAGTGCAAAAGCATGATTGACTTCATGTACTCCATGAAACCCTTACATCTCCAAGTGACCTGAATTAGGACTTTCCCAAAAAGATATGTTTGAGGGTCTGTGGCAAAAGGAGCTCTAAGTTGTGTATTCAGTGCTGGAGAGTGACACACTCTACACAGGTTACACAGCGTTTTGCCAGCACCAACATGCTTAACACTGAAACTGCTACAAGGTGTGTGTAGTATGCTGAATGAAGGCTTGTCATTTCAAAGAAAGAAGAGGAAAACAAAATCCAGGTAGTGAAACGAGCACACCAGTATGGGAGATGTGCATGTGTTCAGTTTCAAGCAGCAGCTCTTTGTGGACACTTGGAAACAGTGCTGTGAAAAAATTTCGTACGAAGCGGGATTTTGCCAAAGTTAAAAGACCTTCCAAAACCAACCCTAAAGAACTTAGCCAAACAATGAATGTTGCAATAAGCTGCTGCAGGAAAGGTGCTTCTATGACACAACTCCCAAGCAGGTAGCTACATTGTGCACAGTAGAAAAGGCATATGAATTCCAGGCTGAAAACTCACTCCAGAAGGATGAAATGCATGTGCTTTTCTCTGAAAGAACACTCAGCCAACAGGCTTCTGCTTGCTCCTTCAAGGTCTTTGTAGAAACTTGTGTTTTCACTGCTGGAATAGGTTTTGGGATGCATTGTTTCAATCTCTTGCAGGCCTCATGTTGTTTCTTAGACAATGTGGAAAAACAAGGAGTATGTTTCCCAAATCACTTGAAATCCAGGAAAACGCACACTGAATCACTCTTGCTCAAACACGCTCTTTCACCTAATGCTTTGAGAACATTGAAGAAAGCAGAAAAGAAGGGCATTTTGCAGTGAATTTCAGACGGGCATGTAGAAAAAGGCATTTCTATCGGTTGCAGAGTGCAAAAGCATGATTGACTTCATGTTCTCCATGAAACCCTTACATCTCCAAGTGACCTGAATTAGGACTTTCCTAAAAAGATGTGTTTGAGGGTCTGTGGCAAAAGGAGCTCTAAGTTGTGTATTCAGTGCTGGAGAGTGACACACTCTACGCAGGTTACACAGCGTTTTGCGAGCACCAACATGCTTAACACTGAAACTGCTACAAGGTGTGTGTAGTATGCTGAATGAAGGCTTGTCATTTCAAAGAAAGAAGAGGAAAACAAAATCCAGGTAGTGAAACGAGCATACCAGTATGGGAGATGTGCATGTGTTCAGTTTCAAGCAGCAGCTCTTTGTGGACACTTGGAAACAGTGCTGTGAAAAAATTTCGTACGAAGCGGGATTTTGCCAAAGTTAAAAGACCTTCCAAAACCAACCCTAAAGAACTTAGCCAAACAATGAATGTTGCAATAAGCTGCTGCAGGAAAGGTGCTTCTATGACGCAACTCCCAAGCAAGTCGCTACATTGTGCACAGTAGAAAAGGCATATGAATTCCAGGCTGAAAACTCACTCCAGAAGGATGAAATGCATGTGCTTTTCTCTGAAAGAACACTCAGCCAACGGGCTTCTGCTTGCTCCTTCAAGGTCTTTGTAGAAACTTGTGTTTTCACTGCTGGAATAGGTTTTGGGATGCATTGTTTCAATCTCTTGCAGGCCTCATGTTGTTTCTTAGACAATGTGGAAAAACAAGGAGTATGTTTCCCAAATCACTTGAAATCCAGGAAAACGCACACTGAATCACTCTTGCTCAAACACGCTCTTTCACCTAATGCGTTGAGAACATTCAAGAAAGCAGAAAAGAAGGGCATTTTGCAGTGAATTTCAGACGGGCATGTAGAAAAAGTCATTTCTATCGGTTGCAGAGTGCAAAAGCATGATTGACTTCATGTTCTCCATGAAACCCTTACATCTCCAAGTGACCTGAATTAGGACTTTCCTAAAAAGATGTGTTTGAGGGTCTGTGGCAAAAGGAGCTCTAAGTTGTGTATTCAGTGCTGGAGAGTGACACACTCTACACAGGTTACACAGCGTTTTGCGAGCACCAACATGCTTAACAGTGAAACTGCTACAAGGTGTGTGTAGTATGCTGAATGAAGGCTTGTCATTTCAAAGAAAGAAGAGGAAAACAAAATCCAGGTAGTGAAACGAGCACACCAGTATGGGAGATGTGCATGTGTTCAGTTTCAAGCAGCAGCTCTTTGTGGACACTTGGAAACAGTGCTGTGAAAAAATTTCGTACGAAGCGGGATTTTGCCAAAGTTAAAAGACCTTCCAAAACCAACCCTAAAGAACTTAGCCAAACAATGAATGTTGCAATAAGCTGCTGCAGGAAAGGTGCTTCTATGACACAACTCCCAAGCAGGTAGCTACATTGTGCACAGTAGAAAAGGCATATGAATTGCAGGCTGAAAACTCACTCCAGAAGGATGAAATGCATGTGCTTCTCTCTGAAAGAACACTCAGCCAACAGGCTTCTGCGTGCTCCTTCAAGGTCTTTGTAGAAACTTGTGTTTTCACTGCTGGAATAGGTTTTGGGATGCATTGTTTCAATCTCTTGCAGGCCTCATGTTGTTTCTTAGACAATGTGGAAAAACAAGGAGTATGTTTCCCAAATCACTTGAAATCCAGGAAAACGCACACTGAATCACTCTTGCTCAAACACGCTCTTTCACCTAATGCGTTGATAACATTCAAGAAAGCAGAAAAGAAGGGCATTTTGCAGTGAATTTCAGACGGGCATGTAGAAAAAGTCATTTCTATCGGTTGCAGAGTGCAAAAGCATGATTGACTTCATGTACTCCATGAAACCCTTATATCTCCAAGTGACCTGAATTAGGACTTTCCCAAAAAGATGTGTTTGAGGGTCTGTGGCAAAAGGAGCTCTAAGTTGTGTATTCAGTGCTGGAGAGTGACACAGTCTACACAGGTTACACAGCGTTTTGCGAGCACCAACATGCTTAACACTGAAACTGCTACAAGGTGTGTGTAGTATGCTGAATGAAGGCTTGTCATTTCAAAGAAAGAAGAGGAAAACAAAATCCAGGTAGTGAAACGAGCACACCAGTATGGGAGATGTGCATGTGTTCAGTTTCAAGCAGCAGCTCTTTGTGGACACTTGGAAACAGTGCTGTGAAAAAATTTCGTACGAAGCGGGATTTTGCCAAAGTTGAAAGACCTTCCAAAACCAACCCTAAAGAACTTAGCCAAACAATGAATGTTGCAATAAGCTGCTGCAGGAAAGGTGCTTCTATGACACAACTCCCAAGCAGGTAGCTACATTGTGCACAGTAGAAAAGGCATATGAATTCCAGGCTGAAAACTCACTCCAGAAGGATGAAATGCATGTGCTTTTCTCTGAAAGAACACTCAGCCAACAGGCTTCTGCTGGCTCCTTCAAGGTCTTTGTAGAAACTTGTGTTTTCACTGCTGGAATAGGTTTTGGGATGCATTGTTTCAATCTCTTGCAGGCCTCATGTTGTTTCTTAGACAATGTGGAAAAACAAGGAGTATGTTTCCCAAATCACTTGAAATCCAGGAAAACGCACACTGAATCACTCTTGCTCAAACACGCTCTTTCACCTAATGCGTTGAGAACATTCAAGAAAGCAGAAAAGAAGGGCATTTTGCAGTGAATTTCAGACGGGCATGTAGAAAAAGTCATTTCTATCGGTTGCAGAGTGCAAAAGCATGATTGACTTCATGTTCTCCATGAAACCCTTACATCTCCAAGTGACCTGAATTAGGACTTTCCTAAAAAGATGTGTTTGAGGGTCTGTGGCAAAAGGAGCTCTAAGTTGTGTATTCAGTGCTGGAGAGTGACACACTCTACACAGGTTACACAGCGTTTTGCCAGCACCAACATGCTTAACACTGAAACTGCTACAAGGTGTGTGTAGTATTCTGAATGAAGGCTTGTCATTTCAAAGAAAGAAGAGGAAAACAAAATCCAGGTAGTGAAACAAGCACACCAGTATGGGAGATGTGCATGTGTTCAGTTTCAAGCAGCAGCTCTTTGTGGACACTTGGAAACAGTGCTGTGAAAAAATTTCGTACGAAGCGGGATTTTGCCAAAGTTAAAAGACCTTCCAAAACCAACCCTAAAGAACTTAGCCAAACAATGAATGTTGCAATAAGCTGCTGCAGGAAAGGTGCTTCTATGACACAACTCCCAAGCAGGTAGCTACATTGTGCACAGTACAAAACGCATATGAATTGCAGGCTGAAAACTCACACCAGAAGGATGAAATGCATGTGCTTCTCTCTGAAAGAACACTCAGCCAACAGGCTTCTGCTTGCTCCTTCAAGGTCTTTGTAGAAACTTGTGTTTTCACTGCTGGAATAGGTTTTGGGATGCATTGTTTCAATCTCTTGCAGGCCTCATGTTGTTTCTTAGACAATGTGGAAAAACAAGGAGTATGTTTCCCAAATCACTTGAAATCCAGGAAAACGCACACTGAATCCCTCTTGCTCAAACACGCTCTTTCACCTAATGCGTTGAGAACATTCAAGAAAGCAGAAAAGAAGGGCATTTTGCAGTGAATTTCAGACGGGCATGTAGAAAAAGTCATTTCTATCGGTTGCAGAGTGCAAAAGCATGATTGACTTCATGTACTCCATGAAACCCTTACATCTCCAAGTGACCTGAATTAGGACTTTCCCAAAAAGATATGTTTGAGGGTCTGTGGCAAAAGGAGCTCTAAGTTGTGTATTCAGTGCTGGAGAGTGACACACTCTACACAGGTTACACAGCGTTTTGCCAGCACCAACATGCTTAACACTGAAACTGCTACAAGGTGTGTGTAGTATGCTGAATAAAGGCTTGTCATTTCAAAGAAAGAAGAGGAAAACAAAATCCAGGTAGTGAAACAAGCACACCAGTATGGGAGATGTGCATGTGTTCAGTTTCAAGCAGCAGCTCTTTGTGGACACTTGGAAACAGTGCTGTGAAAAAATTTTGTACGAAGCGGGATTTTGCCAAAGTAAAAAGACCTTCCAAAACCAACCCTAAAGAACTTAGCCAAACAATGAATGTTGCAATAAGCTGCTGCAGGAAAGGTGCTTCTATGACACAACTCCCGAGCAGGTAGCTACATTGTGCACAGTAGAAAAGGCATATGAATTCCAGGCTGAAAACTCACACCAGAAGGATGAAATGCATGTGCTTCTCTCTGAAAGAACACTCAGCCAACAGGCTTCTGCTTGCTCCTTCAAGGTCTTTGTAGAAACTTGTGTTTTCACTGCTGGAATTGGTTTTGGGATGCATTGTTTCAATCTCTTGCAGGCCTCATGTTGTTTCTTAGACAATGTGGAAAAACAAGGAGTATGTTTCCCAAATCACTTGAAATCCAGGAAAACGCACACTGAATCACTCTTCCTCAAACACGCTCTTTCACCTAATGCGTTGAGAACATTCAAGAAAGCAGAAAAGAAGGGCATTTTGCAGTGAATTTCAGACGGGCATGTAGAAAAAGTCATTTCTATCGGTTGCAGAGTGCAAAAGCATGATTGACTTCATGTTCTCCATGAAACCCTTACATCTCCAAGTGACCTGAATTAGGACTTTCCCAAAAAGATGTGTTTGAGGGTCTGTGGCAAAAGGAGCTCTAAGTTGTGTATTCAGTGCTGGAGAGTGACACACTCTACACAGGTTACACAGCGTTTTGCGAGCACCAACATGCTTAACACTGAAACTGCTACAAGGTGTGTGTAGTATGCTGAATGAAGGCTTGTCATTTCAAAGAAAGAAGAGGAAAACAAAATCCAGGTAGTGAAACGAGCACACCAGTATGGGAGATGTGCATGTGTTCACTTTCAAGCAGCAGCTCTTTGTGGACACTTGGAAACAGTGCTGTGAAAAAATTTCGTACGAAGCGGGATTTTGCCAAAGTTAAAAGACCTTCCAAAACCAACCCTAAAGAACTTAGCCAAACAATGAATGTTGCAATAAGCTGCTGCAGGAAAGGTGCTTCTATGACACAACTCCCGAGCAGGTATCTACATTCTGCACAGTACAAAACGCATATGAATTGCAGGCTGAAAACTCACACCAGAAGGATGAAATGCATGTGCTTCTCTCTGAAAGAACACTCAGCCAACAGGCTTCTGCTTGCTCCTTCAAGGTCTTTGTAGAAACTTGTGTTTTCACTGCTGGAATAGGTTTTGGGATGCATTGTTTCAATCTCTTGCAGGCCCCATGTTGTTTCTTAGACAATGTGGAAAAACAAGGAGTATGTTTCCCAAATCACTTGAAATCCAGGAAAACGCACACTGAATCCCTCTTGCTCAAACACGCTCTTTCACCTAATGCGTTGAGAACATTCAAGAAAGCAGAAAAGAAGGGCATTTTGCAGCGAATTTCAGACGGGCATGTAGAAAAAGTCATTTCTATCGGTTGCAGAGTGCAAAAGCATGATTGACTTCATGTACTCCATGAAACCCTTACATCTCCAAGTGACCTGAATTAGGACTTTCCCAAAAAGATATGTTTGAGGGTCTGTGGCAAAAGGAGCTCTAAGTTGTGTATTCAGTGCTGGAGAGTGACACACTCTACACAGGTTACACAGCGTTTTGCCAGCACCAACATGCTTAACACTGAAACTGCTACAAGGTGTGTGTAGTATGCTGAATGAAGGCTTGTCATTTCAAAGAAAGAAGAGGAAAACAAAATCCAGGTAGTGAAACAAGCACACCAGTATGGGAGATGTGCATGTGTTCAGTTTCAAGCAGCAGCTCTTTGTGGACACTTGGAAACAGTGCTGTGAAAAAATTTTGTACGAAGCGGGATTTTGCCAAAGTTAAAAGACCTTCCAAAACCAACCCTAAAGAACTTAGCCAAACAATGAATGTTGCAATAAGCTGCTGCAGGAAAGGTGCTTCTATGACACAACTCCCGAGCAGGTAGCTACATTGTGCACAGTAGAAAAGGCATATGAATTCCAGGCTGAAAACTCACACCAGAAGGATGAAATGCATGTGCTTCTCTCTGAAAGAACACTCAGCCAACAGGCTTCTGCTTGCTCCTTCAAGGTCTTTGTAGAAACTTGTGTTTTCACTGCTGGAATTGGTTTTGGGATGCATTGTTTCAATCTCTTGCAGGCCTCATGTTGTTTCTTAGACAATGTGGAAAAACAAGGAGTATGTTTCCCAAATCACTTGAAATCCAGGAAAACGCACACTGAATCACTCTTCCTCAAACACGCTCTTTCACCTAATGCGTTGAGAACATTCAAGAAAGCAGAAAAGAAGGGCATTTTGCAGTGAATTTCAGACGGGCATGTAGAAAAAGTCATTTCTATCGGTTGCAGAGTGCAAAAGCATGATTGACTTCATGTTCTCCATGAAACCCTTACATCTCCAAGTGACCTGAATTAGGACTTTCCCAAAAAGATGTGTTTGAGGGTCTGTGGCAAAAGGAGCTCTAAGTTGTGTATTCAGTGCTGGAGAGTGACACACTCTACACAGGTTACACAGCGTTTTGCGAGCACCAACATGCTTAACACTGAAACTGCTACAAGGTGTGTGTAGTATGCTGAATGAAGGCTTGTCATTTCAAAGAAAGAAGAGGAAAACAAAATCCAGGTAGTGAAACGAGCACACCAGTATGGGAGATGTGCATGTGTTCACTTTCAAGCAGCAGCTCTTTGTGGACACTTGGAAACAGTGCTGTGAAAAAATTTCGTACGAAGCGGGATTTTGCCAAAGTTAAAAGACCTTCCAAAACCAACCCTAAAGAACTTAGCCAAACAATGAATGTTGCAATAAGCTGCTGCAGGAAAGGTGCTTCTATGACACAACTCCCGAGCAGGTATCTACATTCTGCACAGTACAAAACGCATATGAATTGCAGGCTGAAAACTCACACCAGAAGGATGAAATGCATGTGCTTCTCTCTGAAAGAACACTCAGCCAACAGGCTTCTGCTTGCTCCTTCAAGGTCTTTGTAGAAACTTGTGTTTTCACTGCTGGAATAGGTTTTGGGATGCATTGTTTCAATCTCTTGCAGGCCCCATGTTGTTTCTTAGACAATGTGGAAAAACAAGGAGTATGTTTCCCAAATCACTTGAAATCCAGGAAAACGCACACTGAATCACTCTTGCTCAAACACGCTCTTTCACCTAATGCGTTGAGAACATTCAAGAAAGCAGAAAAGAAGGGCATTTTGCAGTGAATTTCAGACGGGCATGTAGAAAAAGTCATTTCTATCGGTTGCAGAGTGCAAAAGCATGATTGACTTCATGTTCAAGATGAAACCCTTACATCTCCTAGTGACCTGAATTACGAGTTTCCCAAAAAAGATGTGTTTGAGGGTCTGTGGCAAAAGGAGCTCTAAGTTGTGTATTCAGTGCTGGAGAGTGACACATTCTACACAGGTTACACAGCGTTTTGCTAGCACCAACATGCTTAACACTGAAACTGCTACAAGGTGTGTGTAGTATGCTGAATGAAGGCTTGTCATTTCAAAGAAAGAAGAGGAAAACAAAATCCAGGTAGTGAAACGAGCACACCAGTATGGGAGATGTGCATGTGTTCAATTTCAAGCAGCAGCTCTTTGTGGACACTTGGAAACAGTGCTGTGAAAAAATTTCGTACGAAGCGGGATTTTGCCAAAGTTAAAAGACCTTCCAAAACCAACCCTAAAGAACTTAGCCAAACAATGAATGTTGCAATAAGCTGCTGCAGGAAAGGTGCTTCTATGACACAACTCCCGAGCAGGTATCTACATTTTGCACAGTACAAAACGCATATGAATTGCAGGCTGAAAACTCACACCAGAAGGATGAAATGCATGTGCTTCTCTCTGAAAGAACACTCAGCCAACAGGCTTCTGCTTGCTCCTTCAAGGTCTTTGTAGAAACTTGTGTTTTCACTGCTGGTATAGGTTTTGGGATGCATTGTTTCAATCTCTTGCAGGCCTCATGTTGTTTCTTAGACAATGTGGAAAAACAAGGAGTATGTTTCCCAAATCACTTGAAATCCAGGAAAACGCACACTGAATCACTCTTGCTCAAACACGCTCTTTCACCTAATGCGTTGAGAACATTCAAGAAAGCAGAAAAGAAGGGCATTTTGCAGTGAATTTCAGACGGGCATGTAGAAAAAGTCATTTCTATCGGTTGCAGAGTGCAAAAGCATGATTGACTTCATGTTCAAGATGAAACCCTTACATCTCCTAGTGACCTGAATTACGAGTTTCCCAAAAAAGATGTGTTTGAGGGTCTGTGGCAAAAGGAGCTCTAAGTTGTGTATTCAGTGCTGGAGAGTGACACATTCTACACAGGTTACACAGCGTTTTGCTAGCACCAACATGCTTAACACTGAAACTGCTACAAGGTGTGTGTAGTATGCTGAATGAAGGCTTGTCATTTCAAAGAAAGAAGAGGAAAACAAAATCCAGGTAGTGAAACGAGCACACCAGTATGGGAGATGTGCATGTGTTCAATTTCAAGCAGCAGCTCTTTGTGGACACTTGGAAACAGTGCTGTGAAAAAATTTCGTACGAAGCGGGATTTTGCCAAAGTTAAAAGACCTTCCAAAACCAACCCTAAAGAACTTAGCCAAACAATGAATGTTGCAATAAGCTGCTGCAGGAAAGGTGCTTCTATGACACAACTCCCGAGCAGGTATCTACATTCTGCACAGTAAAAAACGCATATGAATTGCAGGCTGAAAACTCACACCAGAAGGATGAAATGCATGTGCTTCTCTCTGAAAGAACACTCAGCCAACAGGCTTCTGCTTGCTCCTTCAAGGTCTTTGTAGAAACTTGTGTTTTCACTGCTGGAATAGGTTTTGGGATGCATTGTTTCAATCTCTTGCAGGCCCCATGTTGTTTCATAGACAATGTGGAAAAACAAGGAGTATGTTTCCCAAATCACTTGAAATCCAGGAAAACGCACACTGAATCACTCTTGCTCAAACACGCTCTTTCACCTAATGCGTTGAGAACATTCAAGAAAGCAGAAAAGAAGGGCATTTTGCAGTGAATTTCAGACGGGCATGTAGAAAAAGTCATTTCTATCGGTTGCAGAGTGCAAAAGCATGATTGACTTCATGTTCAAGATGAAACCCTTACATCTCCTAGTGACCTGAATTACGAGTTTCCCAAAAAAGATGTGTTTGAGGGTCTGTGGCAAAAGGAGCTCTAAGTTGTGTATTCAGTGCTGGAGAGTGACACATTCTACACAGGTTACACAGCGTTTTGCTAGGACCAACATGCTTAACACTGAAACTACTACAAGGTGTGTGTAGTATGCTGAATGAAGGCTTGTCATTTCAAAGAAAGAAGAGGAAAACAAAATCCAGGTAGTGAAACGAGCACACCAGTATGGGAGATGTGCATGTGTTCAGTTTCAAGCAGCAGCTCTTTGTGGGCACGTGGAAACAGTGCTGTGAAAAAATTTCGTACGAAGCGGGATTTTGCCAAAGTTAAAAGACCTTCCAAAACCAACCCTAAAGAACTTAGCCAAACAATGAATGTTGCAATAAGCTTCTGCAGGAAAGTTGCTTCTATGACACAACTCCCAAGCAGGTAGCTACATTGTGCACAGTAGAAAAGGCATATGAATTCCAGGCTGAAAACTCACTCCAGAAGGATGAAATGCATGTGCTTTTCTCTGAAAGAACACTCAGCCAACAGGCTTCTGCTTGCTCCTTCAAGGTCTTTGTAGAAACTTGTGTTTTCACTGCTGGAATAGGTTTTGGGATGCATTGTTTCAATCTCTTGAGGGCCTCATGTTGTTTCTTAGACAATGTGGAAAAACAAGGAGTATGTTTCCCAAATCACTTGAAATCCAGGAAAACGCACACTGAATCACTCTTGCTCAAACACGCTCTTTCACCTAATGCGTTGAGAACATTCAAGAAAGCAGAAAAGAAGGGCATTTTGCAGTGAATTTCAGACGGGCATGTAGAAAAAGTCATTTCTATCGGTTGCAGAGTGCAAAAGCATGATTGACTTCATGTTCTCCATGAAACCCTTACACCTCCAAGTGACCTGAATTAGGACTTTCCCAAAAAGATGTGTTTGAGGGTCTGTGGCAAAAGGAGCTCTAGGTTGTGTATTCAGTGCTGGAGAGTGACACACTCTACACAGGTTACACAGCGTTTTGCGAGCACCAACATGCTTAACACTGAAACTGCTACAAGGTGTGTGTAGTATGCTGAATGAAGGCTTGTCATTTCAAAGAAAGAAGAGGAAAACAAAACCCAGGTAGTGAAACGAGCACACCAGTATGGGGGATGTGCATGTGTTTAATTTCAAGCAGCAGCTCTTTGTGGACACTTGGAAACAGTGCTGTGAAAAAATTTCGTACGAAGCGGGATTTTGCCAAAGTTAAAAGACCTTCCAAAACCAACCCTAAAGAACTTAGCCAAACAATGAATGTTGCAATAAGCTGCTGCAGGAAAGGTGCTTCTATGACACAACTCCCGAGCAGGTATCTACATTCTGCACAGTACAAAACGCATATGAATTCCAGGCTAAAAACTCACACCAGAAGGATGAAATGCATGGGCTTTTCTCTGAAAGAACACTCAGGCAACAGGCTTCTGCTTGCTCCTTCAAGGTCTTTGTAGAAACTTGTGTTTTCACTGCTGGAATAGGTTTTGGGATGCATTGTTTCAATCTCTTGCAGGCCTCATGTTGTTTCTTAGACAATGTGGAAAAACAAGGAGTATGTTTCCCAAATCACTTGAAATCCAGGAAAACGCACACTGAATCACTCTTGCTCAAACACGCTCTTTCACCTAATGCGTTGAGAACATTCAAGAAAGCAGAAAAGAAGGGCATTTTGCAGTGAATTTCAGACGGGCATGTAGAAAAAGGCATTTCTATCGGTTGCAGAGTGCAAAAGCATGATTGACTTCATGTTCTCCATGAAACCCTTACATCTCCAAGTGACCTGAATTAGGACTTTCCCAAAAAGATGTGTTTGAGGGTCTGTGGCAAAAGGAGCTCTAGGTTGTGTATTCAGTGCTGGAGAGTGACACACTCTACACAGGTTACACAGCGTTTTGCGAGCACCAACATGCTTAACACTGAAACTGCTACAAGGTGTGTGTAGTATGCTGAATGAAGGCTTGTCATTTCAAAGAAAGAAGAGGAAAACAAAATCCAGGTAGTGAAACGAGCACACCAGTATGGGGGATGTGCATGTGTTCAATTTCAAGCAGCAGCTCTTTGTGGACACTTGGAAACAGTGCTGTGAAAAAATTTCGTACGAAGCGGGATTTTGCCAAAGTTAAAAGACCTTCCAAAACCAACCCTAAAGAACTTAGCCAAACAATGAATGTTGCAATAAGCTGCTGCAGGAAAGGTGCGTCTATGACACAACTCCCGAGCAGGTATCTACATTCTGCACAGTACAAAACGCATATGAATTGCAGGCTGAAAACTCACACCAGAAGGATGAAATGCATGTGCTTTTCTCTGAAAGAACACTCAGCCAACAGGCTTCTGCTTGCTCCTTCAAGGTCTTTGTAGAAACTTGTGTTTTCACTGCTGGAATAGGTTTTGGGTTGCATTGTTTCAATCTCTTGCAGGCCTCATGTTGTTTCTTAGACAATGTGGAAAAACAAGGAGTATGTTTCCCAAATCACTTGAAATCCAGGAAAACGCACACTGAATCACTCTTGCTCAAACACGCTCTTTCACCTAATGCGTTGAGAACATTCAAGAAAGCAGAAAAGAAGGGCATTTTGCAGTGAATTTCAGACGGGCATGTAGAAAAAGTCATTTCTATCGGTTGCAGAGTGCAAAAGCATGATTGACTTCATGTACTCCATGAAACCCTTACATCTCCAAGTGACCTGAATTAGGACTTTCCCAAAAAGATATGTTTGAGGGTCTGTGGCAAAAGGAGCTCTAAGTTGTGTATTCAGTGCTGGAGAGTGACACACTCTACACAGGTTACACAGCGTTTTGCGAGCACCAACATGCTTAACACTGAAACTGCTACAAGGTGTGTGTAGTATGCTGAATGAAGGCTTGTCATTTCAAAGAAAGAAGAGGAAAACAAAATCCAGGTAGTGAAACGAGCACACCAGTATGGGAGATGTGCATGTGTTCAGTTTCAAGCAGCAGCTCTTTGTGGACACTTGGAAACAGTGCTGTGAAAAAATTTCGTACGAAGCGGGATTTTGCCAAAGTTAAAAGACCTTCCAAAACCAACCCTAAAGAACTTAGCCAAACAATGAATGTTGCAATAAGCTGCTGCAGGAAAGGTGCTTCTATGACACAACTCCCGAGCAGGTAGCGACATTGTCCACAGTAGAAAAGGCATATGAATTCCAGGCTGAAAACTCACTCCAGAAGGATGAAATGCATGTGCTTCTCTCTGAAAGAACACTCAGCCAACAGGCTTCTGCTTGCTCCTTCAAGGTCTTTGTAGAAACTTGTGTTTTCACTGCTGGAATAGGTTTTGGGATGCATTGTTTCAATCTCTTGCAGGCCTCATTTTGTTTCTTAGACAATGTGGAAAAACAAGGAGTATGTTTCCCAAATCACTTGAAATCCAGGAAAACGCACACTGAATCACTCTTGCTCAAACACGCTCTTTCACCTAATGCGTTGAGAACATTCAAGAAAGCAGAAAAGAAGGGCATTTTGCAGTGAATTTCAGACGGGCATGTAGAAAAAGTCATTTCTATCGGTTGCAGAGTGCAAAAGCATGATTGACTTCATGTACTCCATGAAACCCTTACATCTCCAAGTGACCTGAATTAGGACTTTCCCAAAAAGATATGTTTGAGGGTCTGTGGCAAAAGGAGCTCTAAGTTGTGTATTCAGTGCTGGAGAGTGACACACTCTACACAGGTTACACAGCGTTTTGCGAGCACCAACATGCTTAACACTGAAACTGCTACAAGGTGTGTGTAGTATGCTGAATGAAGGCTTGTCATTTCAAAGAAAGAAGAGGAAAACAAAATCCAGGTAGTGAAACGAGCACACCAGTATGGGAGATGTGCATGTGTTCAGTTTCAAGCAGCAGCTCTTTGTGGACACTTGGAAACAGTGCTGTGAAAAAATTTCGTACGAAGCGGGATTTTGCTAAAGTTAAAAGACCTTCCAAAACCAACCCTAAAGAACTTAGCCAAACAATGAATGTTGCAATAAGCTGCTGCAGGAAAGGTGCGTCTATGACACAACTCCCAAGTAGGTAGCTACATTGTGCACAGTAGAAAAGGCATATGAATTGCAGGCTGAAAACTCACTCCAGAAGGATGAAATGCATGTGCTTCTCTCTGAAAGAACACTCAGCCAACAGGCTTCTGCTTGCTCCTTCAAGGTCTTTGTAGAAACTTGTGTTTTCACTGCTGGAATAGGTTTTGGGATGCATTGTTTCAATCTCTTGCAGGCCTCATGTTGTTTCTTAGACAATGTGGAAAAACAAGGAGTATGTTTCCCAAATCACTTGAAATCCAGGAAAACGCACACTGAATCACTCTTGCTCAAACACGCTCGTTCACCTAATGCGTTGATAACATTCAAGAAAGCAGAAAAGAAGGGCATTTTGCAGTGAATTTCAGACGGGCATGTAGAAAAAGTCATTTCTATCGGTTGCAGAGTGCAAAAGCATGATTGACTTCATGTTCAAGATGAAACCCTTACATCTCCTAGTGACCTGAATTACGAGTTTCCCAAAAAAGATGTGTTTGAGGGTCTGTGGCAAAAGGAGCTCTAAGTTGTGTATTCAGTGCACGAGAGTGACACATTTTACACAGGTTACACAGCGTTTTGCTAGCACCAACATGCTTAACACTGAAACTGCTACAAGGTGTGTGTAGTATGCTGAATGAAGGCTTGTCATTTCAAAGAAAGAAGAGGAAAACAAAATCCAGGTAGTGAAACGAGCACACCAGTATGGGAGATGTGCATGTGTTCAGTTTCAAGCAGCAGCTCTTTGTGGACACTTGGAAACAGTGCTGTGAAAAAATTTCGTACGAAGCGGGATTTTGCCAAAGTTAAAAGACCTTCCAAAACCAACCCTAAAGAACTTAGCCAAACAATGAATGTTGCAATAAGCTGCTGCAGGAAAGGTGCTTCTATCACACAGCTCCCGAGCAGGTAGCTACATTCTGCACAGTACAAAACGCATATGAATTGCAGGCTGAAAACTCACACCAGAAGGAAGAAATGCATGTGCTTCTCTCTGAAAGAACACTCAGCCAACAGGCTTCTGCTTGCTCCTTCAAGGTCTTTGTAGAAACTTGTGTTTTCACTGCTGGAATAGGTTTTGGGATGCATTGTTTCAATCTCTTGCAGGCCTCATGTTGTTTCTTAGACAATGTGGAAAAACAAGGAGTATGTTTCCCAAATAACTTGAAATCCAGGAAAACGCACACTGAATCACTCTTGCTCAAACACGCTCTTTCACCTAATGCGTTGAGAACATTCAAGAAAGCAGAAAGAAGGGCATTTTGCAGTGAATTTCAGACGGGCATGTAGAAAAAGTCATTTCTATCGTTTGCAGATGCAAAAGCGTGATTGACTTCATGTTCTCCATGAAACCCTTACATCTCCAAGTGACCTGAATTAGGACTTTCCCAAAAAGATGTGTTTGAGGGTCTGTGGCAAAAGGAGCTCTAAGTTGTGTATTCAGTGCTGGAGAGTGACACACTCTACACAGTGCTGGAGAGTGACACACTCTACACAGGTTACACAGCGTTTTGCGAGCACCAACATGCTTAACACTGAAACTGCTACAAGGTGTGTGTAGTATGCTGAATGAAGGCTTGTCA
Source organism: Miniopterus natalensis (assembly GCF_054644295.1). Taxonomy (NCBI): domain Eukaryota; kingdom Metazoa; phylum Chordata; class Mammalia; order Chiroptera; family Miniopteridae; genus Miniopterus; species Miniopterus natalensis. The sequence goes on from NC_142102.1 coordinate 7,032,072, forward strand.
TTTCAAAGAAAGAAGAGGAAAACAAAATCCAGGTAGTGAAACGAGCACACCAGTATGGGAGATGTGCATGTGTTCAATTTCAAGCAGCAGCTCTTTGTGGACACTTGGAAACAGTGCTGTGAAAAAATTTCGTACGAAGCGGGATTTGGCCAAAGTTGAAAGACCTTCCAAAACCAACCCTAAAGAACTTAGCCAAACAATGAATGTTGCAATAAGCTGCTGCAGGAAAGGTGCTTCTATGACACAACTCCCAAGCAGGTAGCTACATTGTGCACAGTAGAAAAGGCATATGAATTCCAGGCTGAAAACTCACTCCAGAAGGATGAAATGCATGTGCTTTTCTCTGAAAGAACACTCAGCCAACAGGCTTCTGCTTGCTCCTTCAAGGTCTTTGTAGAAACTTGTGTTTTCACTGCTGGAATAGGTTTTGGGATGCATTGTTTCAATCTCTTGCAGGCCTCATGTTGTTTCTTAGACAATGTGGAAAAACAAGGAGTATGTTTCCCAAATCACTTGAAATCCAGGAAAACGCACACTGAATCACTCTTGCTCAAACACGCTCTTTCACCTAATGCGTTGAGAACATTCAAGAAAGCAGAAAAGAAGGGCATTTTGCAGTGAATTTCAGACGGGAATGTAGAAAAAGGCATTTCTATCGGTTGCAGAGTGCAAAAGCATGATTGACTTCCTGTACTCCATTAAACCCTTACATCTCCAAGTGACCTGAATTAGGACTTTCCCAAAAAAATGTGATTGAGGGTCTGTGGCAAAAGGAGCTCTAAGTTGTGTATTCAGTGCTGGAGAGTGACACACTCTACACAGGTTACACAGCGTTTTGCGAGCACCAACATGCTTAACACTGAAACTGCTACAAGGTGTGTGTAGTATGCTGAATGAAGGCTTGTCATTTCAAAGAAAGAAGAGGAAAACAAAATCCAGGTAGTGAAACGAGCATACCAGTATGGGAGATGTGCATCTGTTCAGTTTCAAGCAGCAGCTCTTTGTGGACACTTGGAAACAGTGCTGTGAAAAAATTTCGTACGAAGCGGGATTTTGCCAAAGTTGAAAGACCTTCCAAAACCAACCCTAAAGAACTTAGCCAAACAATGAATGTTGCAATAAGCTGCTGCAGGAAAGGTGCTTCTATGACACAACCCCCGAGCAGGTAGCCACATTCTGCACAGTACAAAACGCATATAAATTGCAGGCTGAAAATTCACTCCAGAAGGATGAAATGCATGTGTTTCTCTCTGAAAGAACACTCAGCCAACAGGCTTCTGCTTGCTCCTTCAAGGTCTTTGTAGAAACTTGTGTTTTCACTGCTGGAATAGGTTTTGGGATGCATTGTTTCAATCTCTTGCAGGCCTCATGTTGTTTCTTAGACAATGTGGAAAAACAAGGAGTATGTTTCCCAAATCACTTGAAATCCAGGAAAACGCACACTGAATCACTCTTGCTCAAACACGCTCTTTCACCTAATGCGTTGAGAACATTCAAGAAAGCAGAAAAGAAGGGCATTTTGCAGTGAATTTCAGACGGGCATGTAGAAAAAGTCATTTCTATCGGTTGCAGAGTGCAAAAGCATGATTGACTTCATGTTCAAGATGAAACCCTTACATCTCCTAGTGACCTGAATTACGAGTTTCCCAAAAAAGATGTGTTTGAGGGTCTGTGGCAAAAGGAGCTCTAAGTTGTGTATTCAGTGCACGAGAGTGACACATTTTACACAGGTTACACAGCGTTTTGCTAGCACCAACATGCTTAACACTGAAACTGCTACAAGGTGTGTGTAGTATGCTGAATGAAGGCTTGTCATTTCAAAGAAAGAAGAGGAAAACAAAATCCAGGTAGTGAAACGAGCACACCAGTATGGGAGATGTGCATGTGTTCAGTTTCAAGCAGCAGCTCTTTGTGGACACTTGGAAACAGTGCTGTGAAAAAATTTCGTACGAAGCGGGATTTTGCCAAAGTTAAAAGACCTTCCAAAACCAACCCTAAAGAACTTAGCCAAACAATGAATGTTGCAATAAGCTGCTGCAGGAAAGGTGCTTCTATGACACAACTCCCGAGCAGGTAGCGACATTGTCCACAGTAGAAAAGGCATATGAATTCCAGGCTGAAAACTCACTCCAGAAGGATGAAATGCATGTGCTTCTCTCTGAAAGAACACTCAGCCAACAGGCTTCTGCTTGCTCCTTCAAGGTCTTTGTAGAAACTTGTGTTTTCACTGCTGGAATAGGTTTTGGGATGCATTGTTTCAATCTCTTGCAGGCCTCATTTTGTTTCTTAGACAATGTGGAAAAACAAGGAGTATGTTTCCCAAATCACTTGAAATCCAGGAAAACGCACACTGAATCACTCTTGCTCAAACACGCTCTTTCACCTAATGCGTTGAGAACATTCAAGAAAGCAGAAAAGAAGGGCATTTTGCAGTGAATTTCAGACGGGCATGTAGAAAAAGTCATTTCTATCGGTTGCAGAGTGCAAAAGCATGATTGACTTCATGTACTCCATGAAACCCTTACATCTCCAAGTGACCTGAATTAGGACTTTCCCAAAAAGATATGTTTGAGGGTCTGTGGCAAAAGGAGCTCTAAGTTGTGTATTCAGTGCTGGAGAGTGACACACTCTACACAGGTTACACAGCGTTTTGCGAGCACCAACATGCTTAACACTGAAACTGCTACAAGGTGTGTGTAGTATGCTGAATGAAGGCTTGTCATTTCAAAGAAAGAAGAGGAAAACAAAATCCAGGTAGTGAAACGAGCACACCAGTATGGGAGATGTGCATGTGTTCAGTTTCAAGCAGCAGCTCTTTGTGGACACTTGGAAACAGTGCTGTGAAAAAATTTCGTACGAAGCGGGATTTTGCTAAAGTTAAAAGACCTTCCAAAACCAACCCTAAAGAACTTAGCCAAACAATGAATGTTGCAATAAGCTGCTGCAGGAAAGGTGCGTCTATGACACAACTCCCAAGTAGGTAGCTACATTGTGCACAGTAGAAAAGGCATATGAATTGCAGGCTGAAAACTCACTCCAGAAGGATGAAATGCATGTGCTTCTCTCTGAAAGAACACTCAGCCAACAGGCTTCTGCTTGCTCCTTCAAGGTCTTTGTAGAAACTTGTGTTTTCACTGCTGGAATAGGTTTTGGGATGCATTGTTTCAATCTCTTGCAGGCCTCATGTTGTTTCTTAGACAATGTGGAAAAACAAGGAGTATGTTTCCCAAATCACTTGAAATCCAGGAAAACGCACACTGAATCACTCTTGCTCAAACACGCTCGTTCACCTAATGCGTTGATAACATTCAAGAAAGCAGAAAAGAAGGGCATTTTGCAGTGAATTTCAGACGGGCATGTAGAAAAAGTCATTTCTATCGGTTGCAGAGTGCAAAAGCATGATTGACTTCATGTTCAAGATGAAACCCTTACATCTCCTAGTGACCTGAATTACGAGTTTCCCAAAAAAGATGTGTTTGAGGGTCTGTGGCAAAAGGAGCTCTAAGTTGTGTATTCAGTGCACGAGAGTGACACATTTTACACAGGTTACACAGCGTTTTGCTAGCACCAACATGCTTAACACTGAAACTGCTACAAGGTGTGTGTAGTATGCTGAATGAAGGCTTGTCATTTCAAAGAAAGAAGAGGAAAACAAAATCCAGGTAGTGAAACGAGCACACCAGTATGGGAGATGTGCATGTGTTCAGTTTCAAGCAGCAGCTCTTTGTGGACACTTGGAAACAGTGCTGTGAAAAAATTTCGTACGAAGCGGGATTTTGCCAAAGTTAAAAGACCTTCCAAAACCAACCCTAAAGAACTTAGCCAAACAATGAATGTTGCAATAAGCTGCTGCAGGAAAGGTGCTTCTATCACACAGCTCCCGAGCAGGTAGCTACATTCTGCACAGTACAAAACGCATATGAATTGCAGGCTGAAAACTCACACCAGAAGGAAGAAATGCATGTGCTTCTCTCTGAAAGAACACTCAGCCAACAGGCTTCTGCTTGCTCCTTCAAGGTCTTTGTAGAAACTTGTGTTTTCACTGCTGGAATAGGTTTTGGGATGCATTGTTTCAATCTCTTGCAGGCCTCATGTTGTTTCTTAGACAATGTGGAAAAACAAGGAGTATGTTTCCCAAATCACTTGAAATCCAGGAAAACGCACACTGAATCACTCTTGCTCAAACACGCTCTTTCACCTAATGCGTTGAGAACATTCAAGAAAGCAGAAAGAAGGGCATTTTGCAGTGAATTTCAGACGGGCATGTAGAAAAAGTCATTTCTATCGTTTGCAGATGCAAAAGCGTGATTGACTTCATGTTCTCCATGAAACCCTTACATCTCCAAGTGACCTGAATTAGGACTTTCCCAAAAAGATGTGTTTGAGGGTCTGTGGCAAAAGGAGCTCTAAGTTGTGTATTCAGTGCTGGAGAGTGACACACTCTACACAGTGCTGGAGAGTGACACACTCTACACAGGTTACACAGCGTTTTGCGAGCACCAACATGCTTAACACTGAAACTGCTACAAGGTGTGTGTAGTATGCTGAATGAAGGCTTGTCATTTCAAAGAAAGAAGAGGAAAACAAAATCCAGGTAGTGAAACGAGCACACCAGTATGGGAGATGTGCATGTGTTCAATTTCAAGCAGCAGCTCTTTGTGGACACTTGGAAACAGTGCTGTGAAAAAATTTCGTACGAAGCGGGATTTGGCCAAAGTTGAAAGACCTTCCAAAACCAACCCTAAAGAACTTAGCCAAACAATGAATGTTGCAATAAGCTGCTGCAGGAAAGGTGCTTCTATGACACAACTCCCAAGCAGGTAGCTACATTGTGCACAGTAGAAAAGGCATATGAATTCCAGGCTGAAAACTCACTCCAGAAGGATGAAATCCATGTGCTTTTCTCTGAAAGAACACTCAGCCAACAGGCTTCTGCTTGCTCCTTCAAGGTCTTTGTAGAAACTTGTGTTTTCACTGCTGGAATAGGTTTTGGGATGCATTGTTTCAATCTCTTGCAGGCCTCATGTTGTTTCTTAGACAATGTGGAAAAACAAGGAGTATGTTTCCCAAATCACTTGAAATCCAGGAAAACGCACACTGAATCACTCTTGCTCAAACACGCTCTTTCACCTAATGCGTTGAGAACATTCAAGAAAGCAGAAAAGAAGGGCATTTTGCAGTGAATTTCAGACGGGAATGTAGAAAAAGGCATTTCTATCGGTTGCAGAGTGCAAAAGCATGATTGACTTCCTGTACTCCATTAAACCCTTACATCTCCAAGTGACCTGAATTAGGACTTTCCCAAAAAAATGTGTTTGAGGGTCTGTGGCAAAAGGAGCTCTAAGTTGTGTATTCAGTGCTGGAGAGTGACACACTCTACACAGGTTACACAGCGTTTTGCGAGCACCAACATGCTTAACACTGAAACTGCTACAAGGTGTGTGTAGTATGCTGAATGAAGGCTTGTCATTTCAAAGAAAGAAGAGGAAAACAAAATCCAGGTAGTGAAACGAGCATACCAGTATGGGAGATGTGCATCTGTTCAGTTTCAAGCAGCAGCTCTTTGTGGACACTTGGAAACAGTGCTGTGAAAAAATTACGTACGAAGCGGGATTTTGCCAAAGTTGAAAGACCTTCCAAAACCAACCCTAAAGAACTTAGCCAAACAATGAATGTTGCAATAAGCTGCTGCAGGAAAGGTGCTTCTATGACACAACCCCCGAGCAGGTAGCCACATTCTGCACAGTACAAAACGCATATAAATTGCAGGCTGAAAATTCACTCCAGAAGGATGAAATGCATGTGTTTCTCTCTGAAAGAACACTCAGCCAACAGGCTTCTGCTTGCTCCTTCAAGGTCTTTGTAGAAACTTGTGTTTTCAGTGCTGGAATAGGTTTTGGGATGCATTGTTTCAATCTCTTGCAGGCCTCATGTTGTTTCTTAGACAATGTGGAAAAACAAGGAGTATGTTTCCCAAATCACTTGAAATCCAGGAAAACGCACACTGAATCACTCTTGCTCAAACACGCTCTTTCACCTAATGCGTTGAGAACATTCAAGAAAGCAGAAAAGAAGGGCATTTTGCAGTGAATTTCAGACGGGCATGTAGAAAAAGTCATTTCTATCGGTTGCAGTGTGCAAAAGCATGATTGACTTCATGTTCTCCATGAAACCCTTACATCTCCAAGTGACCTGAATTAGGACTTTCCCAAAAAGATGTGTTTGAGGGTCTGTGGCAAAAGGAGCTCTAAGTTGTGTATTCAGTGCTGGAGAGTGACACACTCTACACAGGTTACACAGCGTTTTGCGAGCACCAACATGCTTAACACTGAAACTGCTACAAGGTGTGTGTAGTATGCTGAATGAAGGCTTGTCATTTCAAAGAAAGAAGAGGAAAACAAAATCCAGGTAGTGAAACGAGCACACCAGTATGGGAGATGTGCATGTGTTCAGTTTCAAGCAGCAGCTCTTTGTGGACACTTGGAAACAGTGCTGTGAAAAAATTTCGTACGAAGCGGGATTTTGCCAAAGTTAAAAGACCTTCCAAAACCAACCCTAAAGAACTTAGCCAAACAATGAATGTTGCAATAAGCTGCTGCAGGAAAGGTGCTTCTATGACACAACTCCCGAGCAGGTATCTACATTCTGCACAGTACAAAACGCATATGAATTGCAGGCTGAAAACTCACACCAGAAGGATGAAATGCATGTGCTTCTCTCTGAAAGAACACTCAGCCAACAGGCTTCTGCTTGCTCCTTCAAGGTCTTTGTAGAAACTTGTGTTTTCACTGCTGGAATAGGTTTTGGGATGCATTGTTTCAATCTCTTGCAGGCCCCATGTTGTTTCTTAGACAATGTGGAAAAACAAGGAGTATGTTTCCCAAATCACTTGAAATCCAGGAAAACGCACACTGAATCACTCTTGCTCAAACACGCTCTTTCACCTAATGCGTTGAGAACATTCAAGAAAGCAGAAAAGAAGGGCATTTTGCAGTGAATTTCAGACGGGCATGTAGAAAAAGTCATTTCTATCGGTTGCAGAGTGCAAAAGCATGATTGACTTCATGTTCAAGATGAAACCCTTACATCTCCTAGTGACCTGAATTACGAGTTTCCCAAAAAAGATGTGTTTGAGGGTCTGTGGCAAAAGGAGCTCTAAGTTGTGTATTCAGTGCAGGAGAGTGACACATTCTACACAGGTTACACAGCGTTTTGCTAGCACCAACATGCTTAACACTGAAACTGCTACAAGGTGTGTGTAGTATGCTGAATGAAGGCTTGTCATTTCAAAGAAAGAAGAGGAAAACAAAATCCAGGTAGTGAAACGAGCACACCAGTATGGGAGATGTGCATGTGTTCAATTTCAAGCAGCAGCTCTTTGTGGACACTTGGAAACAGTGCTGTGAAAAAATTTCGTACGAAGCGGGATTTTGCCAAAGTTAAAAGACCTTCCAAAACCAACCCTAAAGAACTTAGCCAAACAATGAATGTTGCAATAAGCTGCTGCAGGAAAGGTGCTTCTATGACACAACTCCCGAGCAGGTATCTACATTTTGCACAGTACAAAACGCATATGAATTGCAGGCTGAAAACTCACACCAGAAGGATGAAATGCATGTGCTTCTCTCTGAAAGAACACTCAGCCAACAGGCTTCTGCTTGCTCCTTCAAGGTATTTGTAGAAACTTGTGTTTTCACTGCTGGTGTAGGTTTTGGGATGCATTGTTTCAATCTCTTGCAGGCCTCATGTTGTTTCTTAGACAATGTGGAAAAACAAGGAGTATGTTTCCCAAATCACTTGAAATCCAGGAAAACGCACACTGAATCACTCTTGCTCAAACACGCTCTTTCACCTAATGCGTTGAGAACATTCAAGAAAGCAGAAAAGAAGGGCATTTTGCAGTGAATTTCAGACGGGCATGTAGAAAAAGTCATTTCTATCGGTTGCAGAGTGCAAAAGCATGATTGACTTCATGTTCAAGATGAAACCCTTACATCTCCTAGTGACCTGAATTACGAGTTTCCCAAAAAAGATGTGTTTGAGGGTCTGTGGCAAAAGGAGCTCTAAGTTGTGTATTCAGTGCTGGAGAGTGACACATTCTACACAGGTTACACAGCGTTTTGCTAGCACCAACATGCTTAACACTGAAACTGCTACAAGGTGTGTGTAGTATGCTGAATGAAGGCTTGTCATTTCAAAGAAAGAAGAGGAAAACAAAATCCAGGTAGTGAAACGAGCACACCAGTATGGGAGATGTGCATGTGTTCAGTTTCAAGCAGCAGCTCTTTGTGGGCACGTGGAAACAGTGCTGTGAAAAAATTTCGTACGAAGCGGGATTTTGCCAAAGTTAAAAGACCTTCCAAAACCAACCCTAAAGAACTTAGCCAAACAATGAATGTTGCAATAAGCTGCTGCAGGAAAGTTGCTTCTATGACACAACTCCCAAGCAGGTAGCTACATTGTGCACAGTAGAAAAGGCATATGAATTCCAGGCTGAAAACTCACTCCAGAAGGATGAAATGCATGTGCTTCTCTCTGAAAGAACACTCAGCCAACAGGCTTCTGCTTGCTCCTTCAAGGTCTTTGTAGAAACTTGTGTTTTCACTGCTGGTATAGGTTTTGGGATGCATTGTTTCAATCTCTTGCAGGCCCCATGTTGTTTCATAGACAAAGTGGAAAAACAAGGAGTATGTTTCCCAAATCACTTGAAATCCAGGAAAACGCACACTGAATCACTCTTGCTCAAACACGCTCTTTCACCTAATGCGTTGAGAACATTCAAGAAAGCAGAAAAGAAGGGCATTTTGCAGTGAATTTCAGACGGGCATGTAGAAAAAGTCATTTCTATCGGTTGCAGAGTGCAAAAGCATGATTGACTTCATGTTCAAGATGAAACCCTTACATCTCCTAGTGACCTGAATTACGAGTTTCCCAAAAAAGATGTGTTTGAGGGTCTGTGGCAAAAGGAGCTCTAAGTTGTGTATTCAGTGCTGGAGAGTGACACATTCTACACAGGTTACACAGCGTTTTGCTAGCACCAACATGCTTAACACTGAAACTACTACAAGGTGTGTGTAGTATGCTGAATGAAGGCTTGTCATTTCAAAGAAAGAAGAGGAAAACAAAATCCAGGTAGTGAAACGAGCACACCAGTATGGGAGATGTGCATGTGTTCAGTTTCAAGCAGCAGCTCTTTGTGGGCACGTGGAAACAGTGCTGTGAAAAAATTTCGTACGAAGCGGGATTTTGCCAAAGTTAAAAGACCTTCCAAAACCAACCCTAAAGAACTTAGCCAAACAATGAATGTTGCAATAAGCTGCTGCAGGAAAGTTGCTTCTATGACAGAACTCCCAAGCAGGTAGCTACATTGTGCACAGTAGAAAAGGCATATGAATTCCAGGCTGAAAACTCACTCCAGAAGGATGAAATGCATGTGCTTTTCTCTGAAAGAACACTCAGCCAACAGGCTTCTGCTTGCTCCTTCAAGGTCTTTGTAGAAACTTGTGTTTTCACTGCTGGAATAGGTTTTGGGATGCATTGTTTCAATCTCTTGAGGTCCTCATGTTGTTTCTTAGACAATGTGGAAAAACAAGGAGTATGTTTCCCAAATCACTTGAAATCCAGGAAAACGCACACTGAATCACTCTTGCTCAAACACGCTCTTTCACCTAATGCGTTGAGAACATTCAAGAAAGCAGAAAAGAAGGGCATTTTGCAGTGAATTTCAGACGGGCATGTAGAAAAAGGCATTTCTATCGGTTGCAGAGTGCAAAAGCATGATTGACTTCATGTACTCCATGAAACCCTTACATCTCCAAGTGACCTGAATTAGGACTTTCCCAAAAAGATGTGTTTGAGGGTCTGTGGCAAAAGGAGTTCTAGGTTGTGTATTCAGTGCTGGAGAGTGACACACTCTACACAGGTTACACAGCGTTTTGCGAGCACCAACATGCTTAACACTGAAACTGCTACAAGGTGTGTGTAGTATGCTGAATGAAGGCTTGTCATTTCAAAGAAAGAAGAGGAAAACAAAACCCAGGTAGTGAAACGAGCACACCAGTATGGGGGATGTGCATGTGTTCAATTTCAAGCAGCAGCTCTTTGTGGACACTTGGAAACAGTGCTGTGAAAAAATTTCGTACGAAGCGGGATTTTGCCAAAGTTAAAAGACCTTCCAAAACCAACCCTAAAGAACTTAGCCAAACAATGAATGTTGCAATAAGCTGCTGCAGGAAAGGTGCTTCTATGACACAACTCCCGAGCAGGTATCTACATTCTGCACAGTACAAAACGCATATGAATTCCAGGCTAAAAACTCACACCAGAAGGATGAAATGCATGGGCTTTTCTCTGAAAGAACACTCAGGCAACAGGCTTCTGCTTGCTCCTTCAAGGTCTTTGTAGAAACTTGTGTTTTCACTGCTGGAATAGGTTTTGGGATGCATTGTTTCAATCTCTTGCAGGTCTCATGTTGTTTCTTAGACAATGTGGAAAAACAAGGAGTATGTTTCCCAAATCACTTGAAATCCAGGAAAACGCACACTGAATCACTCTTGCTCAAACACGCTCTTTCACCTAATGCGTTGAGAACATTCAAGAAAGCAGAAAAGAAGGGCATTTTGCAGTGAATTTCAGACGGGCATGTAGAAAAAGGCATTTCTATCGGTTGCAGAGTGCAAAAGCATGATTGACTTCATGTTCTCCATGAAACCCTTACATCTCCAAGTGACCTGAATTAGGACTTTCCCAAAAAGATGTGTTTGAGGGTCTGTGGCAAAAGGAGCTCTAGGTTGTGTATTCAGTGCTGGAGAGTGACACACTCTACACAGGTTACACAGCGTTTTGCGAGCACCAACATGCTTAACACTGAAACTGCTACAAGGTGTGTGTAGTATGCTGAATGAAGGCTTGTCATTTCAAAGAAAGAAGAGGAAAACAAAATCCAGGTAGTGAAACGAGCACACCAGTATGGGGGATGTGCATGTGTTCAATTTCAAGCAGCAGCTCTTTGTGGACACTTGGAAACAGTGCTGTGAAAAAATTTCGTACGAAGCGGGATTTTGCCAAAGTTAAAAGACCTTCCAAAACCAACCCTAAAGAACTTAGCCAAACAATGAATGTTGCAATAAGCTGCTGCAGGAAAGGTGCTTCTATGACACAACTCCCGAGCAGGTATCTACATTCTGCACAGTACAAAACGCATATGAATTGCAGGCTGAAAACTCACACCAGAAGGATGAAATGCATGTGCTTTTCTCTGAAAGAACACTCAGCCAACAGGCTTCTGCTTGCTCCTTCAAGGTCTTTGTAGAAACTTGTGTTTTCACTGCTGGAATAGGTTTTGGGTTGCATTGTTTCAATCTCTTGCAGGCCTCATGTTGTTTCTTAGACAATGTGGAAAAACAAGGAGTATGTTTCCCAAATCACTTGAAATCCAGGAAAACGCACACTGAATCACTCTTGCTCAAACACGCTCTTTCACCTAATGCGTTGAGAACATTCAAGAAAGCAGAAAAGAAGGGCATTTTGCAGTGAATTTCAGACGGGCATGTAGAAAAAGTCATTTCTATCGGTTGCAGAGTGTAAAAGCATGATTGACTTCATGTACTCCATGAAACCCTTACATCTCCAAGTGACCTGAATTAGGACTTTCCCAAAAAGATATGTTTGAGGGTCTGTGGCAAAAGGAGCTCTAAGTTGTGTATTCAGTGCTGGAGAGTGACACACTCTACACAGGTTACACAGCGTTTTGCGAGCACCAACATGCTTAACACTGAAACTGCTACAAGGTGTGTGTAGTATGCTGAATGAAGGCTTGTCATTTCAAAGAAAGAAGAGGAAAACAAAATCCAGGTAGTGAAACGAGCACACCAGTATGGGAGATGTGCATGTGTTCAGTTTCAAGCAGCAGCTCTTTGTGGACACTTGGAAACAGTGCTGTGAAAAAATTTCGTACGAAGCGGGATTTTGCCAAAGTTAAAAGACCTTCCAAAACCAACCCTAAAGAACTTAGCCAAACAATGAATGTTGCAATAAGCTGCTGCAGGAAAGGTGCTTCTATGACACAACTCCCGAGCAGGTAGCGACATTGTCCACAGTAGAAAAGGCATATGAATTCCAGGCTGAAAACTCACTCCAGAAGGATGAAATGCATGTGCTTCTCTCTGAAAGAACACTCAGCCAACAGGCTTCTGCTTGCTCCTTCAAGGTCTTTGTAGAAACTTGTGTTTTCACTGCTGGAATAGGTTTTGGGATGCATTGTTTCAATCTCTTGCAGGCCTCATGTTGTTTCTTAGACAATGTGGAAAAACAAGGAGTATGTTTCCCAAATCACTTGAAATCCAGGAAAACGCACACTGAATCACTCTTGCTCAAACACGCTCTTTCACCTAATGCGTTGAGAACATTCAAGAAAGCAGAAAAGAAGGGCATTTTGCAGTGAATTTCAGACGGGCATGTAGAAAAAGTCATTTCTATCGGTTGCAGAGTGCAAAAGCATGATTGACTTCATGTACTCCATGAAACCCTTACATCTCCAAGTGACCTGAATTAGGACTTTCCCAAAAAGATATGTTTGAGGGTCTGTGGCAAAAGGAGCTCTAAGTTGTGTATTCAGTGCTGGAGAGTGACACACTCTACACAGGTTACACAGCGTTTTGCGAGCACCAACATGCTTAACACTGAAACTGCTACAAGGTGTGTGTAGTATGCTGAATGAAGGCTTGTCATTTCAAAGAAAGAAGAGGAAAACAAAATCCAGGTAGTGAAACGAGCACACCAGTATGGGAGATGTGCATGTGTTCAGTTTCAAGCAGCAGCTCTTTGTGGACACTTGGAAACAGTGCTGTGAAAAAATTTCGTACGAAGCGGGATTTTGCTAAAGTTAAAAGACCTTCCAAAACCAACCCTAAAGAACTTAGCCAAACAATGAATGTTGCAATAAGCTGCTGCAGGAAAGGTGCGTCTATGACACAACTCCCAAGTAGGTAGCTACATTGTGCACAGTAGAAAAGGCATATGAATTCCAGGCTGTAAACTCACTCCAGAAGGATGAAATGCATGTGCTTTTCTCTGAAAGAACACTCAGCCAACAGGCTTCTGCTTGCTCCTTCAAGGTCTTTGTAGAAACTTGTGTTTTCACTGCTGGAATAGGTTTTGGGATGCATTGTTTCAATCTCTTGCAGGCTTCATGTTGTTTCTTAGACAATGTGGAAAAACAAGGAGTATGTTTCCCAAATCACTTGAAATCCAGGAAAACGCACACTGAATCACTCTTGCTCAAACACGCTCGTTCACCTAATGCGTTGATAACATTCAAGAAAGCAGAAAAGAAGGGCATTTTGCAGTGAATTTCAGACGGGCATGTAGAAAAAGTCATTTCTATCGGTTGCAGAGTGCAAAAGCATGATTGACTTCATGTTCAAGATGAAACCCTTACATCTCCTAGTGACCTGAATTACGAGTTTCCCAAAAAAGATGTGTTTGAGGGTCTGTGGCAAAAGGAGCTCTAAGTTGTGTATTCAGTGCACGAGAGTGACACATTTTACACAGGTTACACAGCGTTTTGCTAGCACCAACATGCTTAACACTGAAACTGCTACAAGGTGTGTGTAGTATGCTGAATGAAGGCTTGTCATTTCAAAGAAAGAAGAGGAAAACAAAATCCAGGTAGTGAAACGAGCACACCAGTATGGGAGATGTGCATGTGTTCAGTTTCAAGCAGCAGCTCTTTGTGGACACTTGGAAACAGTGCTGTGAAAAAATTTCGTACGAAGCGGGATTTTGCCAAAGTTAAAAGACCTTCCAAAACCAACCCTAAAGAACTTAGCCAAACAATGAATGTTGCAATAAGCTGCTGCAGGAAAGGTGCTTCTATCACACAGCTCCCGAGCAGGTAGCTACATTCTGCACAGTACAAAACGCATATGAATTGCAGGCTGAAAACTCACACCAGAAGGAAGAAATGCATGTGCTTCTCTCTGAAAGAACACTCAGCCAACAGGCTTCTGCTTGCTCCTTCAAGGTCTTTGTAGAAACTTGTGTTTTCACTGCTGGAATAGGTTTTGGGATGCATTGTTTCAATCTCTTGCAGGCCTCATGTTGTTTCTTAGACAATGTGGAAAAACAAGGAGTATGTTTCCCAAATCACTTGAAATCCAGGAAAACGCACACTGAATCACTCTTGCTCAAACACGCTCTTTCACCTAATGCGTTGAGAACATTCAAGAAAGCAGAAAGAAGGGCATTTTGCAGTGAATTTCAGACGGGCATGTAGAAAAAGTCATTTCTATCGTTTGCAGATGCAAAAGCGTGATTGACTTCATGTTCTCCATGAAACCCTTACATCTCCAAGTGACCTGAATTAGGACTTTCCCAAAAAGATGTGTTTGAGGGTCTGTGGCAAAAGGAGCTCTAAGTTGTGTATTCAGTGCTGGAGAGTGACACACTCTACACAGTGCTGGAGAGTGACACACTCTACACAGGTTACACAGCGTTTTGCGAGCACCAACATGCTTAACACTGAAACTGCTACAAGGTGTGTGTAGTATGCTGAATGAAGGCTTGTCATTTCAAAGAAAGAAGAGGAAAACAAAATCCAGGTAGTGAAACGAGCACACCAGTATGGGAGATGTGCATGTGTTCAATTTCAAGCAGCAGCTCTTTGTGGACACTTGGAAACAGTGCTGTGAAAAAATTTCGTACGAAGCGGGATTTGGCCAAAGTTGAAAGACCTTCCAAAACCAACCCTAAAGAACTTAGCCAAACAATGAATGTTGCAATAAGCTGCTGCAGGAAAGGTGCTTCTATGACACAACTCCCAAGCAGGTAGCTACATTGTGCACAGTAGAAAAGGCATATGAATTCCAGGCTGAAAACTCACTCCAGAAGGATGAAATGCATGTGCTTTTCTCTGAAAGAACACTCAGCCAACAGGGTTCTGCTTGCTCCTTCAAGGTCTTTGTAGAAACTTGTGTTTTCACTGCTGGAATAGGTTTTGGGATGCATTGTTTCAATCTCTTGCAGGCCTCATGTTGTTTCTTAGACAATGTGGAAAAACAAGGAGTATGTTTCCCAAATCACTTGAAATCCAGGAAAACGCACACTGAATCACTCTTGCTCAAACACGCTCTTTCACCTAATGCGTTGAGAACATTCAAGAAAGCAGAAAAGAAGGGCATTTTGCAGTGAATTTCAGACGGGAATGTAGAAAAAGGCATTTCTATCGGTTGCAGAGTGCAAAAGCATGATTGACTTCCTGTACTCCATTAAACCCTTACATCTCCAAGTGACCTGAATTAGGACTTTCCCAAAAAAATGTGTTTGAGGGTCTGTGGCAAAAGGAGCTCTAAGTTGTGTATTCAGTGCTGGAGAGTGACACACTCTACACAGGTTACACAGCGTTTTGCGAGCACCAACATGCTTAACACTGAAACTGCTACAAGGTGTGTGTAGTATGCTGAATGAAGGCTTGTCATTTCAAAGAAAGAAGAGGAAAACAAAATCCAGGTAGTGAAACGAGCATACCAGTATGGGAGATGTGCATCTGTTCAGTTTCAAGCAGCAGCTCTTTGTGGACACTTGGAAACAGTGCTGTGAAAAAATTACGTACGAAGCGGGATTTTGCCAAAGTTGAAAGACCTTCCAAAACCAACCCTAAAGAACTTAGCCAAACAATGAATGTTGCAATAAGCTGCTGCAGGAAAGGTGCTTCTATGACACAACCCCCGAGCAGGTAGCCACATTCTGCACAGTACAAAACGCATATAAATTGCAGGCTGAAAATTCACTCCAGAAGGATGAAATGCATGTGTTTCTCTCTGAAAGAACACTCAGCCAACAGGCTTCTGCTTGCTCCTTCAAGGTCTTTGTAGAAACTTGTGTTTTCACTGCTGGAATAGGTTTTGGGATGCATTGTTTCAATCTCTTGCAGGCCTCATGTTGTTTCTTAGACAATGTGGAAAAACAAGGAGTATGTTTCCCAAATCACTTGAAATCCAGGAAAACGCACACTGAATCACTCTTGCTCAAACACGCTCTTTCACCTAATGCGTTGAGAACATTCAAGAAAGCAGAAAAGAAGGGCATTTTGCAGTGAATTTCAGACGGGCATGTAGAAAAAGTCATTTCTATCGGTTGCAGTGTGCAAAAGCATGATTGACTTCATGTTCTCCATGAAACCCTTACATCTCCAAGTGACCTGAATTAGGACTTTCCCAAAAAGATGTGTTTGAGGGTCTGTGGCAAAAGGAGCTCTAAGTTGTGTATTCAGTGCTGGAGAGTGACACACTCTACACAGGTTACACAGCGTTTTGCGAGCACCAACATGCTTAACACTGAAACTGCTACAAGGTGTGTGTAGTATGCTGAATGAAGGCTTGTCATTTCAAAGAAAGAAGAGGAAAACAAAATCCAGGTAGTGAAACGAGCACACCAGTATGGGAGATGTGCATGTGTTCAATTTCAAGCAGCAGCTCTTTGTGGACACTTGGAAACAGTGCTGTGAAAAAATTTCGTACGAAGCGGGATTTTGCCAAAGTTAAAAGACATTCCAAAACCAACCCTAAAGAACTTAGCCAAACAATGAATGTTGCAATAAGCTGCTGCAGGAAAGGTGCTTCTATGACACAACTCCCGAGCAGGTATCTACATTCTGCACAGTACAAAACGCATATGAATTGCAGGCTGAAAACTCACACCAGAAGGATGAAATGCATGTGCTTCTCTCTGAAAGAACACTCAGCCAACAGGCTTCTGCTTGCTCCTTCAAGGTCTTTGTAGAAACTTGTGTTTTCACTGCTGGAATAGGTTTTGGGATGCATTGTTTCAATCTCTTGCAGGCCCCATGTTGTTTCTTAGACAATGTGGAAAAACAAGGAGTATGTTTCCCAAATCACTTGAAATCCAGGAAAACGCACACTGAATCACTCTTGCTCAAACACGCTCTTTCACCTAATGCGTTGAGAACATTCAAGAAAGCAGAAAAGAAGGGCATTTTGCAGTGAATTTCAGACGGGCATGTAGAAAAAGTCATTTCTATCGGTTGCAGAGTGCAAAAGCATGATTGACTTCATGTTCAAGATGAAACCCTTACATCTCCTAGTGACCTGAATTACGAGTTTCCCAAAAAAGATGTGTTTGAGGGTCTGTGGCAAAAGGAGCTCTAAGTTGTGTATTCAGTGCAGGAGAGTGACACATTCTACACAGGTTACACAGCGTTTTGCTAGCACCAACATGCTTAACACTGAAACTGCTACAAGGTGTGTGTAGTATGCTGAATGAAGGCTTGTCATTTCAAAGAAAGAAGAGGAAAACAAAATCCAGGTAGTGAAACGAGCACACCAGTATGGGAGATGTGCATGTGTTCAATTTCAAGCAGCAGCTCTTTGTGGACACTTGGAAACAGTGCTGTGAAAAAATTTCGTACGAAGCGGGATTTTGCCAAAGTTAAAAGACCTTCCAAAACCAACCCTAAAGAACTTAGCCAAACAATGAATGTTGCAATAAGCTGCTGCAGGAAAGGTGCTTCTATGACACAACTCCCGAGCAGGTATCTACATTTTGCACAGTACAAAACGCATATGAATTGCAGGCTGAAAACTCACACCAGAAGGATGAAATGCATGTGCTTCTCTCTGAAAGAACACTCAGCCAACAGGCTTCTGCTTGCTCCTTCAAGGTATTTGTAGAAACTTGTGTTTTCACTGCTGGTGTAGGTTTTGGGATGCATTGTTTCAATCTCTTGCAGGCCTCATGTTGTTTCTTAGACAATGTGGAAAAACAAGGAGTATGTTTCCCAAATCACTTGAAATCCAGGAAAACGCACACTGAATCACTCTTGCTCAAACACGCTCTTTCACCTAATGCGTTGAGAACATTCAAGAAAGCAGAAAAGAAGGGCATTTTGCAGTGAATTTCAGACGGGCATGTAGAAAAAGTCATTTCTATCGGTTGCAGAGTGCAAAAGCATGATTGACTTCATGTTCAAGATGAAACCCTTACATCTCCTAGTGACCTGAATTACGAGTTTCCCAAAAAAGATGTGTTTGAGGGTCTGTGGCAAAAGGAGCTCTAAGTTGTGTATTCAGTGCTGGAGAGTGACACATTCTACACAGGTTACACAGCGTTTTGCTAGCACCAACATGCTTAACACTGAAACTGCTACAAGGTGTGTGTAGTATGCTGAATGAAGGCTTGTCATTTCAAAGAAAGAAGAGGAAAACAAAATCCAGGTAGTGAAACGAGCACACCAGTATGGGAGATGTGCATGTGTTCAGTTTCAAGCAGCAGCTCTTTGTGGGCACGTGGAAACAGTGCTGTGAAAAAATTTCGTACGAAGCGGGATTTTGCCAAAGTTAAAAGACCTTCCAAAACCAACCCTAAAGAACTTAGCCAAACAATGAATGTTGCAATAAGCTGCTGCAGGAAAGTTGCTTCTATGACACAACTCCCAAGCAGGTAGCTACATTGTGCACAGTAGAAAAGGCATATGAATTCCAGGCTGAAAACTCACTCCAGAAGGATGAAATGCATGTGCTTCTCTCTGAAAGAACACTCAGCCAACAGGCTTCTGCTTGCTCCTTCAAGGTCTTTGTAGAAACTTGTGTTTTCACTGCTGGTATAGGTTTTGGGATGCATTGTTTCAATCTCTTGCAGGCCCCATGTTGTTTCATAGACAAAGTGGAAAAACAAGGAGTATGTTTCCCAAATCACTTGAAATCCAGGAAAACGCACACTGAATCACTCTTGCTCAAACACGCTCTTTCACCTAATGCGTTGAGAACATTCAAGAAAGCAGAAAAGAAGGGCATTTTGCAGTGAATTTCAGACGGGCATGTAGAAAAAGTCATTTCTATCGGTTGCAGAGTGCAAAAGCATGATTGACTTCATGTTCAAGATGAAACCCTTACATCTCCTAGTGACCTGAATTACGAGTTTCCCAAAAAAGATGTGTTTGAGGGTCTGTGGCAAAAGGAGCTCTAAGTTGTGTATTCAGTGCTGGAGAGTGACACATTCTACACAGGTTACACAGCGTTTTGCTAGCACCAACATGCTTAACACTGAAACTACTACAAGGTGTGTGTAGTATGCTGAATGAAGGCTTGTCATTTCAAAGAAAGAAGAGGAAAACAAAATCCAGGTAGTGAAACGAGCACACCAGTATGGGAGATGTGCATGTGTTCAGTTTCAAGCAGCAGCTCTTTGTGGGCACGTGGAAACAGTGCTGTGAAAAAATTTCGTACGAAGCGGGATTTTGCCAAAGTTAAAAGACCTTCCAAAACCAACCCTAAAGAACTTAGCCAAACAATGAATGTTGCAATAAGCTGCTGCAGGAAAGTTGCTTCTATGACAGAACTCCCAAGCAGGTAGCTACATTGTGCACAGTAGAAAAGGCATATGAATTCCAGGCTGAAAACTCACTCCAGAAGGATGAAATGCATGTGCTTTTCTCTGAAAGAACACTCAGCCAACAGGCTTCTGCTTGCTCCTTCAAGGTCTTTGTAGAAACTTGTGTTTTCACTGCTGGAATAGGTTTTGGGATGCATTGTTTCAATCTCTTGAGGTCCTCATGTTGTTTCTTAGACAATGTGGAAAAACAAGGAGTATGTTTCCCAAATCACTTGAAATCCAGGAAAACGCACACTGAATCACTCTTGCTCAAACACGCTCTTTCACCTAATGCGTTGAGAACATTCAAGAAAGCAGAAAAGAAGGGCATTTTGCAGTGAATTTCAGACGGGCATGTAGAAAAAGGCATTTCTATCGGTTGCAGAGTGCAAAAGCATGATTGACTTCATGTACTCCATGAAACCCTTACATCTCCAAGTGACCTGAATTAGGACTTTCCCAAAAAGATGTGTTTGAGGGTCTGTGGCAAAAGGAGTTCTAGGTTGTGTATTCAGTGCTGGAGAGTGACACACTCTACACAGGTTACACAGCGTTTTGCGAGCACCAACATGCTTAACACTGAAACTGCTACAAGGTGTGTGTAGTATGCTGAATGAAGGCTTGTCATTTCAAAGAAAGAAGAGGAAAACAAAACCCAGGTAGTGAAACGAGCACACCAGTATGGGGGATGTGCATGTGTTCAATTTCAAGCAGCAGCTCTTTGTGGACACTTGGAAACAGTGCTGTGAAAAAATTTCGTACGAAGCGGGATTTTGCCAAAGTTAAAAGACCTTCCAAAACCAACCCTAAAGAACTTAGCCAAACAATGAATGTTGCAATAAGCTGCTGCAGGAAAGGTGCTTCTATGACACAACTCCCGAGCAGGTATCTACATTCTGCACAGTACAAAACGCATATGAATTCCAGGCTAAAAACTCACACCAGAAGGATGAAATGCATGGGCTTTTCTCTGAAAGAACACTCAGGCAACAGGCTTCTGCTTGCTCCTTCAAGGTCTTTGTAGAAACTTGTGTTTTCACTGCTGGAATAGGTTTTGGGATGCATTGTTTCAATCTCTTGCAGGTCTCATGTTGTTTCTTAGACAATGTGGAAAAACAAGGAGTATGTTTCCCAAATCACTTGAAATCCAGGAAAACGCACACTGAATCACTCTTGCTCAAACACGCTCTTTCACCTAATGCGTTGAGAACATTCAAGAAAGCAGAAAAGAAGGGCATTTTGCAGTGAATTTCAGACGGGCATGTAGAAAAAGGCATTTCTATCGGTTGCAGAGTGCAAAAGCATGATTGACTTCATGTTCTCCATGAAACCCTTACATCTCCAAGTGACCTGAATTAGGACTTTCCCAAAAAGATGTGTTTGAGGGTCTGTGGCAAAAGGAGCTCTAGGTTGTGTATTCAGTGCTGGAGAGTGACACACTCTACACAGGTTACACAGCGTTTTGCGAGCACCAACATGCTTAACACTGAAACTGCTACAAGGTGTGTGTAGTATGCTGAATGAAGGCTTGTCATTTCAAAGAAAGAAGAGGAAAACAAAATCCAGGTAGTGAAACGAGCACACCAGTATGGGGGATGTGCATGTGTTCAATTTCAAGCAGCAGCTCTTTGTGGACACTTGGAAACAGTGCTGTGAAAAAATTTCGTACGAAGCGGGATTTTGCCAAAGTTAAAAGACCTTCCAAAACCAACCCTAAAGAACTTAGCCAAACAATGAATGTTGCAATAAGCTGCTGCAGGAAAGGTGCTTCTATGACACAACTCCCGAGCAGGTATCTACATTCTGCACAGTACAGAACGCATATGAATTGCAGGCTGAAAACTCACACCAGAAGGATGAAATGCATGTGCTTTTCTCTGAAAGAACACTCAGCCAACAGGCTTCTGCTTGCTCCTTCAAGGTCTTTGTAGAAACTTGTGTTTTCACTGCTGGAATAGGTTTTGGGTTGCATTGTTTCAATCTCTTGCAGGCCTCATGTTGTTTCTTAGACAATGTGGAAAAACAAGGAGTATGTTTCCCAAATCACTTGAAATCCAGGAAAACGCACACTGAATCACTCTTGCTCAAACACGCTCTTTCACCTAATGCGTTGAGAACATTCAAGAAAGCAGAAAAGAAGGGCATTTTGCAGTGAATTTCAGACGGGCATGTAGAAAAAGTCATTTCTATCGGTTGCAGAGTGTAAAAGCATGATTGACTTCATGTACTCCATGAAACCCTTACATCTCCAAGTGACCTGAATTAGGACTTTCCCAAAAAGATATGTTTGAGGGTCTGTGGCAAAAGGAGCTCTAAGTTGTGTATTCAGTGCTGGAGAGTGACACACTCTACACAGGTTACACAGCGTTTTGCGAGCACCAACATGCTTAACACTGAAACTGCTACAAGGTGTGTGTAGTATGCTGAATGAAGGCTTGTCATTTCAAAGAAAGAAGAGGAAAACAAAATCCAGGTAGTGAAACGAGCACACCAGTATGGGAGATGTGCATGTGTTCAGTTTCAAGCAGCAGCTCTTTGTGGACACTTGGAAACAGTGCTGTGAAAAAATTTCGTACGAAGCGGGATTTTGCCAAAGTTAAAAGACCTTCCAAAACCAACCCTAAAGAACTTAGCCAAACAATGAATGTTGCAATAAGCTGCTGCAGGAAAGGTGCTTCTATGACACAACTCCCGAGCAGGTAGCGACATTGTCCACAGTAGAAAAGGCATATGAATTCCAGGCTGAAAACTCACTCCAGAAGGATGAAATGCATGTGCTTCTCTCTGAAAGAACACTCAGCCAACAGGCTTCTGCTTGCTCCTTCAAGGTCTTTGTAGAAACTTGTGTTTTCACTGCTGGAATAGGTTTTGGGATGCATTGTTTCAATCTCTTGCAGGCCTCATGTTGTTTCTTAGACAATGTGGAAAAACAAGGAGTATGTTTCCCAAATCACTTGAAATCCAGGAAAACGCACACTGAATCACTCTTGCTCAAACACGCTCTTTCACCTAATGCGTTGAGAACATTCAAGAAAGCAGAAAAGAAGGGCATTTTGCAGTGAATTTCAGACGGGCATGTAGAAAAAGTCATTTCTATCGGTTGCAGAGTGCAAAAGCATGATTGACTTCATGTACTCCATGAAACCCTTACATCTCCAAGTGACCTGAATTAGGACTTTCCCAAAAAGATATGTTTGAGGGTCTGTGGCAAAAGGAGCTCTAAGTTGTGTATTCAGTGCTGGAGAGTGACACACTCTACACAGGTTACACAGCGTTTTGCGAGCACCAACATGCTTAACACTGAAACTGCTACAAGGTGTGTGTAGTATGCTGAATGAAGGCTTGTCATTTCAAAGAAAGAAGAGGAAAACAAAATCCAGGTAGTGAAACGAGCACACCAGTATGGGAGATGTGCATGTGTTCAGTTTCAAGCAGCAGCTCTTTGTGGACACTTGGAAACAGTGCTGTGAAAAAATTTCGTACGAAGCGGGATTTTGCTAAAGTTAAAAGACCTTCCAAAACCAACCCTAAAGAACTTAGCCAAACAATGAATGTTGCAATAAGCTGCTGCAGGAAAGGTGCGTCTATGACACAACTCCCAAGTAGGTAGCTACATTGTGCACAGTAGAAAAGGCATATGAATTCCAGGCTGTAAACTCACTCCAGAAGGATGAAATGCATGTGCTTTTCTCTGAAAGAACACTCAGCCAACAGGCTTCTGCTTGCTCCTTCAAGGTCTTTGTAGAAACTTGTGTTTTCACTGCTGGAATAGGTTTTGGGATGCATTGTTTCAATCTCTTGCAGGCTTCATGTTGTTTCTGAGACAATGTGGAAAAACAAGGAGTATGTTTCCGAAATCACTTGAAATCCAGGAAAACGCACACTGAATCACTCTTGCTCAAACACGCTCTTTCACCTAATGCGTTGAGAACATTCAAGAAAGCAGAAAAGAAGGGCATTTTGCAGTGAATTTCAGACGGGCATGTAGAAAAAGTCATTTCTATCGGTTGCATAGTGCAAAAGCATGATTGACTTCATGTTCTCCATGAAACCCTTACATCTCCAAGTGACCTGAATTAGGACTTTCCCAAAAAGATGTGTTTGAGGGTCTGTGGCAAAAGGAGCTCTAAGTTGTGTATTCAGTGCTGGAGAGTGACACACTCTACACAGGTTACACAGCGTTTTGCGAGCACCAACATGCTTAACACTGAAACTGCTACAAGGTGTGTGTAGTATGCTGAATGAAGGCTTGTCATTTCAAAGAAAGAAGAGGAAAACAAAATCCAGGTAGTGAAACGAGCACACCAGTATGGGAGATGTGCATGTGTTCAATTTCAAGCAGCAGCTCTTTGTGGACACTTGGAAACAGTGCTGTGAAAAAATTTCGTACGAAGCGGGATTTTGCCAAAGTTAAAAGACCTTCCAAAACCAACCCTAAAGAACTTAGCCAAACAATGAATGTTGCAATAAGCTGCTGCAGGAAAGGTGCTTCTATGACACAACTCCCGAGCAGGTATCTACATTCTGCACAGTACAAAACGCATATGAATTGCAGGCTGAAAACTCACACCAGAAGGATGAAATGCATGTGCTTCTCTCTGAAAGAACACTCAGCCAACAGGCTTCTGCTTGCTCCTTCAAGGTCTTTGTAGAAACTTGTGTTTTCACTGCTGGAATAGGTTTTGGGATGCATTGTTTCAATCTCTTGCAGGCCTCATATTGTTTCTTAGACAATGTGGAAAAACAAGGAGTATGTTTCCCAAATCACTTGAAATCCAGGAAAACGCACACTGAATCACTCTTGCTCAAACACGCTCTTTCACCTAATGCGTTGAGAACATTCAAGAAAGCAGAAAAGAAGGGCATTTTGCAGTGAATTTCAGACGGGCATGTAGAAAAAGTCATTTCTATCGGTTGCAGAGTGCAAAAGCATGATTGACTTCATGTACTCCATGAAACCCTTACATCTCCAAGTGACCTGAATTAGGACTTTCCCAAAAAGATGTGTTTGAGGGTCTGTGGCAAAAGGAGCTCTAAGTTGTGTATTCAGTGCTGGAGAGTGACACACTCTACACAGTGCTGGAGAGTGACAAACTCTACACAGGTTACACAGCGTTTTGCGAGCACCAACATGCTTAACACTGAAACTGCTACAAGGTGTGTGTAGTATTCTGAATGAAGGCTTGTCATTTCAAAGAAAGAAGAGGAAAACAAAATCCAGGTAGTGAAACGAGCACACCAGTATGGGAGATGTGCATGTGTTCAGTTTCAAGAGCAGCTCTTTGTGGACACTTGGAAACAGTGCTGTGAAAAAATTTCGTACGAAGCGGGATTTGGCCAAAGTTAAAAGACCTTCCAAAACCAACCCTAAAGAACTTAGCCAAACAATGAATGTTGCAATAAGCTGCTGCAGGAAAGGTGCTTCTATGACACAACTCCCAAGCAGGTAGCTACATTGTGCACAGTAGAAAAGGCATATGAATTCCAGGCTGAAAACTCACTCCAGAAGGATGAAATGCATGTGCTTTTCTCTGAAAGAACACTCAGCCAACGGGCTTCTGCTTGCTCCTTCAAGGTCTTTGTAGAAACTTGTGTTTTCACTGCTGGAATAGGTTTTGGGATGCATTGTTTCAATCTCTTGCAGGCCTCATGTTGTTTCTTAGACAATGTGGAAAAACAAGGAGTATGTTTCCCAAATCACTTGAAATCCAGGAAAACGCACACTGAATCACTCTTGCTCAAACACGCTCTTTCACCTAATGCGTTGAGAACATTCAAGAAAGCAGAAAAGAAGGGCATTTTGCAGTGAATTTCAGACGGGCATGTAGAAAAAGGCATTTCTATCGGTTGCAGAGTGCAAAAGCATGATTGACTTCATGTACTCCATGAAACCCTTACATCTCCAAGTGACCTGAATTAGGACTTTCCCAAAAAGATGTGTTTGAGGGTCTGTGGCAAAAGGAGCTCTAAGTTGTGTATTCAGTGCTGGAGAGTGACACATTCTACACAGGTTACACAGCCTTTTGCTAGCACCAACATGCTTAACACTGAAACTGCTAAAAGGTGTGTGTAGTATGCTGAATGAAGGCTTGTCATTTCAAAGAAAGAAGACGAAAACAAAATCCAGGTAGTGAAACGAGCACACCAGTATTGGAGATGTGCATGTGTTCAGTTTCAAGCAGCAGCTCTTTGTGGACACTTCGAAACAGTGCTGTGAAAAAATTTCGTACGAAGCGGGATTTTGCCAAAGTTAAAAGACCTTCCAAAACCAACCCTAAAGAACTTAGCCAAACAATGAATGTTGCAATAAGCTGCTGCAGGAAAGGTGCTTCTATGACACAACTCCCGAGCAGGTATCTACATTCTGCACAGTACAAAACGCATATGAATTGCAGGCTGAAAACTCACACCAGAAGGATGAAATGCATGTGCTTTTCTCTGAAAGAACACTCAGCCAACAGGCTTCTGCTTGCTCCTTCAAGGTCTTTGTAGAAACTTATGTTTTCACTGCTGGAATAGGTTTTGGGTTGCATTGTTTCAATCTCTTGCAGGCCTCATGTTGTTTCTTAGACAATGTGGAAAAACAAGGAGTATGTTTCCCAAATCACTTGAAATCCAGGAAAACGCACACTGAATCACTCTTGCTCAAACACGCTCTTTCACCTAATGCGTTGAGAACATTCAAGAAAGCAGAAAAGAAGGGCATTTTGCAGTGAATTTCAGACGGGCATGTAGAAAAAGTCATTTCTATCGGTTGTAGAGTGTAAAAGCATGATTGACTTCATGTACTCCATGAAACCCTTACATCTCCAAGTGACCTGAATTAGGACTTTCCCAAAAAGATGTGTTTGAGGGTCTGTGGCAAAAGGAGCTCTAAGTTGGGTATTCAGTGCTGGAGAGTGACACACTCTACACAGGTTACACAGCGTTTTGCGAGCACCAACATGCTTAACACTGAAACTGCTACAAGGTGTGTGTAGTATGCTGAATGAAGGCTTGTCATTTCAAAGAAAGAAGAGGAAAACAAAATCCAGGTAGTGAAACGAGCACACCAGTATGGGAGATGTGCATGTGTTCAGTTTCAAGCAGCAGCTCTTTGTGGACACTTGGAAACAGTGCTGTGAAAAAATTTCGTAAGAAGCGGGATTTTGCCAAAGTTAAAAAACCTTCCAAAACCAACCCTAAAGAACTTAGCCAAACAATGAATGTTGCAATAAGCTGCTGCAGGAAAGGTGCTTCTATGACACAACTCCCGAGCAGGTAGCGACATTGTCCACAGTAGAAAAGGCATATGAATTCCAGGCTGAAAACGCACTCCAGAAGGATGAAATGCATGTGCTTCTCTCTGAAAGAACACTCAGCCAACAGGCTTCTGCTTGCTCCTTCAAGGTCTTTGTAGAAACTTGTGTTTTCACTGCTGGAATAGGTTTTGGGATGCATTGTTTCAATCTCTTGCAGGCCTCATGTTGTTTCTTAGACAATGTGGAAAAACAAGGAGTATGTTTCCCAAATCACTTGAAATCCAGGAAAACGCACACTGAATCACTCTTGCTCAAACACGCTCTTTCACCTAATGCGTTGAGAACATTCAAGAAAGCAGAAAAGAAGGGCATTTTGCAGTGAATTTCAGACGGGCATGTAGAAAAAGTCATTTCTATCGGTTGCACAGTGCAAAAGCATGATTGACTTCATGTACTCCATGAAACCCTTACATCTCCAAGTGACCTGAATTAGGACTTTCCCAAAAAGATATGTTTGAGGGTCTGTGGCAAAAGGAGCTCTAAGTTGTGTATTCAGTGCTGGAGAGTGACACACTCTACACAGGTTACACAGCGTTTTGCGAGCACCAACATGCTTAACACTGAAACTGCTACAAGGTGTGTGTAGTATGCTGAATGAAGGCTTGTCATTTCAAAGAAAGAAGAGGAAAACAAAATCCAGGTAGTGAAACGAGCACACCAGTATGGGAGATGTGCATGTGTTCAGTTTCAAGCAGCAGCTCTTTGTGGACACTTGGAAACAGTGCTGTGAAAAAATTTCGTACGAAGCGGGATTTTGCTAAAGTTAAAAGACCTTCCAAAACCAACCCTAAAGAACTTAGCCAAACAATGAATGTTGCAATAAGCTGCTGCAGGAAAGGTGCGTCTATGACACAACTCCCAAGTAGGTAGCTACATTGTGCACAGTAGAAAAGGCATATGAATTCCAGGCTGTAAACTCACTCCAGAAGGATGAAATGCATGTGCTTTTCTCTGAAAGAACACTCAGCCAACAGGCTTCTGCTTGCTCCTTCAAGGTCTTTGTAGAAACTTGTGTTTTCACTGCTGGAATAGGTTTTGGGATGCATTGTTTCAATCTCTTGCAGGCTTCATGTTGTTTCTTAGACAATGTGGAAAAACAAGGAGTATGTTTCCGAAATCACTTGAAATCCAGGAAAACGCACACTGAATCACTCTTGCTCAAACACGCTCTTTCACCTAATGCGTTGAGAACATTCAAGAAAGCAGAAAAGAAGGGCATTTTGCAGTGAATTTCAGACGGGCATGTAGAAAAAGTCATTTCTATCGGTTGCATAGTGCAAAAGCATGATTGACTTCATGTTCTCCATGAAACCCTTACATCTCCAAGTGACCTGAATTAGGACTTTCCCAAAAAGATGTGTTTGAGGGTCTGTGGCAAAAGGAGCTCTAAGTTGTGTATTCAGTGCTGGAGAGTGACACACTCTACACAGGTTACACAGCGTTTTGCGAGCACCAACATGCTTAACACTGAAACTGCTACAAGGTGTGTGTAGTATGCTGAATGAAGGCTTGTCATTTCAAAGAAAGAAGAGGAAAACAAAATCCAGGTAGTGAAACGAGCACACCAGTATGGGAGATGTGCATGTGTTCAATTTCAAGCAGCAGCTCTTTGTGGACACTTGGAAACAGTGCTGTGAAAAAATTTCGTACGAAGCGGGATTTTGCCAAAGTTAAAAGACCTTCCAAAACCAACCCTAAAGAACTTAGCCAAACAATGAATGTTGCAATAAGCTGCTGCAGGAAAGGTGCTTCTATGACACAACTCCCGAGCAGGTATCTACATTCTGCACAGTACAAAACGCATATGAATTGCAGGCTGAAAACTCACTCCAGAAGGATGAAATGCATGTGCTTCTCTCTGAAAGAACACTCAGCCAACAGGCTTCTGCTTGCTCCTTCAAGGTCTTTGTAGAAACTTGTGTTTTCACTGCTGGAATAGGTTTTGGGATGCATTGTTTCAATCTCTTGCAGGCCTCATATTGTTTCTTAGACAATGTGGAAAAACAAGGAGTATGTTTCCCAAATCACTTGAAATCCAGGAAAACGCACACTGAATCACTCTTGCTCAAACACGCTCTTTCACCTAATGCGTTGAGAACATTCAAGAAAGCAGAAAAGAAGGGCATTTTGCAGTGAATTTCAGACGGGCATGTAGAAAAAGTCATTTCTATCGGTTGCAGAGTGCAAAAGCATGATTGACTTCATGTACTCCATGAAACCCTTACATCTCCAAGTGACCTGAATTAGGACTTTCCCAAAAAGATGTGTTTGAGGGTCTGTGGCAAAAGGAGCTCTAAGTTGTGTATTCAGTGCTGGAGAGTGACACACTCTACACAGTGCTGGAGAGTGACAAACTCTACACAGGTTACACAGCGTTTTGCGAGCACCAACATGCTTAACACTGAAACTGCTACAAGGTGTGTGTAGTATTCTGAATGAAGGCTTGTCATTTCAAAGAAAGAAGAGGAAAACAAAATCCAGGTAGTGAAACGAGCACACCAGTATGGGAGATGTGCATGTGTTCAGTTTCAAGCAGCAGCTCTTTGTGGACACTTGGAAACAGTGCTGTGAAAAAATTTCGTACGAAGCGGGATTTGGCCAAAGTTAAAAGACCTTCCAAAACCAACCCTAAAGAACTTAGCCAAACAATGAATGTTGCAATAAGCTGCTGCAGGAAAGGTGCTTCTATGACACAACTCCCAAGCAGGTAGCTACATTGTGCACAGTAGAAAAGGCATATGAATTCCAGGCTGAAAACTCACTCCAGAAGGATGAAATGCATGTGCTTTTCTCTGAAAGAACACTCAGCCAACGGGCTTCTGCTTGCTCCTTCAAGGTCTTTGTAGAAACTTGTGTTTTCACTGCTGGAATAGGTTTTGGGATGCATTGTTTCAATCTCTTGCAGGCCTCATGTTGTTTCTTAGACAATGTGGAAAAACAAGGAGTATGTTTCCCAAATCACTTGAAATCCAGGAAAACGCACACTGAATCACTCTTGCTCAAACACGCTCTTTCACCTAATGCGTTGAGAACATTCAAGAAAGCAGAAAAGAAGGGCATTTTGCAGTGAATTTCAGACGGGCATGTAGAAAAAGGCATTTCTATCGGTTGCAGAGTGCAAAAGCATGATTGACTTCATGTACTCCATGAAACCCTTACATCTCCAAGTGACCTGAATTAGGACTTTCCCAAAAAGATGTGTTTGAGGGTCTGTGGCAAAAGGAGCTCTAAGTTGTGTATTCAGTGCTGGAGAGTGACACATTCTACACAGGTTACACAGCCTTTTGCTAGCACCAACATGCTTAACACTGAAACTGCTAAAAGGTGTGTGTAGTATGCTGAATGAAGGCTTGTCATTTCAAAGAAAGAAGACGAAAACAAAATCCAGGTAGTGAAACGAGCACACCAGTATTGGAGATGTGCATGTGTTCAGTTTCAAGCAGCAGCTCTTTGTGGACACTTCGAAACAGTGCTGTGAAAAAATTTCGTACGAAGCGGGATTTTGCCAAAGTTAAAAGACCTTCCAAAACCAACCCTAAAGAACTTAGCCAAACAATGAATGTTGCAATAAGCTGCTGCAGGAAAGGTGCTTCTATGACACAACTCCCAAGCAGGTAGCTACATTGTGCACAGTAGAAAAGGCATATGAATTGCAGGCTGAAAACTCACTCCAGAAGGATGAAATGCATGTGCTTCTCTCTGAAAGAACACTCAGCCAACAGGCTTCTGCGTGCTCCTTCAAGGTCTTTGTAGAAACTTGTGTTTTCACTGCTGGAATAGGTTTTGGGATGCATTGTTTCAATCTCTTGCAGGCCTCATGTTGTTTCTTAGACAATGTGGAAAAACAAGGAGTATGTTTCCCAAATCACTTGAAATCCAGGAAAACGCACACTGAATCACTCTTGCTCAAACACGCTCTTTCACCTAATGCGTTGATAACATTCAAGAAAGCAGAAAAGAAGGGCATTTTGCAGTGAATTTCAGACGGGCATGTAGAAAAAGTCATTTCTATCGGTTGCAGAGTGCAAAAGCATGATTGACTTCATGTTCAAGATGAAACCCTTACATCTCCTAGTGACCTGAATTACGAGTTTCCCAAAAAAGATGTGTTTGAGGGTCTGTGGCAAAAGGAGCTCTAAGTTGTGTATTCAGTGCAGGAGAGTGACACATTTTACACAGGTTACACAGCGTTTTGCTAGCACCAACATGCTTAACACTGAAACTGCTACAAGGTGTGTGTAGTATGCTGAATGAAGGCTTGTCATTTCAAAGAAAGAAGAGGAAAACAAAATCCAGGTAGTGAAACGAGCACACCAGTATGGGAGATGTGCATGTGTTCAGTTTCAAGCAGCAGCTCTTTGTGGACACTTGGAAACAGTGCTGTGAAAAAATTTCGTACGAAGCGGGATTTTGCCAAAGTTAAAAGACCTTCCAAAACCAACCCTAAAGAACTTAGCCAAACAATGAATGTTGCAATAAGCTGCTGCAGGAAAGGTGCTTCTATGACACAACTCCCAAGCAGGTAGCTACATTGTGCACAGTAGAAAAGGCATATGAATTGCAGGCTGAAAACTCACTCCAGAAGGATGAAATGCATGTGCTTCTCTCTGAAAGAACACTCAGCCAACAGGCTTCTGCTTGCTCCTTCAAGGTCTTTGTAGAAACTTGTGTTTTCACTGCTGGAATAGGTTTTGGGATGCATTGTTTCAATCTCTTGCAGGCCTCATGTTGTTTCTTAGACAATGTGGAAAAACAAGGAGTATGTTTCCCAAATCACTTGAAATCCAGGAAAACGCACACTGAATCACTCTTGCTCAAACACGCTCTTTCACCTAATGCGTTGAGAACATTCAAGAAAGCAGAAAAGAAGGGCATTTTGCAGTGAATTTCAGACGGGCATGTAGAAAAAGTCATTTCTATCGGTTGCAGAGTGCAAAAGCATGATTGACTTCATGTTCAAGATGAAACCCTTATATCTCCTAGTGACCTGAATTAGGACTTTCCCAAAAAGATGTGTTTGAGGGTCTGTGGCAAAAGGAGCTCTAAGTTGTGTATTCAGTGCTGGAGAGTGACACACTCTACACAGGTTACACAGCGTTTTGCAAGCACCAACATGCTTAACACTGAAACTGCTACAAGGTGTGTGTAGTATGCTGAATGAAGGCTTGTCATTTCAAAGAAAGAAGAGGAAAACAAAATCCAGGTAGGGAAACGAGCACACCAGTATGGGAGATGTGCCTGTGTTCAGTTTCAAGCAGCAGCTCTTTGTGGACACTTGGAAACAGTGCTGTGAAAAAATTTCGTACGAAGCGGGATTTTGCCAAAGTTAAAAGACCTTCCAAAACCAACCCTAAAGAACTTAGCCAAACAATGAATGTTGCAATAAGCTGCTGCAGGAAAGGTGCTTCTATGACACAGCTCCCGAGCAGGTAGCTACATTCTGCACAGTACAAAACGCATATGAATTGCAGGCTGAAAACTCACACCAGAAGGAAGAAATGCATTTGCTTCTCTCTGAAAGAACACTCAGCCAACAGGCTTCTGCTTGCTCCTTCAAGGTCTTTGTAGAAACTTGTGTTTTCACTGCTGGAATAGGTTTTGGGATGCATTGTTTCAATCTCTTGCAGGCCTCATGTTGTTTCTTAGACAATGTGGAAAAACAAGGAGTATGTTTCCCAAATCACTTGAAATCCAGGAAAACGCACACTGAATCACTCTTGCTCAAACACGCTCTTTCACCTAATGCGTTGAGAACATTCAAGAAAGCAGAAAGAAGGGCATTTTGCAGTGAATTTCAGACGGGCATGTAGAAAAAGTCATTTCTATCGGTTGCAGATGCAAAAGCATGATTGACTTCATGTTCTCCATGAAACCCTTACATCTCCAAGTGACCTGAATTAGGACTTTCCCAAAAAGATGTGTTTGAGGGTCTGTGGCAAAAGGAGCTCTAAGTTGTGTATTCAGTGCTGGAGAGTGACACACTCTACACAGTGCTGGAGAGTGACACACTCTACACAGGTTACACAGCGTTTTGCGAGCACCAACATGCTTAACACTGAAACTGCTACAAGGTGTGTGTAGTATGCTGAATGAAGGCTTGTCATTTCAAAGAAAGAAGAGGAAAACAAAATCCAGGTAGTGAAACGAGCACACCAGTATGGGAGATGTGCATGTGTTCAATTTCAAGCAGCAGCTCTTTGTGGACACTTGGAAACAGTGCTGTGAAAAAATTTCGTACGAAGCGGGATTTGGCCAAAGTTAAAAGACCTTCCAAAACCAACCCTAAAGAACTTAGCCAAACAATGAATGTTGCAATAAGCTGCTGCAGGAAAGGTGCTTCTATGACACAACTCCCAAGCAGGTAGCTACATTGTGCACAGTAGAAAAGGCATATGAATTCCAGGCTGAAAACTCACTCCAGAAGGATGAAATGCATGTGCTTTTCTCTGAAAGAACACTCAGCCAACAGGCTTCTGCTTGCTCCTTCAAGGTCTTTGTAGAAACTTGTGTTTTCACTGCTGGAATAGGTTTTGGGATGCATTGTTTCAATCTCTTGCAGGCCTCATGTTGTTTCTTAGACAATGTGGAAAAACAAGGAGTATGTTTCCCAAATCACTTGAAATCCAGGAAAACGCACACTGAATCACTCTTGCTCAAACACGCTCTTTCACCTAATGCGTTGAGAACATTCAAGAAAGCAGAAAAGAAGGGCATTTTGCAGTGAATTTCAGACGGGCATGTAGAAAAAGGCATTTCTATCGGTTGCAGAGTGCAAAACCATGATTGACTTCCTGTACTCCATTAAACCCTTACATCTCCAAGTGACCTGAATTAGGACTTTCCCAAAAAAATGTGTTTGAGGGTCTGTGGCAAAAGGAGCTCTAAGTTGTGTATTCAGTGCTGGAGAGTGACACACTCTACACAGGTTACACAGCGTTTTGCGAGCACCAACATGCTTAACACTGAAACTGCTACAAGGTGTGTGTAGTATGCTGAATGAAGGCTTGTCATTTCAAAGAAAGAAGAGGAAAACAAAATCCAGGTAGTGAAACGAGCATACCAGTATGGGAGATGTGCATCTGTTCAGTTTCAAGCAGCAGCTCTTTGTGGACACTTGGAAACAGTGCTGTGAAAAAATTTCGTACGAAGCGGGATTTTGCCAAAGTTAAAAGACCTTCCAAAACCAACCCTAAAGAACTTAGCCAAACAATGAATGTTGCAATAAGCTGCTGCAGGAAAGGTGCTTCTATGACGCAACTCCCAAGCAAGTCGCTACATTGTGCACAGTAGAAAAGGCATATGAATTCCAGGTTGAAAACTCACTCCAGAAGGATGAAATGCATGTGCTTTTCTCTGAAAGAACACTCAGCCAACGGGCTTCTGCTTGCTCCTTCAAGGTCTTTGTAGAAACTTGTGTTTTCACTGCTGGAATAGGTTTTGGGATGCATTGTTTCAATCTCTTGCAGGCCTCATGTTGTTTCTTAGACAATGTGGAAAAACAAGGAGTATGTTTCCCAAATCACTTGAAATCCAGGAAAACGCACACTGAATCACTCTTGCTCAAACACGCTCTTTCACCTAATGCGTTGATAACATTCAAGAAAGCAGAAAAGAAGGGCATTTTGCAGTGAATTTCAGACGGGCATGTAGAAAAAGGCATTTCTATCGGTTGCAGAGTGCAAAAGCATGATTGACTTCATGTACTCCATGAAACCCTTACATCTCCAAGTGACCTGAATTAGGACTTTCCCAAAAAGATGTGTTTGAGGGTCTGTGGCAAAAGGAGCTCTAAGTTGTGTATTCAGTGCTGGAGAGTGACACATTCTACACAGGTTACACAGCGTTTTGCTAGCACCAACATGCTTAACACTGAAACTGCTACAAGGTGTGTGTAGTATGCTGAATGAAGGCTTGTCATTTCAAAGAAAGAAGACGAAAACAAAATCCAGGTAGTGAAACGAGCACACCAGTATGGGAGATGTGCATGTGTTCAGTTTCAAGCAGCAGCTCTTTGTGGACACTTGGAAACAGTGCTGTGAAAAAATTTCGTACGAAGCGGGATTTTGCCAAAGTTAAAAGACCTTCCAAAACCAACCCTAAAGAACTTAGCCAAACAATGAATGTTGCAATAAGCTGCTGCAGGAAAGGTGCTTCTATGACGCAACTCCCAAGCAAGTCGCTACATTGTGCACAGTAGAAAAGGCATATGAATTCCAGGCTGAAAACTCACTCCAGAAGGATGAAATGCATGTGCTTTTCTCTGAAAGAACACTCAGCCAACGGGCTTCTGCTTGCTCCTTCAAGGTCTTTGTAGAAACTTGTGTTTTCACTGCTGGAATAGGTTTTGGGATGCATTGTTTCAATCTCTTGCAGGCCTCATGTTGTTTCTTAGACAATGTGGAAAAACAAGGAGTATGTTTCCCAAATCACTTGAAATCCAGGAAAACGCACACTGAATCACTCTTGCTCAAACACGCTCTTTCACCTAATGCGTTGAGAACATTCAAGAAAGCAGAAAAGAAGGGCATTTTGCAGTGAATTTCAGACGGGCATGTAGAAAAAGGCATTTCTATCGGTTGCAGAGTGCAAAAGCATGATTGACTTCATGTACTCCATGAAACCCTTACATCTCCAAGTGACCTGAATTAGGACTTTCCCAAAAAGATGTGTTTGAGGGTCTGTGGCAAAAGGAGCTCTAAGTTGTGTATTCAGTGCTGGAGAGTGACACATTCTACACAGGTTACACAGCGTTTTGCTAGCACCAACATGCTTAACACTGAAACTGCTACAAGGTGTGTGTAGTATGCTGAATGAAGGCTTGTCATTTCAAAGAAAGAAGACGAAAACAAAATCCAGGTAGTGAAACGAGCACACCAGTATGGGAGATGTGCATGTGTTCAGTTTCAAGCAGCAGCTCTTTGTGGACACTTGGAAACAGTGCTGTGAAAAAATTTCGTACGAAGCGGGATTTTGCCAAAGTTAAAAGACCTTCCAAAACCAACCCTAAAGAACTTAGCCAAACAATGAATGTTGCAATAAGCTGCTGCAGGAAAGGTGCTTCTATGACACAACCCCCGAGCAGGTAGCCACATTCTGCACAGTACAAAACGCATATAAATTGCAGGCTGAAAATTCACTCCAGAAGGATGAAATGCATGTGTTTCTCTCTGAAAGAACACTCAGCCAACAGGCTTCTGCTTGCTCCTTCAAGGTCTTTGTAGAAACTTGTGTTTTCACTGCTGGAATAGGTTTTGGGATGCATTGTTTCAATCTCTTGCAGGCCTCATGTTGTTTCTTAGACAATGTGGAAAAACAAGGAGTATGTTTCCCAAATCACTTGAAATCCAGGAAAACGCACACTGAATCACTCTTGCTCAAACACGCTCTTTCACCTAATGCGTTGAGAACATTCAAGAAAGCAGAAAAGAAGGGCATTTTGCAGTGAATTTCAGACGGGCATGTAGAAAAAGTCATTTCTATTGGTTGCAGATGCAAAAGCATGATTGACTTCATGTTCTCCATGAAACCCTTACATCTCCAAGTGACCTGAATTAGGACTTTCCCAAAAAGATGTGTTTGAGGGTCTGTGGCAAAAGGAGCTCTAAGTTGTGTATTCAGTGCTGGAGAGTGACACACTCTACACAGTGCTGGAGAGTGACACACTCTACACAGGTTACACAGCGTTTTGCGAGCACCAACATGCTTAACACTGAAACTGCTACAAGGTGTGTGTAGTATTCTGAATGAAGGCTTGTCATTTCAAAGAAAGAAGAGGAAAACAAAATCCAGGTAGTGAAACGAGTACACCAGTATGGGAGATGTGCATGTGTTCAGTTTCAAGCAGCAGCTCTTTGTGGACACTTGGAAACAGTGCTGTGAAAAAATTTCGTACGAAGCGGGATTTGGCCAAAGTTAAAAGACCTTCCAAAACCAACCCTAAAGAACTTAGCCAAACAATGAATGTTGCAATAAGCTGCTGCAGGAAAGGTGCTTCTATGACACAACTCCCAAGCAGGTAGCTACATTGTGCACAGTAGAAAAGGCATATGAATTCCAGGCTGAAAACTCACTCCAGAAGGATGAAATGCATGTGCTTTTCTCTGAAAGAACACTCAGCCAACGGGCTTCTGCTTGCTCCTTCAAGGTCTTTGTAGAAACTTGTGTTTTCACTGCTGGAATAGGTTTTGGGATGCATTGTTTCAATCTCTTGCAGGCCTCATGTTGTTTCTTAGACAATGTGGAAAAACAAGGAGTATGTTTCCCAAATCACTTGAAATCCAGGAAAACGCACACTGAATCACTCTTGCTCAAACACGCTCTTTCACCTAATGCGTTGAGAACATTCAAGAAAGCAGAAAAGAAGGGCATTTTGCAGTGAATTTCAGACGGGCATGTAGAAAAAGGCATTTCTATCGGTTGCAGAGTGCAAAAGCATGATTGACTTCATGTACTCCATGAAACCCTTACATCTCCAAGTGACCTGAATTAGGACTTTCCCAAAAAGATGTGTTTGAGGGTCTGTGGCAAAAGGAGCTCTAAGTTGTGTATTCAGTGCTGGAGAGTGACACATTCTACACAGGTTACACAGCCTTTTGCTAGCACCAACATGCTTAACACTGAAACTGCTACAAGGTGTGTGTAGTATGCTGAATGAAGGCTTGTCATTTCAAAGATAGAAGAGGAAAACAAAATCCAGGTAGTGAAACGAGCACACCAGTATGGGAGATGTGCATGTGTTCAGTTTCAAGCAGCAGCTCTTTGTGGACACTTGGAAACAGTGCTGTGAAAAAATTTCGTACGAAGCGGGATTTTGCCAAAGTTAAAAGACCTTCCAAAACCAACCCTAAAGAACTTAGCCAAACAATGAATGTTGCAATAAGCTGCTGCAGGAAAGGTGCTTCTATGACACAACTCCCAAGCAGGTAGCTACATTGTGCACAGTAGAAAAGGCATATGAAATGCAGGCTGAAAACTCACTCCAGAAGGATGAAACGCATGTGCTTCTCTCTGAAAGAACACTCAGCCAACAGGCTTCTGCTTGCTCCTTCAAGGTCTTTGTAGAAACTTGTGTTTTCACTGCTGGAATAGGTTTTGGGATGCATTGTTTCAATCTCTTGCAGGCCTCATGTTGTTTCTTAGACAATGTGGAAAAACAAGGAGTATGTTTCCCAAATCACTTGAAATCCAGGAAAACGCACACTGAATCCCTCTTGCTCAAACACGCTCTTTCACCTAATGCGTTGATAACATTCAAGAAAGCAGAAAAGAAGGGCATTTTGCAGTGAATTTCAGACGGGCATGTAGAAAAAGTCATTTCTATCGGTTGCAGAGTGCAAAAGCATGATTGACTTCATGTTCTCCATGAAACCCTTACATCTCCAAGTGACCTGAATTAGGACTTTCCCAAAAAGATGTGTTTGAGGGTCTGTGGCAAAAGGAGCTCTAAGTTGTGTATTCAGTGCTGGAGAGTGACACACTCTACACAGGTTACACAGCGTTTTGCAAGCACCAACATGCTTAACACTGAAACTGCTACAAGGTGTGTGTAGTATGCTGAATGAAGGCTTGTCATTTCAAAGAAAGAAGAGGAAAACAAAATCCAGGTAGTGAAACGAGCACACCAGTATGGGAGATGTGCATGTGTTCAGTTTCAAGCAGCAGCTCTTTGTGGACACTTGGAAACAGTGCTGTGAAAAAATTTCGTACGAAGCGGGATTTTGCCAAAGTTAAAAGACCTTCCAAAACCAACCCTAAAGAACTTAGCCAAACAATGAATGTTGCAATAAGCTGCTGCAGGAAAGGTGCTTCTATGACACAGCTCCCGAGCAGGTAGCTACATTCTGCACAGTACAAAACGCATATGAATTGCAGGCTGAAAACTCACACCAGAAGGATGAAATGCATGTGCTTCTCTCTGAAAGAACACTCAGCCAACAGGCTTCTGCTTGCTCCTTCAAGGTCTTTGTAGAAACTTGTGTTTTCACTGCTGGAATAGGTTTTGGGTTGCATTGTTTCAATCTCTTGCAGGCCTCATGTTGTTTCTTAGACAATGTGGAAAAACAAGGAGTATGTTTCCCAAATCACTTGAAATCCAGGAAAACGCACACTGAATCACTCTTGCTCAAACACGCTCTTTCACCTAATGCGTTGAGAACATTCAAGAAAGCAGAAAAGAAGGGCATTTTGCAGTGAATTTCAGACGGGCATGTAGAAAAAGTCATTTCTATCGGTTGCAGAGTGCAAAAGCATGATTGACTTCATGTTCAAGATGAAACCCTTATATCTCCTAGTGACCTGAATTACGAGTTTCCCAAAAAAGATGTGTTTGAGGGTCTGTGGCAAAAGGAGCTCTAAGTTGTGTATTCAGTGCAGGAGAGTGACACATTTTACACAGGTTACACAGCGTTTTGCTAGCACCAACATGCTTGACACTGAAACTGCTACAAGGTGTGTGTAGTATGCTGAATGAAGGCTTGTCATTTCAAAGAAAGAAGAGGAAAACAAAATCCAGGTAGTGAAACGAGCACACCAGTATGGGAGATGTGCATGTGTTCAGTTTCAAGCAGCAGCTCTTTGTGGACACTTGGAAACAGTGCTGTGAAAAAATTTCGTACGAAGCGGGATTTTGCCAAAGTTAAAAGACCTTCCAAAACCAACCCTAAAGAACTTAGCCAAACAATGAATGTTGCAATAAGCTGCTGCAGGAAAGGTGCTTCTATGACACAACCCCCGAGCAGGTAGCCACATTCTGCACAGTACAAAACGCATATAAATTGCAGGCTGAAAATTCACTCCAGAAGGATGAAATGCATGTGTTTCTCTCTGAAAGAACACTCAGCCAACAGGCTTCTGCTTGCTCCTTCAAGGTCTTTGTAGAAACTTGTGTTTTCACTGCTGGAATAGGTTTTGGGATGCATTGTTTCAATCTCTTGCAGGCCTCATGTTGTTTCTTAGACAATGTGGAAAAACAAGGAGTATGTTTCCCAAATCACTTGAAATCCAGGAAAACTCACACTGAATCACTCTTGCTCAAACACGCTCTTTCTCCTAATGCGTTGAGAACATTCAAGAAAGCAGCAAAGAAGGGCATGTTGCAGTGAATTTCAGACGGGCATCTAGAAAAAGTCATTTCTATCGGTTGCAGAGTGCAAAAGCATGATTGACTTCATGTACTCCATGAAACCCTTACATCTCCAAGTGACCTGAATTAGGACTTTCCCAAAAAGATGTGTTTGAGGGTCTGTGGCAAAAGGAGCTCTAAGTTGTGTATTCAGTGCTGGAGAGTGACACACTCTACACAGGTTACACAGCGTTTTGCAAGCACCAACATGCTTAACACTGAAACTGCTACAAGGTGTGTGTAGTATGCTGAATGAAGGCTTGTCATTTCAAAGAAAGAAGAGGAAAACAAAATCCAGGTAGTGAAACGAGCACACCAGTATGGGAGATGTGCATGTGTTCAGTTTCAAGCAGCAGCTCTTTGTGGACACTTGGAAACAGTGCTGTGAAAAAATTTCGTACGAAGCGGGATTTTGCCAAAGTTAAAAGACCTTCCAAAACCAACCCTAAAGAACTTAGCCAAACAATGAATGTTGCAATAAGCTGCTGCAGGAAAGGTGCTTCTATGACACAGCTCCCGAGCAGGTAGCTACATTCTGCACAGTACAAAACGCATATGAATTGCAGGCTGAAAACTCACACCAGAAGGATGAAATGCATGTGCTTCTCTCTGAAAGAACACTCAGCCAACAGGCTTCTGCTTGCTCCTTCAAGGTCTTTGTAGAAACTTGTGTTTTCACTGCTGGAATAGGTTTTGGGTTGCATTGTTTCAATCTCTTGCAGGCCTCATGTTGTTTCTTAGACAATGTGGAAAAACAAGGAGTATGTTTCCCAAATCACTTGAAATCCAGGAAAACGCACACTGAATCACTCTTGCTCAAACACGCTCTTACACCTAATGCGTTGAGAACATTCAAGAAAGCAGAAAAGAAGGGCATTTTGCAGTGAATTTCAGACGGGCATGTAGAAAAAGTCATATCTATCGGTTGCAGAGTGCAAAAGCATGATTGACTTCCTGTACTCCATTAAACCCTTACATCTCCAAGTGACCTGAATTAGGACTTTCCCAAAAAAATGTGTTTGAGGGTCTGTGGCAAAAGGAGCTCTAAGTTGTGTATTCAGTGCTGGAGAGTGACACACTCTACACAGGTTACACAGCGTTTTGCGAGCACCAACATGCTTAACACTGAAACTGCTACAAGTTGTGTGTAGTATGCTGAATGAAGGCTTGTCATTTCAAAGAAAGAAGAGGAAAACAAAATCCAGGTAGAGAAACGAGCATACCAGTATGGGAGATGTGCATCTGTTCAGTTTCAAGCAGCAGCTCTTTGTGGACACTTGGAAACAGTGCTGTGAAAAAATTTCGTACGAAGCGGGATTTTGCCAAAGTTAAAAGACCTTCCAAAACCAACCCTAAAGAACTTAGCCAAACAATGAATGTTGCAATAAGCTGCTGCAGGAAAGGTGCTTCTATGACACAACCCCCGAGCAGGTAGCCACATTCTGCACAGTACAAAACGCATATAAATTGCAGGCTGAAAATTCACTCCA
This sequence comes from Miniopterus natalensis, assembly GCF_054644295.1. NCBI lineage: Eukaryota > Metazoa > Chordata > Mammalia > Chiroptera > Miniopteridae > Miniopterus > Miniopterus natalensis. Next base: position 7,073,369 of record NC_142102.1, read on the forward strand.
GAAGGATGAAATGCATGTGTTTCTCTCTGAAAGAACACTCAGCCAACAGGCTTCTGCTTGCTCCTTCAAGGTCTTTGTAGAAACTTGTGTTTTCACTGCTGGAATAGGTTTTGGGATGCATTGTTTCAATCTCTTGCAGGCCTCATGTTGTTTCTTAGACAATGTGGAAAAACAAGGAGTATGTTTCCCAAATCACTTGAAATCCAGGAAAACGCACACTGAATCACTCTTGCTCAAACACGCTCTTTCACCTAATGCGTTGAGAACATTCAAGAAAGCAGAAAAGAAGGGCATTTTGCAGTGAATTTCAGACGGGCATGTAGAAAAAGTCATTTCTATCGGTTGCAGATGCAAAAGCATGATTGACTTCATGTTCTCCATGAAACCCTTACATCTCCAAGTGACCTGAATTAGGACTTTCCCAAAAAGATGTGTTTGAGGGTCTGTGGCAAAAGGAGCTCTAAGTTGTGTATTCAGTGCTGGAGAGTGACACACTCTACACAGTGCTGGAGAGTGACACACTCTACACAGGTTACACAGCGTTTTGCGAGCACCAACATGCTTAACACTGAAACTGCTACAAGGTGTGTGTAGTATTCTGAATGAAGGCTTGTCATTTCAAAGAAAGAAGAGGAAAACAAAATCCAGGTAGTGAAACGAGCACACCAGTATGGGAGATGTGCATGTGTTCAGTTTCAAGCAGCAGCTCTTTGTGGACACTTGGAAACAGTGCTGTGAAAAAATTTCGTACGAAGCGGGATTTGGCCAAAGTTAAAAGACCTTCCAAAACCAACCCTAAAGAACTTAGCCAAACAATGAATGTTGCAATAAGCTGCTGCAGGAAAGGTGCTTCTATGACACAACTCCCAAGCAGGTAGCTACATTGTGCACAGTAGAAAAGGCATATGAATTCCAGGCTGAAAACTCACTCCAGAAGGATGAAATGCATGTGCTTTTCTCTGAAAGAACACTCAGCCAACGGGCTTCTGCTTGCTCCTTCAAGGTCTTTGTAGAAACTTGTGTTTTCACTGCTGGAATAGGTTTTGGGATGCATTGTTTCAATCTCTTGCAGGCCTCATGTTGTTTCTTAGACAATGTGGAAAAACAAGGAGTATGTTTCCCAAATCACTTGAAATCCAGGAAAACGCACACTGAATCACTCTTGCTCAAACACGCTCTTTCACCTAATGCGTTGAGAACATTCAAGAAAGCAGAAAAGAAGGGCATTTTGCAGTGAATTTCAGACGGGCATGTAGAAAAAGGCATTTCTATCGGTTGCAGAGTGCAAAAGCATGATTGACTTCATGTACTCCATGAAACCCTTACATCTCCAAGTGACCTGAATTAAGACTTTCCCAAAAAGATGTGTTTGAGGGTCTGTGGCAAAAGGAGCTCTAAGTTGTGTATTCAGTGCTGGAGAGTGACACATTCTACACAGGTTACACAGCCTTTTGCTAGCACCAACATGCTTAACACTGAAACTGCTACAAGGTGTGTGTAGTATGCTGAATGAAGGCTTGTCATTTCAAAGATAGAAGAGGAAAACAAAATCCAGGTAGTGAAACGAGCACACCAGTATGGGAGATGTGCATGTGTTCAGTTTCAAGCAGCAGCTCTTTGTGGACACTTGGAAACAGTGCTGTGAAAAAATTTCGTACGAAGCGGGATTTTGCCAAAGTTAAAAGACCTTCCAAAACCAACCCTAAAGAACTTAGCCAAACAATGAATGTTGCAATAAGCTGCTGCAGGAAAGGTGCTTCTATGACACAACTCCCAAGCAGGTAGCTACATTGTGCACAGTAGAAAAGGCATATGAATTGCAGGCTGAAAACTCACTCCAGAAGGATGAAACGCATGTGCTTCTCTCTGAAAGAACACTCAGCCAACAGGCTTCTGCTTGCTCCTTCAAGGTCTTTGTAGAAACTTGTGTTTTCACTGCTGGAATAGGTTTTGGGATGCATTGTTTCAATCTCTTGCAGGCCTCATGTTGTTTCTTAGACAATGTGGAAAAACAAGGAGTATGTTTCCCAAATCACTTGAAATCCAGGAAAACGCACACTGAATCACTCTTGCTCAAACACGCTCTTTCACCTAATGCGTTGATAACATTCAAGAAAGCAGAAAAGAAGGGCATTTTGCAGTGAATTTCAGACGGGCATGTAGAAAAAGTCATTTCTATCGGTTGCAGAGTGCAAAAGCATGATTGACTTCATGTTCTCCATGAAACCCTTACATCTCCAAGTGACCTGAATTAGGACTTTCCCAAAAAGATGTGTTTGAGGGTCTGTGGCAAAAGGAGCTCTAAGTTGTGTATTCAGTGCTGGAGAGTGACACACTCTACACAGGTTACACAGCGTTTTGCAAGCACCAACATGCTTAACACTGAAACTGCTACAAGGTGTGTGTAGTATGCTGAATGAAGGCTTGTCATTTCAAAGAAAGAAGAGGAAAACAAAATCCAGGTAGTGAAACGAGCACACCAGTATGGGAGATGTGCATGTGTTCAGTTTCAAGCAGCAGTTCTTTGTGGACACTTGGAAACAGTGCTGTGAAAAAATTTCGTACGAAGCGGGATTTTGCAAAGTTAAAAGACCTTCCAAAACCAACCCTAAAGAACTTAGCCAAACAATGAATGTTGCAATAAGCTGCTGCAGGAAAGGTGATTCTATGACACAGCTCCCGAGCAGGTAGCTACATTCTGCACAGTACAAAACGCATATGAATTGCAGGCTGAAAACTCACACCAGAAAGATGAAATGCATGTGCTTCTCTCTGAAAGAACACTCAGCCAACAGGCTTCTGCTTGCTCCTTCAAGGTCTTTGTAGAAACTTGTGTTTTCACTGCTGGAATAGGTTTTGGGTTGCATTGTTTCAATCTCTTGCAGGCCTCATGTTGTTTCTTAGACAATGTGGAGAAACAAGGAGTATGTTTCCCAAATCACTTGAAATCCAGGAAAACGCACACTGAATCACTCTTGCTCAAACACGCTCTTTCACCTAATGCGTTGAGAACATTCAAGAAAGCAGAAAAGAAGGGCATTTTGCAGTGAATTTCAGACGGGCATGTAGAAAAAGTCATTTCTATCGGTTGCAGAGTGCAAAAGCATGATTGACTTCATGTTCAAGATGAAACCCTTATATCTCCTAGTGACCTGAATTACGAGTTTCCCAAAAAAGATGTGTTTGAGGGTCTGTGGCAAAAGGAGCTCTAAGTTGTGTATTCAGTGCAGGAGAGTGACACATTTTACACAGGTTACACAGCGTTTTGCTAGCACCAACATGCTTAACACTGAAACTGCTACAAGGTGTGTGTAGTATGCTGAATGAAGGCTTGTCATTTCAAAGAAAGAAGAGGAAAACAAAATCCAGGTAGTGAAACGAGCACACCAGTATGGGAGATGTGCATGTGTTCAGTTTCAAGCAGCAGCTCTTTGTGGACACTTGGAAACAGTGCTGTGAAAAAATTTCGTACGAAGCGGGATTTTGCCAAAGTTAAAAGACCTCCCAAAACCAACCCTAAAGAACTTAGCCAAACAATGAATGTTGCAATAAGCTGCTGCAGGAAAGGTGCTTCTATGACACAACCCCCGAGCAGGTAGCCACATTCTGCACAGTACAAAATGCATATAAATTGCAGGCTGAAAATTCACTCCAGAAGGATGAAATGCATGTGTTTCTCTCTGAAAGAACACTCAGCCAACAGGCTTCTGCTTGCTCCTTCAAGGTCTTTGTAGAAACTTGTGTTTTCACTGCTGGAATAGGTTTTGGGATGCATTGTTTCAATCTCTTGCAGGCCTCATGTTGTTTCTTAGACAATGTGGAAAAACAAGGAGTATGTTTCCCAAATCACTTGAAATCCAGGAAAACGCACACTGAATCACTCTTGCTCAAACACGCTCTTTCACCTAATGCGTTGAGAACATTCAAGAAAGCAGAAAAGAAGGGCATTTTGCAGTGAATTTCAGACGGGCATGTAGAAAAAGTCATTTCTATCGGTTGCAGATGCAAAAGCATGATTGACTTCATGTTCTCCATGAAACCCTTACATCTCCAAGTGACCTGAATTAGGACTTTCCCAAAAAGATGTGTTTGAGGGTCTGTGGCAAAAGGAGCTCTAAGTTGTGTATTCAGTGCTGGAGAGTGACACACTCTACACAGTGCTGGAGAGTGACACACTCTACACAGGTTACACAGCGTTTTGCGAGCACCAACATGCTTAACACTGAAACTGCTACAAGGTGTGTGTAGTATTCTGAATGAAGGCTTGTCATTTCAAAGAAAGAAGAGGAAAACAAAATCCAGGTAGTGAAACGAGCACACCAGTATGGGAGATGTGCATGTGTTCAGTTTCAAGCAGCAGCTCTTTGTGGACACTTGGAAACAGTGCTGTGAAAAATTTCGTACGAAGCGGGATTTGGCCAAAGTTAAAAGACCTTCCAAAACCAACCCTAAAGAACTTAGCCAAACAATGAATGTTGCAATAAGCTGCTGCAGGAAAGGTGCTTCTATGACACAACTCCCAAGCAGGTAGCTACATTGTGCACAGTAGAAAAGGCATATGAATTCCAGGCTGAAAACTCACTCCAGAAGGATGAAATGCATGTGCTTTTCTCTGAAAGAACACTCAGCCAACGGGCTTCTGCTTGCTCCTTCAAGGTCTTTGTAGAAACTTGTGTTTTCACTGCTGGAATAGGTTTTGGGATGCATTGTTTCAATCTCTTGCAGGCCTCATGTTGTTTCTTAGACAATGTGGAAAAACAAGGAGTATGTTTCCCAAATCACTTGAAATCCAGGAAAACGCACACTGAATCACTCTTGCTCAAACACGCTCTTTCACCTAATGCGTTGAGAACATTCAAGAAAGCAGAAAAGAAGGGCATTTTGCAGTGAATTTCAGACGGGCATGTAGAAAAAGGCATTTCTATCGGTTGCAGAGTGCAAAAGCATGATTGACTTCATGTTCAAGATGAAACCCTTACATCTCCTAGTGACCTGAATTACGAGTTTCCCAAAAAAGATGTGTTTGAGGGTCTGTGGCAAAAGGAGCTCTAAGTTGTGTATTCAGTGCAGGAGAGTGACACATTTTACACAGGTTACACAGCGTTTTGCTAGCACCAACATGCTTAACACTGAAACTGCTACAAGGTGTGTGTAGTATGCTGAATGAAGGCTTGTCATTTCAAAGAAAGAAGAGGAAAACAAAATCCAGGTAGTGAAACGAGCACACCAGTATGGGAGATGTGCATGTGTTCAGTTTCAAGCAGCAGCTCTTTGTGGACACTTGGAAACAGTGCTGTGAAAAAATTTCGTACGAAGCGGGATTTTGCCAAAGTTAAAAGACCTCCCAAAACCAACCCTAAAGAACTTAGCCAAACAATGAATGTTGCAATAAGCTGCTGCAGGAAAGGTGCTTCTATGACACAACCCCCGAGCAGGTAGCCACATTCTGCACAGTACAAAATGCATATAAATTGCAGGCTGAAAATTCACTCCAGAAGGATGAAATGCATGTGTTTCTCTCTGAAAGAACACTCAGCCAACAGGCTTCTGCTTGCTCCTTCAAGGTCTTTGTAGAAACTTGTGTTTTCACTGCTGGAATAGGTTTTGGGATGCATTGTTTCAATCTCTTGCAGGCCTCATGTTGTTTCTTAGACAATGTGGAAAAACAAGGAGTATGTTTCCCAAATCACTTGAAATCCAGGAAAACGCACACTGAATCACTCTTGCTCAAACACGCTCTTTCACCTAATGCGTTGAGAACATTCAAGAAAGCAGAAAAGAAGGGCATTTTGCAGTGAATTTCAGACGGGCATGTAGAAAAAGTCATTTCTATCGGTTGCAGATGCAAAAGCATGATTGACTTCATGTTCTCCATGAAACCCTTACATCTCCAAGTGACCTGAATTAGGACTTTCCCAAAAAGATGTGTTTGAGGGTCTGTGGCAAAAGGAGCTCTAAGTTGTGTATTCAGTGCTGGAGAGTGACACACTCTACACAGTGCTGGAGAGTGACACACTCTACACAGGTTACACAGCGTTTTGCGAGCACCAACATGCTTAACACTGAAACTGCTACAAGGTGTGTGTAGTATTCTGAATGAAGGCTTGTCATTTCAAAGAAAGAAGAGGAAAACAAAATCCAGGTAGTGAAACGAGCACACCAGTATGGGAGATGTGCATGTGTTCAGTTTCAAGCAGCAGCTCTTTGTGGACACTTGGAAACAGTGCTGTGAAAAATTTCGTACGAAGCGGGATTTGGCCAAAGTTAAAAGACCTTCCAAAACCAACCCTAAAGAACTTAGCCAAACAATGAATGTTGCAATAAGCTGCTGCAGGAAAGGTGCTTCTATGACACAACTCCCAAGCAGGTAGCTACATTGTGCACAGTAGAAAAGGCATATGAATTCCAGGCTGAAAACTCACTCCAGAAGGATGAAATGCATGTGCTTTTCTCTGAAAGAACACTCAGCCAACGGGCTTCTGCTTGCTCCTTCAAGGTCTTTGTAGAAACTTGTGTTTTCACTGCTGGAATAGGTTTTGGGATGCATTGTTTCAATCTCTTGCAGGCCTCATGTTGTTTCTTAGACAATGTGGAAAAACAAGGAGTATGTTTCCCAAATCACTTGAAATCCAGGAAAACGCACACTGAATCACTCTTGCTCAAACACGCTCTTTCACCTAATGCGTTGAGAACATTCAAGAAAGCAGAAAAGAAGGGCATTTTGCAGTGAATTTCAGACGGGCATGTAGAAAAAGGCATTTCTATCGGTTGCAGAGTGCAAAAGCATGATTGACTTCATGTTCAAGATGAAACCCTTACATCTCCTAGTGACCTGAATTACGAGTTTCCCAAAAAAGATGTGTTTGAGGGTCTGTGGCAAAAGGAGCTCTAAGTTGTGTATTCAGTGCAGGAGAGTGACACATTTTACACAGGTTACACAGCGTTTTGCTAGCACCAACATGCTTAACACTGAAACTGCTACAAGGTGTGTGTAGTATGCTGAATGAAGGCTTGTCATTTCAAAGAAAGAAGAGGAAAACAAAATCCAGGTAGTGAAACGAGCACACCAGTATGGGAGATGTGCATGTGTTCAGTTTCAAGCAGCAGCTCTTTGTGGACACTTGGAAACAGTGCTGTGAAAAAATTTCGTACGAAGCGGGATTTTGCCAAAGTTAAAAGACCTTCCAAAACCAACCCTAAAGAACTTAGCCAAACAATGAATGTTGCAATAAGCTGCTGCAGGAAAGGTGCTTCTATGACACAACCCCCGAGCAGGTAGCCACATTCTGCACAGTACAAAACGCATATAAATTGCAGGCTGAAAATTCACTCCAGAAGGATGAAATGCATGTGTTTCTCTCTGAAAGAACACTCAGCCAACAGGCTTCTGCTTGCTCCTTCAAGGTCTTTGTAGAAACTTGTGTTTTCACTGCTGGAATAGGTTTTGGGATGCATTGTTTCAATCTCTTGCAGGCCTCATGTTGTTTCTTAGACAATGTGGAAAAACAAGGAGTATGTTTCCCAAATCACTTGAAATCCAGGAAAACGCACACTGAATCACTCTTGCTCAAACACGCTCTTTCACCTAATGCGTTGAGAACATTCAAGAAAGCAGAAAAGAAGGGCATTTTGCAGTGAATTTCAGACGGGCATGTAGAAAAAGTCATTTCTATCGGTTGCAGATGCAAAAGCATGATTGACTTCATGTTCTCCATGAAACCCTTACATCTCCAAGTGACCTGAATTAGGACTTTCCCAAAAAGATGTGTTTGACGGTCTGTGGCAAAAGGAGCTCTAAGTTGTGTATTCAGTGCTGGAGAGTGACACACTCTACACAGTGCTGGAGAGTGACACACTCTACACAGGTTACACAGCGTTTTGCGAGCACCAACATGCTTAACACTGAAACTGCTACAAGGTGTGTGTAGTATGCTGAATGAAGGCTTGTCATTTCAAAGAAAGAAGAGGAAAACAAAATCCAGGTAGTGAAACGAGCACACCAGTATGGGAGATGTGCATGTGTTCAGTTTCAAGCAGCAGTTCTTTGTGGACACTTGGAAACAGTGCTGTGAAAAAATTTCGTACGAAGCGGGATTTTGCAAAGTTAAAAGACCTTCCAAAACCAACCCTAAAGAACTTAGCCAAACAATGAATGTTGCAATAAGCTGCTGCAGGAAAGGTGATTCTATGACACAGCTCCCGAGCAGGTAGCTACATTCTGCACAGTACAAAACGCATATGAATTGCAGGCTGAAAACTCACACCAGAAAGATGAAATGCATGTGCTTCTCTCTGAAAGAACACTCAGCCAACAGGCTTCTGCTTGCTCCTTCAAGGTCTTTGTAGAAACTTGTGTTTTCACTGCTGGAATAGGTTTTGGGTTGCATTGTTTCAATCTCTTGCAGGCCTCATGTTGTTTCTTAGACAATGTGGAAAAACAAGGAGTATGTTTCCCAAATCACTTGAAATCCAGGAAAACGCACACTGAATCACTCTTGCTCAAACACGCTCTTTCACCTAATGCGTTGAGAACATTCAAGAAAGCAGAAAAGAAGGGCATTTTGCAGTGAATTTCAGACGGGCATGTAGAAAAAGTCATTTCTATCGGTTGCAGAGTGCAAAAGCATGATTGACTTCATGTTCAAGATGAAACCCTTATATCTCCTAGTGACCTGAATTACGAGTTTCCCAAAAAAGATGTGTTTGAGGGTCTGTGGCAAAAGGAGCTCTAAGTTGTGTATTCAGTGCAGGAGAGTGACACATTTTACACAGGTTACACAGCGTTTTGCTAGCACCAACATGCTTAACACTGAAACTGCTACAAGGTGTGTGTAGTATGCTGAATGAAGGCTTGTCATTTCAAAGAAAGAAGAGGAAAACAAAATCCAGGTAGTGAAACGAGCACACCAGTATGGGAGATGTGCATGTGTTCAGTTTCAAGCAGCAGCTCTTTGTGGACACTTGGAAACAGTGCTGTGAAAAAATTTCGTACGAAGCGGGATTTTGCCAAAGTTAAAAGACCTCCCAAAACCAACCCTAAAGAACTTAGCCAAACAATGAATGTTGCAATAAGCTGCTGCAGGAAAGGTGCTTCTATGACACAACCCCCGAGCAGGTAGCCACATTCTGCACAGTACAAAATGCATATAAATTGCAGGCTGAAAATTCACTCCAGAAGGATGAAATGCATGTGTTTCTCTCTGAATGAACACTCAGCCAACAGGCTTCTGCTTGCTCCTTCAAGGTCTTTGTAGAAACTTGTGTTTTCACTGCTGGAATAGGTTTTGGGATGCATTGTTTCAATCTCTTGCAGGCCTCATGTTGTTTCTTAGACAATGTGGAAAAACAAGGAGTATGTTTCCCAAATCACTTGAAATCCAGGAAAACGCACACTGAATCACTCTTGCTCAAACACGCTCTTTCACCTAATGCGTTGAGAACATTCAAGAAAGCAGAAAAGAAGGGCATTTTGCAGTGAATTTCAGACGGGCATGTAGAAAAAGTCATTTCTATCGGTTGCAGATGCAAAAGCATGATTGACTTCATGTTCTCCATGAAACCCTTACATCTCCAAGTGACCTGAATTAGGACTTTCCCAAAAAGATGTGTTTGAGGGTCTGTGGCAAAAGGAGCTCTAAGTTGTGTATTCAGTGCTGGAGAGTGACACACTCTACACAGTGCTGGAGAGTGACACACTCTACACAGGTTACACAGCGTTTTGCGAGCACCAACATGCTTAACACTGAAACTGCTACAAGGTGTGTGTAGTATTCTGAATGAAGGCTTGTCATTTCAAAGAAAGAAGAGGAAAACAAAATCCAGGTAGTGAAACGAGCACACCAGTATGGGAGATGTGCATGTGTTCAGTTTCAAGCAGCAGCTCTTTGTGGACACTTGGAAACAGTGCTGTGAAAAATTTCGTACGAAGCGGGATTTGGCCAAAGTTAAAAGACCTTCCAAAACCAACCCTAAAGAACTTAGCCAAACAATGAATGTTGCAATAAGCTGCTGCAGGAAAGGTGCTTCTATGACACAACTCCCAAGCAGGTAGCTACATTGTGCACAGTAGAAAAGGCATATGAATTCCAGGCTGAAAACTCACTCCAGAAGGATGAAATGCATGTGCTTTTCTCTGAAAGAACACTCAGCCAACGGGCTTCTGCTTGCTCCTTCAAGGTCTTTGTAGAAACTTGTGTTTTCACTGCTGGAATAGGTTTTGGGATGCATTGTTTCAATCTCTTGCAGGCCTCATGTTGTTTCTTAGACAATGTGGAAAAACAAGGAGTATGTTTCCCAAATCACTTGAAATCCAGGAAAACGCACACTGAATCACTCTTGCTCAAACACGCTCTTTCACCTAATGCGTTGAGAACATTCAAGAAAGCAGAAAAGAAGGGCATTTTGCAGTGAATTTCAGACGGGCATGTAGAAAAAGGCATTTCTATCGGTTGCAGAGTGCAAAAGCATGATTGACTTCATGTTCAAGATGAAACCCTTACATCTCCTAGTGACCTGAATTACGAGTTTCCCAAAAAAGATGTGTTTGAGGGTCTGTGGCAAAAGGAGCTCTAAGTTGTGTATTCAGTGCAGGAGAGTGACACATTTTACACAGGTTACACAGCGTTTTGCTAGCACCAACATGCTTAACACTGAAACTGCTACAAGGTGTGTGTAGTATGCTGAATGAAGGCTTGTCATTTCAAAGAAAGAAGAGGAAAACAAAATCCAGGTAGTGAAACGAGCACACCAGTATGGGAGATGTGCATGTGTTCAGTTTCAAGCAGCAGCTCTTTGTGGACACTTGGAAACAGTGCTGTGAAAAAATTTCGTACGAAGCGGGATTTTGCCAAAGTTAAAAGACCTTCCAAAACCAACCCTAAAGAACTTAGCCAAACAATGAATGTTGCAATAAGCTGCTGCAGGAAAGGTGCTTCTATGACACAACCCCCGAGCAGGTAGCCACATTCTGCACAGTAGAAAACGCATATAAATTGCAGGCTGAAAATTCACTCCAGAAGGATGAAATGCATGTGTTTCTCTCTGAAAGAACACTCAGCCAACAGGCTTCTGCTTGCTCCTTCAAGGTCTTTGTAGAAACTTGTGTTTTCACTGCTGGAATAGGTTTTGGGATGCATTGTTTCAATCTCTTGCAGGCCTCATGTTGTTTCTTAGACAATGTGGAAAAACAAGGAGTATGTTTCCCAAATCACTTGAAATCCAGGAAAACGCACACTGAATCACTCTTGCTCAAACACGCTCTTTCACCTAATGCGTTGAGAACATTCAAGAAAGCAGAAAAGAAGGGCATTTTGCAGTGAATTTCAGACGGGCATGTAGAAAAAGTCATTTCTATCGGTTGCAGATGCAAAAGCATGATTGACTTCATGTTCTCCATGAAACCCTTACATCTCCAAGTGACCTGAATTAGGACTTTCCCAAAAAGATGTGTTTGACGGTCTGTGGCAAAAGGAGCTCTAAGTTGTGTATTCAGTGCTGGAGAGTGACACACTCTACACAGTGCTGGAGAGTGACACACTCTACACAGGTTACACAGCGTTTTGCGAGCACCAACATGCTTAACACTGAAACTGCTACAAGGTGTGTGTAGTATGCTGAATGAAGGCTTGTCATTTCAAAAAAAGAAGAGGAAAACAAAATCCAGGTAGTGAAACGAGCACACCAGTATGGGAGATGTGCATGTGTTCAATTTCAAGCAGCAGCTCTTTGTGGACACTTGGAAACAGTGCTGTGAAAAAATTTCGTACGAAGCGGGATTTGGCCAAAGTTAAAAGACCTTCCAAAACCAACCCTAAAGAACTTAGCCAAACAATGACTGTTGCAATAAGCTGCTGCAGGAAAGGTGCTTCTATGACACAACTCCCAAGCAGGTAGCTACATTGTGCACAGTAGAAAAGGCATATGAATTCCAGGCTGAAAACTCACTCCAGAAGGATGAAATGCATGTGCTTTTCTCTGAAAGAACACTCAGCCAACGGGCTTCTGCTTGCTCCTTCAAGGTCTTTGTAGAAACTTGTGTTTTCACTGCTGGAATAGGTTTTGGGATGCATTGTTTCAATCTCTTGCAGGCCTCATGTTGTTTCTTAGACAATGTGGAAAAACAAGGAGTATGTTTCCCAAATCACTTGAAATCCAGGAAAACGCACACTGAATCACTCTTGCTCAAACACGCTCTTTCACCTAATGCGTTGAGAACATTCAAGAAAGCAGAAAAGAAGGGCATTTTGCAGTGAATTTCAGACGGGCATGTAGAAAAAGGCATTTCTATTGGTTGCAGAGTGCAAAAGCATGATTGACTTCATGTACTCCATGAAACCCTTACATCTCCAAGTGACCTGAATTAAGACTTTCCCAAAAAGATGTGTTTGAGGGTCTGTGGCAAAAGGAGCTCTAAGTTGTGTATTCAGTGCTGGAGAGTGACACATTCTACACAGGTTACACAGCCTTTTGCTAGCACCTATATGCTTAACACTGAAACTGCTACAAGGTGTGTGTAGTATGCTGAATGAAGGCTTGTCATTTCAAAGATAGAAGAGGAAAACAAAATCCAGGTAGTGAAACGAGCACACCAGTATGGGAGATGTGCATGTGTTCAGTTTCAAGCAGCAGCTCTTTGTGGACACTTGGAAACAGTGCTGTGAAAAAATTTCGTACGAAGCGGGATTTTGCCAAAGTTAAAAGACCTTCCAAAACCAACCCTAAAGAACTTAGCCAAACAATGAATGTTGCAATAAGCTGCTGCAGGAAAGGTGCTTCTATGACACAACTCCCAAGCAGGTAGCTACATTGTGCACAGTAGAAAAGGCATATGAATTGCAGGCTGAAAACTCACTCCAGAAGGATGAAACGCATGTGCTTCTCTCTGAAAGAACACTCAGCCAACAGGCTTCTGCTTGCTCCTTCAAGGTCTTTGTAGAAACTTGTGTTTTCACTGCTGGAATAGGTTTTGGGATGCATTGTTTCAATCTCTTGCAGGCCTCATGTTGTTTCTTAGACAATGTGGAAAAACAAGGAGTATGTTTCCCAAATCACTTGAAATCCAGGAAAACGCACACTGAATCACTCTTGCTCAAACACGCTCTTTCACCTAATGCGTTGATAACATTCAAGAAAGCAGAAAAGAAGGGCATTTTGCAGTGAATTTCAGACGGGCATGTAGAAAAAGTCATTTCTATCGGTTGCAGAGTGCAAAAGCATGATTGACTTCATGTTCTCCATGAAACCCTTACATCTCCAAGTGACCTGAATTAGGACTTTCCCAAAAAGATGTGTTTGAGGGTCTGTGGCAAAAGGAGCTCTAAGTTGTGTATTCAGTGCTGGAGAGTGACACACTCTACACAGTGCTGGAGAGTGACACACTCTACACAGGTTACACAGCGTTTTGCGAGCACCAACATGCTTAACACTGAAACTGCTACAAGGTGTGTGTAGTATGCTGAATGAAGGCTTGTCATTTCAAAAAAAGAAGAGGAAAACAAAATCCAGGTAGTGAAACGAGCACACCAGTATGGGAGATGTGCATGTGTTCAATTTCAAGCAGCAGCTCTTTGTGGACACTTGGAAACAGTGATGTGAAAAAATTTCGTACGAAGCGGGATTTGGCCAAAGTTAAAAGACCTTCCAAAACCAACCCTAAAGAACTTAGCCAAACAATGAATGTTGCAATAAGCTGCTGCAGGAAAGGTGCTTCTATGACACAACTCCCAAGCAGGTAGCTACATTGTGCACAGTAGAAAAGGCATATGAATTCCAGGCTGAAAACTCACTCCAGAAGGATGAAATGCATGTGCTTTTCTCTGAAAGAACACTCAGCCAACAGCCTTCTGCTTGCTCCTTCAAGGTCTTTGTAGAAACTTGTGTTTTCACTGCTGGAATAGGTTTTGGGATGCATTGTTTCAATCTCTTGCAGGCCTCATGTTGTTTCTTAGACAATGTGGAAAAACAAGGAATATGTTTCCCAAATCACTTGAAATCCAGGAAAACGCACACTGAATCACTCTTGCTCAAACACGCTCTTTCACCTAATGCGTTGAGAACATTCAAGAAAGCAGAAAAGAAGGGCATTTTGCAGTGAATTTCAGACGGGCATGTAGAAAAAGGCATTTCTATCGGTTGCAGAGTGAAAAAGCATGATTGACTTCATGTACTCCATTAAACCCTTACATCTCCAAGTGACCTGAATTAGGACTTTCCCAAAAAAATGTGTTTGAGGGTCTGTGGCAAAAGGAGCTCTAAGTTGTGTATTCAGTGCTGGAGAGTGACACACTCTACACAGGTTACACAGCGTTTTGCGAGCACCAACATGCTTAACACTGAAACTGCTACAAAGTGTGTGTAGTATGCTGAATGAAGGCTTGTCATTTCAAAGAAAGAAGAGGAAAACAAAATCCAGGTAGTGAAACGAGCATACCAGTATGGGAGATGTGCATGTGTTCAGTTTCAAGCAGCAGCTCTTTGTGGACACTTGGAAACAGTGCTGTGAAAAAATTTCGTACGAAGCGGGATTTGGCCAAAGTTAAAAGACCTTCCAAAACCAACCCTAAAGAACTTAGCCAAACAATGAATGTTGCAATAAGCTGCTGCAGGAAAGGTGCTTCTATGACGCAACTCCCAAGCAAGTCGCTATATTGTGCACAGTAGAAAAGGCATATGAATTCCAGGCTGAAAACTCACTCCAGAAGGATGAAATGCATGTGCTTTTCTCTGAAAGAACACTCAGCCAACGGGCTTCTGCTTGCTCCTTCAAGGTCTTTGTAGAAACTTGTGTTTTCACTGCTGGAATAGGTTTTGGGATGCATTGTTTCAATCTCTTGCAGGCCTCATGTTGTTTCTTAGACAATGTGGAAAAACAAGGAGTATGTTTCCCAAATCACTTGAAATCCAGGAAAACGCACACTGAATCACTCTTGCTCAAACACGCTCTTTCACCTAATGCGTTGAGAACATTCAAGAAAGCAGAAAAGAAGGGCATTTTGCAGTGAATTTCAGACGGGCATGTAGAAAAAGTCATTTCTATCGGTTGCAGAGTGCAAAAGCATGATTGACTTCATGTTCAAGATGAAACCCTTACATCTCCTAGTGACCTGAATTACGAGTTTCCCAAAAAAGATGTGTTTGAGGGTCTGTGGCAAAAGGAGCTCTAAGTTGTGTATTCAGTGCAGGAGAGTGACACATTTTACACAGGTTACACAGCGTTTTGCTAGCACCAACATGCTTAACACTGAAACTGCTACAAGGTGTGTGTAGTATGGTGAATGAAGGCTTGTCATTTCAAAGAAAGAAGAGGAAAACAAAATCCAGATTGTGAAACGAGCACACCAGTATGGGAGATGTGCATGTGTTCAGTTTCAAGCAGCAGCTCTTTGTGGACACTTGGAAACAGTGCTGTGAAAAAATTTCGTACGAAGCGGGATTTTGCCAAAGTTAAAAGACCTTCCAAAACCAACCCTAAAGAACTTAGCCAAACAATGAATGTTGCAATAAGCTGCTGCAGGAAAGGTGCTTCTATGACACAACCCCCGAGCAGGTAGCCACATTCTGCACAGTACAAAACGCATATAAATTGCAGGCTGAAAATTCACTCCAGAAGGATGAAATGCATGTGTTTCTCTCTGAAAGAACACTCAGCGAACAGGCTTCTGCTTGCTCCTTCAAGGTCTTTGTAGAAACTTGTGTTTTCACTGCTGGAATAGGTTTTGGGATGCATTGTTTCAATCTCTTGCAGGCCTCATGTTGTTTCTTAGACAATGTGGAAAAACAAGGAGTATGTTTCCCAAATCACTTGAAATCCAGGAAAACGCACACTGAATCACTCTTGCTCAAACACGCTCTTTCACCTAATGCGTTGAGAACATTCAAGAAAGCAGAAAAGAAGGGCATTTTGCAGTGAATTTCAGACGGGCATGTAGAAAAAGTCATTTCTATCGGTTGCAGATGCAAAAGCATGATTGACTTCATGTTCTCCATGAAACCCTTACATCTCCAAGTGACCTGAATTAGGACTTTCCCAAAAAGATGTGTTTGAGGGTCTGTGGCAAAAGGAGCTCTAAGTTGTGTATTCAGTGCTGGAGAGTGACACACTCTACACAGTGCTGGAGAGTGACACACTCTACACAGGTTACGCAGCGTTTTGCGAGCACCAACATGCTTAACACTGAAACTGCTACAAGGTGTGTGTAGTATTCTGAATGAAGGCTTGTCATTTCAAAGAAAGAAGAGGAAAACAAAATCCAGGTAGTGAAACGAGCACACCAGTATGGGAGATGTGCATGTGTTCAGTTTCAAGCAGCAGCTCTTTGTGGACACTTGGAAACAGTGCTGTGAAAAAATTTCGTACGAAGCGGGATTTGGCCAAAGTTAAAAGACCTTCCAAAACCAACCCTAAAGAACTTAGCCAAACAATGAATGTTGCAATAAGCTGCTGCAGGAAAGGTGCTTCTATGACACAACTCCCAAGCAGGTAGCTACATTGTGCACAGTAGAAAAGGCATATGAATTCCAGGCTGAAAACTCACTCCAGAAGGATGAAATGCATGTGCTTTTCTCTGAAAGAACACTCAGCCAACGGGCTTCTGCTTGCTCCTTCAAGGTCTTTGTAGAAACTTGTGTTTTCACTGCTGGAATAGGTTTTGGGATGCATTGTTTCAATCTCTTGCAGGCCTCATGTTGTTTCTTAGACAATGTGGAAAAACAAGGAGTATGTTTCCCAAATCACTTGAAATCCAGGAAAACGCACACTGAATCACTCTTGCTCAAACACGCTCTTTCACCTAATGCGTTGAGAACATTCAAGAAAGCAGAAAAGAAGGGCATTTTGCAGTGAATTTCAGACGGGCATGTAGAAAAAGTCATTTCTATCGGTTGCAGAGTGCAAAAGCATGATTGACTTCATGTTCAAGATGAAACCCTTACATCTCCTAGTGACCTGAATTACGAGTTTCCCAAAAAAGATGTGTTTGAGGGTCTGTGGCAAAAGGAGCTCTAAGTTGTGTATTCAGTGCAGGAGAGTGACACATTTTACACAGGTTACACAGCGTTTTGTTAGCACCAACATGCTTAACACTGAAACTGCTACAAGGTGTGTGTAGTATGCTGAATGAAGGCTTGTCATTTCAAAGAAAGAAGAGGAAAACAAAATCCAGGTAGTGAAACGAGCACACCAGTATGGGAGATGTGCATGTGTTCAGTTTCAAGCAGCAGCTCTTTGTGGACACTTGGAAACAGTGCTGTGAAAAAATTTCGTACGAAGCGGGATTTTGCCAAAGTTAAAAGACCTTCCAAAACCAACCCTAAAGAACTTAGCCAAACAATGAATGTTGCAATAAGCTGCTGCAGGAAAGGTGCTTCTATGACACAACCCCCGAGCAGGTAGCCACATTCTGCACAGTACAAAACGCATATAAATTGCAGGCTGAAAATTCACTCCAGAAGGATGAAATGCATGTGTTTCTCTCTGAAAGAACACTCAGCCAACAGGCTTCTGCTTGCTCCTTCAAGGTCTTTGTAGAAACTTGTGTTTTCACTGCTGGAATAGGTTTTGGGATGCATTGTTTCAATCTCTTGCAGGCCTCATGTTGTTTCTTAGACAATGTGGAAAAACAAGGAGTATGTTTCCCAAATCACTTGAAATCCAGGAAAACGCACACTGAATCACTCTTGCTCAAACACGCTCTTTCACCTAATGCGTTGAGAACATTCAAGAAAGCAGAAAAGAAGGGCATTTTGCAGTGAATTTCAGACGGGCATGTAGAAAAAGGCATTTCTATTGGTTGCAGAGTGCAAAAGCATGATTGACTTCATGTACTCCATGAAACCCTTACATCTCCAAGTGACCTGAATTAAGACTTTCCCAAAAAGATGTGTTTGAGGGTCTGTGGCAAAAGGAGCTCTAAGTTGTGTATTCAGTGCTGGAGAGTGACACATTCTACACAGGTTACACAGCCTTTTGCTAGCACCTATATGCTTAACACTGAAACTGCTACAAGGTGTGTGTAGTATGCTGAATGAAGGCTTGTCATTTCAAAGATAGAAGAGGAAAACAAAATCCAGGTAGTGAAACGAGCACACCAGTATGGGAGATGTGCATGTGTTCAGTTTCAAGCAGCAGCTCTTTGTGGACACTTGGAAACAGTGCTGTGAAAAAATTTCGTACGAAGCGGGATTTTGCCAAAGTTAAAAGACCTTCCAAAACCAACCCTAAAGAACTTAGCCAAACAATGAATGTTGCAATAAGCTGCTGCAGGAAAGGTGCTTCTATGACACAACTCCCAAGCAGGTAGCTACATTGTGCACAGTAGAAAAGGCATATGAATTGCAGGCTGAAAACTCACTCCAGAAGGATGAAACGCATGTGCTTCTCTCTGAAAGAACACTCAGCCAACAGGCTTCTGCTTGCTCCTTCAAGGTCTTTGTAGAAACTTGTGTTTTCACTGCTGGAATAGGTTTTGGGATGCATTGTTTCAATCTCTTGCAGGCCTCATGTTGTTTCTTAGACAATGTGGAAAAACAAGGAGTATGTTTCCCAAATCACTTGAAATCCAGGAAAACGCACACTGAATCACTCTTGCTCAAACACGCTCTTTCACCTAATGCGTTGATAACATTCAAGAAAGCAGAAAAGAAGGGCATTTTGCAGTGAATTTCAGACGGGCATGTAGAAAAAGTCATTTCTATCGGTTGCAGAGTGCAAAAGCATGATTGACTTCATGTTCTCCATGAAACCCTTACATCTCCAAGTGACCTGAATTAGGACTTTCCCAAAAAGATGTGTTTGAGGGTCTGTGGCAAAAGGAGCTCTAAGTTGTGTATTCAGTGCTGGAGAGTGACACACTCTACACAGTGCTGGAGAGTGACACACTCTACACAGGTTACACAGCGTTTTGCGAGCACCAACATGCTTAACACTGAAACTGCTACAAGGTGTGTGTAGTATGCTGAATGAAGGCTTGTCATTTCAAAAAAAGAAGAGGAAAACAAAATCCAGGTAGTGAAACGAGCACACCAGTATGGGAGATGTGCATGTGTTCAATTTCAAGCAGCAGCTCTTTGTGGACACTTGGAAACAGTGATGTGAAAAAATTTCGTACGAAGCGGGATTTGGCCAAAGTTAAAAGACCTTCCAAAACCAACCCTAAAGAACTTAGCCAAACAATGAATGTTGCAATAAGCTGCTGCAGGAAAGGTGCTTCTATGACACAACTCCCAAGCAGGTAGCTACATTGTGCACAGTAGAAAAGGCATATGAATTCCAGGCTGAAAACTCACTCCAGAAGGATGAAATGCATGTGCTTTTCTCTGAAAGAACACTCAGCCAACAGCCTTCTGCTTGCTCCTTCAAGGTCTTTGTAGAAACTTGTGTTTTCACTGCTGGAATAGGTTTTGGGATGCATTGTTTCAATCTCTTGCAGGCCTCATGTTGTTTCTTAGACAATGTGGAAAAACAAGGAATATGTTTCCCAAATCACTTGAAATCCAGGAAAACGCACACTGAATCACTCTTGCTCAAACACGCTCTTTCACCTAATGCGTTGAGAACATTCAAGAAAGCAGAAAAGAAGGGCATTTTGCAGTGAATTTCAGACGGGCATGTAGAAAAAGGCATTTCTATCGGTTGCAGAGTGAAAAAGCATGATTGACTTCATGTACTCCATTAAACCCTTACATCTCCAAGTGACCTGAATTAGGACTTTCCCAAAAAAATGTGTTTGAGGGTCTGTGGCAAAAGGAGCTCTAAGTTGTGTATTCAGTGCTGGAGAGTGACACACTCTACACAGGTTACACAGCGTTTTGCGAGCACCAACATGCTTAACACTGAAACTGCTACTAAGTGTGTGTAGTATGCTGAATGAAGGCTTGTCATTTCAAAGAAAGAAGAGGAAAACAAAATCCAGGTAGTGAAACGAGCATACCAGTATGGGAGATGTGCATGTGTTCAGTTTCAAGCAGCAGCTCTTTGTGGACACTTGGAAACAGTGCTGTGAAAAAATTTCGTACGAAGCGGGATTTGGCCAAAGTTAAAAGACCTTCCAAAACCAACCCTAAAGAACTTAGCCAAACAATGAATGTTGCAATAAGCTGCTGCAGGAAAGGTGCTTCTATGACGCAACTCCCAAGCAAGTCGCTATATTGTGCACAGTAGAAAAGGCATATGAATTCCAGGCTGAAAACTCACTCCAGAAGGATGAAATGCATGTGCTTTTCTCTGAAAGAACACTCAGCCAACGGGCTTCTGCTTGCTCCTTCAAGGTCTTTGTAGAAACTTGTGTTTTCACTGCTGGAATAGGTTTTGGGATGCATTGTTTCAATCTCTTGCAGGCCTCATGTTGTTTCTTAGACAATGTGGAAAAACAAGGAGTATGTTTCCCAAATCACTTGAAATCCAGGAAAACGCACACTGAATCACTCTTGCTCAAACACGCTCTTTCACCTAATGCGTTGAGAACATTCAAGAAAGCAGAAAAGAAGGGCATTTTGCAGTGAATTTCAGACGGGCATGTAGAAAAAGGCATTTCTATTGGTTGCAGAGTGCAAAAGCATGATTGACTTCATGTACTCCATGAAACCCTTACATCTCCAAGTGACCTGAATTAAGACTTTCCCAAAAAGATGTGTTTGAGGGTCTGTGGCAAAAGGAGCTCTAAGTTGTGTATTCAGTGCTGGAGAGTGACACATTCTACACAGGTTACACAGCCTTTTGCTAGCACCTATATGCTTAACACTGAAACTGCTACAAGGTGTGTGTAGTATGCTGAATGAAGGCTTGTCATTTCAAAGATAGAAGAGGAAAACAAAATCCAGGTAGTGAAACGAGCACACCAGTATGGGAGATGTGCATGTGTTCAGTTTCAAGCAGCAGCTCTTTGTGGACACTTGGAAACAGTGCTGTGAAAAAATTTCGTACGAAGCGGGATTTTGCCAAAGTTAAAAGACCTTCCAAAACCAACCCTAAAGAACTTAGCCAAACAATGAATGTTGCAATAAGCTGCTGCAGGAAAGGTGCTTCTATGACACAACTCCCAAGCAGGTAGCTACATTGTGCACAGTAGAAAAGGCATATGAATTGCAGGCTGAAAACTCACTCCAGAAGGATGAAACGCATGTGCTTCTCTCTGAAAGAACACTCAGCCAACAGGCTTCTGCTTGCTCCTTCAAGGTCTTTGTAGAAACTTGTGTTTTCACTGCTGGAATAGGTTTTGGGATGCATTGTTTCAATCTCTTGCAGGCCTCATGTTGTTTCTTAGACAATGTGGAAAAACAAGGAGTATGTTTCCCAAATCACTTGAAATCCAGGAAAACGCACACTGAATCACTCTTGCTCAAACACGCTCTTTCACCTAATGCGTTGATAACATTCAAGAAAGCAGAAAAGAAGGGCATTTTGCAGTGAATTTCAGACGGGCATGTAGAAAAAGTCATTTCTATCGGTTGCAGAGTGCAAAAGCATGATTGACTTCATGTTCTCCATGAAACCCTTACATCTCCAAGTGACCTGAATTAGGACTTTCCCAAAAAGATGTGTTTGAGGGTCTGTGGCAAAAGGAGCTCTAAGTTGTGTATTCAGTGCTGGAGAGTGACACACTCTACACAGTGCTGGAGAGTGACACACTCTACACAGGTTACACAGCGTTTTGCGAGCACCAACATGCTTAACACTGAAACTGCTACAAGGTGTGTGTAGTATGCTGAATGAAGGCTTGTCATTTCAAAAAAAGAAGAGGAAAACAAAATCCAGGTAGTGAAACGAGCACACCAGTATGGGAGATGTGCATGTGTTCAATTTCAAGCAGCAGCTCTTTGTGGACACTTGGAAACAGTGATGTGAAAAAATTTCGTACGAAGCGGGATTTGGCCAAAGTTAAAAGACCTTCCAAAACCAACCCTAAAGAACTTAGCCAAACAATGAATGTTGCAATAAGCTGCTGCAGGAAAGGTGCTTCTATGACACAACTCCCAAGCAGGTAGCTACATTGTGCACAGTAGAAAAGGCATATGAATTCCAGGCTGAAAACTCACTCCAGAAGGATGAAATGCATGTGCTTTTCTCTGAAAGAACACTCAGCCAACAGCCTTCTGCTTGCTCCTTCAAGGTCTTTGTAGAAACTTGTGTTTTCACTGCTGGAATAGGTTTTGGGATGCATTGTTTCAATCTCTTGCAGGCCTCATGTTGTTTCTTAGACAATGTGGAAAAACAAGGAATATGTTTCCCAAATCACTTGAAATCCAGGAAAACGCACACTGAATCACTCTTGCTCAAACACGCTCTTTCACCTAATGCGTTGAGAACATTCAAGAAAGCAGAAAAGAAGGGCATTTTGCAGTGAATTTCAGACGGGCATGTAGAAAAAGGCATTTCTATCGGTTGCAGAGTGAAAAAGCATGATTGACTTCATGTACTCCATTAAACCCTTACATCTCCAAGTGACCTGAATTAGGACTTTCCCAAAAAAATGTGTTTGAGGGTCTGTGGCAAAAGGAGCTCTAAGTTGTGTATTCAGTGCTGGAGAGTGACACACTCTACACAGTGCTGGAGAGTGACACACTCTACACAGGTTACGCAGCGTTTTGCGAGCACCAACATGCTTAACACTGAAACTGCTACAAGGTGTGTGTAGTATTCTGAATGAAGGCTTGTCATTTCAAAGAAAGAAGAGGAAAACAAAATCCAGGTAGTGAAACGAGCACACCAGTATGGGAGATGTGCATGTGTTCAGTTTCAAGCAGCAGCTCTTTGTGGACACTTGGAAACAGTGCTGTGAAAAAATTTCGTACGAAGCGGGATTTGGCCAAAGTTAAAAGACCTTCCAAAACCAACCCTAAAGAACTTAGCCAAACAATGAATGTTGCAATAAGCTGCTGCAGGAAAGGTGCTTCTATGACACAACTCCCAAGCAGGTAGCTACATTGTGCACAGTAGAAAAGGCATATGAATTCCAGGCTGAAAACTCACTCCAGAAGGATGAAATGCATGTGCTTTTCTCTGAAAGAACACTCAGCCAACGGGCTTCTGCTTGCTCCTTCAAGGTCTTTGTAGAAACTTGTGTTTTCACTGCTGGAATAGGTTTTGGGATGCATTGTTTCAATCTCTTGCAGGCCTCATGTTGTTTCTTAGACAATGTGGAAAAACAAGGAGTATGTTTCCCAAATCACTTGAAATCCAGGAAAACGCACACTGAATCACTCTTGCTCAAACACGCTCTTTCACCTAATGCGTTGAGAACATTCAAGAAAGCAGAAAAGAAGGGCATTTTGCAGTGAATTTCAGACGGGCATGTAGAAAAAGTCATTTCTATCGGTTGCAGAGTGCAAAAGCATGATTGACTTCATGTTCAAGATGAAACCCTTACATCTCCTAGTGACCTGAATTACGAGTTTCCCAAAAAAGATGTGTTTGAGGGTCTGTGGCAAAAGGAGCTCTAAGTTGTGTATTCAGTGCAGGAGAGTGACACATTTTACACAGGTTACACAGCGTTTTGTTAGCACCAACATGCTTAACACTGAAACTGCTACAAGGTGTGTGTAGTATGCTGAATGAAGGCTTGTCATTTCAAAGAAAGAAGAGGAAAACAAAATCCAGGTAGTGAAACGAGCACACCAGTATGGGAGATGTGCATGTGTTCAGTTTCAAGCAGCAGCTCTT
The DNA here is from genome assembly GCF_054644295.1 of Miniopterus natalensis. Classification (NCBI taxonomy): domain Eukaryota; kingdom Metazoa; phylum Chordata; class Mammalia; order Chiroptera; family Miniopteridae; genus Miniopterus; species Miniopterus natalensis. Next base: position 7,097,022 of record NC_142102.1, read on the forward strand.
TGTGGACACTTGGAAACAGTGCTGTGAAAAAATTTCGTACGAAGCGGGATTTTGCCAAAGTTAAAAGACCTTCCAAAACCAACCCTAAAGAACTTAGCCAAACAATGAATGTTGCAATAAGCTGCTGCAGGAAAGGTGCTTCTATGACACAACCCCCGAGCAGGTAGCCACATTCTGCACAGTACAAAACGCATATAAATTGCAGGCTGAAAATTCACTCCAGAAGGATGAAATGCATGTGTTTCTCTCTGAAAGAACACTCAGCCAACAGGCTTCTGCTTGCTCCTTCAAGGTCTTTGTAGAAACTTGTGTTTTCACTGCTGGAATAGGTTTTGGGATGCATTGTTTCAATCTCTTGCAGGCCTCATGTTGTTTCTTAGACAATGTGGAAAAACAAGGAGTATGTTTCCCAAATCACTTGAAATCCAGGAAAACGCACACTGAATCACTCTTGCTCAAACACGCTCTTTCACCTAATGCGTTGAGAACATTCAAGAAAGCAGAAAAGAAGGGCATTTTGCAGTGAATTTCAGACGGGCATGTAGAAAAAGTCATTTCTATCGGTTGCAGATGCAAAAGCATGATTGACTTCATGTTCTCCATGAAACCCTTACATCTCCAAGTGACCTGAATTAGGACTTTCCCAAAAAGATGTGTTTGAGGGTCTGTGGCAAAAGGAGCTCTAAGTTGTGTATTCAGTGCTGGAGAGTGACACACTCTACACAGTGCTGGAGAGTGACACACTCTACACAGGTTACGCAGCGTTTTGCGAGCACCAACATGCTTAACACTGAAACTGCTACAAGGTGTGTGTAGTATTCTGAATGAAGGCTTGTCATTTCAAAGAAAGAAGAGGAAAACAAAATCCAGGTAGTGAAACGAGCACACCAGTATGGGAGATGTGCATGTGTTCAGTTTCAAGCAGCAGCTCTTTGTGGACACTTGGAAACAGTGCTGTGAAAAAATTTCGTACGAAGCGGGATTTGGCCAAAGTTAAAAGACCTTCCAAAACCAACCCTAAAGAACTTAGCCAAACAATGAATGTTGCAATAAGCTGCTGCAGGAAAGGTGCTTCTATGACACAACTCCCAAGCAGGTAGCTACATTGTGCACAGTAGAAAAGGCATATGAATTCCAGGCTGAAAACTCACTCCAGAAGGATGAAATGCATGTGCTTTTCTCTGAAAGAACACTCAGCCAACGGGCTTCTGCTTGCTCCTTCAAGGTCTTTGTAGAAACTTGTGTTTTCACTGCTGGAATAGGTTTTGGGATGCATTGTTTCAATCTCTTGCAGGCCTCATGTTGTTTCTTAGACAATGTGGAAAAACAAGGAGTATGTTTCCCAAATCACTTGAAATCCAGGAAAACGCACACTGAATCACTCTTGCTCAAACACGCTCTTTCACCTAATGCGTTGAGAACATTCAAGAAAGCAGAAAAGAAGGGCATTTTGCAGTGAATTTCAGACGGGCATGTAGAAAAAGTCATTTCTATCGGTTGCAGAGTGCAAAAGCATGATTGACTTCATGTTCAAGATGAAACCCTTACATCTCCTAGTGACCTGAATTACGAGTTTCCCAAAAAAGATGTGTTTGAGGGTCTGTGGCAAAAGGAGCTCTAAGTTGTGTATTCAGTGCAGGAGAGTGACACATTTTACACAGGTTACACAGCGTTTTGTTAGCACCAACATGCTTAACACTGAAACTGCTACAAGGTGTGTGTAGTATGCTGAATGAAGGCTTGTCATTTCAAAGAAAGAAGAGGAAAACAAAATCCAGGTAGTGAAACGAGCACACCAGTATGGGAGATGTGCATGTGTTCAGTTTCAAGCAGCAGCTCTTTGTGGACACTTGGAAACAGTGCTGTGAAAAAATTTCGTACGAAGCGGGATTTTGCCAAAGTTAAAAGACCTTCCAAAACCAACCCTAAAGAACTTAGCCAAACAATGAATGTTGCAATAAGCTGCTGCAGGAAAGGTGCTTCTATGACACAACCCCCGAGCAGGTAGCCACATTCTGCACAGTACAAAACGCATATAAATTGCAGGCTGAAAATTCACTCCAGAAGGATGAAATGCATGTGTTTCTCTCTGAAAGAACACTCAGCCAACAGGCTTCTGCTTGCTCCTTCAAGGTCTTTGTAGAAACTTGTGTTTTCACTGCTGGAATAGGTTTTGGGATGCATTGTTTCAATCTCTTGCAGGCCTCATGTTGTTTCTTAGACAATGTGGAAAAACAAGGAGTATGTTTCCCAAATCACTTGAAATCCAGGAAAACGCACACTGAATCACTCTTGCTCAAACACGCTCTTTCACCTAATGCGTTGAGAACATTCAAGAAAGCAGAAAAGAAGGGCATTTTGCAGTGAATTTCAGACGGGCATGTAGAAAAAGTCATTTCTATCGGTTGCAGATGCAAAAGCATGATTGACTTCATGTTCTCCATGAAACCCTTACATCTCCAAGTGACCTGAATTAGGACTTTCCCAAAAAGATGTGTTTGAGGGTCTGTGGCAAAAGGAGCTCTAAGTTGTGTATTCAGTGCTGGAGAGTGACACATTCTACACAGGTTACACAGCGTTTTGCTAGCACCAACATGCTTAACACTGAAACTGCTACAAGGTGTGTGTAGTATGCTGAATGAAGGCTTGTCATTTCAAAGAAAGAAGAGGAAAACAAAATCCAGGTAGTGAAACGAGCATACCAGTATGGGAGATGTGCATGTGTTCAGTTTCAAGCAGCAGCTCTTTGTGGGCACGTGGAAACAGTGCTGTGAAAAAATTTCGTACGAAGCGGGATTTTGCCAAAGTTAAAAGACCTTCCAAAACCAACCCTAAAGAACTTAGCCAAACAATGAATGTTGCAATAAGCTGCTGCAGGAAAGTTGCTTCTATGACACAACTCCCAAGCAGGTAGCTACATTGTGCACAGTAGAAAAGGCATATGAATTCCAGGCTGAAAACTCACTCCAGAAGGATGAAATGCATGTGCTTTTCTCTGAAAGAACACTCAGCCAACAGGCTTCTGCTTGCTCCTTCAAGGTCTTTGTAGAAACTTGTGTTTTCACTGCTGGAATAGGTTTTGGGATGCATTGTTTCAATCTCTTGAGGGCCTCATGTTGTTTCTTAGACAATTTGGAAAAAGAAGGAGTATGTTTCCCAAATCACTTGAAATCCAGGAAAACGCACACTGAATCACTCTTGCTCAAACACGCTCTTTCACCTAATGCGTTGAGAACATTCAAGAAAGCAGAAAAGAAGGGCATTTTGCAGTGAATTTCAGACGGGCATGTAGAAAAAGTCATTTCTATCAGTTGCAGAGTGCAAAAGCATGATTGACTTCATGTTCTCCATGAAACCCTTACATCTCCAAGTGACCTGAATTAGGACTTTCCCAAAAAGATGTGTTTGAGGGTCTGTGGCAAAAGGAGCTCTAAGTTGTGTATTCAGTGCTGGAGAGTGACACACTCTACACAGGTTACACAGCGTTTTGCGAGCACCAACATGCTTAACACTGAAACTGCTACAAGGTGTGTGTAGTATGCTGAATGAAGGCTTGTCATTTCAAAGAAAGAAGAGGAAAACAAAATCCAGGTAGTGAAACGAGCACACCAGTATGGGAGATGTGCATGTGTTCAGTTTCAAGCAGTAGCTCTTTGTGGACACTTGGAAACAGTGCTGTGAAAAAATTTCGTACGAAGCGGGATTTTGCCAAAGTTAAAAGACCTTCCAAAACCAACCCTAAAGAACTTAGCCAAACAATGAATGTTGCAATAAGCTGCTGCAGGAAAGGTGCTTCTATGACACAACTCCCGAGCAGGCAGCTACATTGTGCACAGTAGAAATGGCATATGAATTCCAGGCTGAAAACTCACACCAGAAGGATGAAATGCATGGGCTTTTCTCTGAAAGAACACTCAGCCAACAGGCTTCTGCTTGCTCCTTCAAGGTCTTTGTAGAAACTTGTGTTTTCACTGCTGGAATAGGTTTTGGGATGCATTGTTTCAATCTCTTGCAGGCCTCATGTTGTTTCTTACACAATGTGGAAAAACAAGGAGTATGTTTCCCAAATCACTTGAAATCCAGGAAAGCGCACACTGAATCACTCTTGCTCAAACACGCTCTTTCACCTAATGCGTTGAGAACATTCAAGAAAGCAGAAAAGAAGGGCATTTTGCAGTGAATTTCAGACGGGCATGTAGAAAAAGGCATTTCTATCGGTTGCAGAGTGCAAAAGCATGATTGACTTCATGTTCTCCATGAAACCCTTACATCTCCAAGTGACCTGAATTAGAACTTTCCCAAAAAGATGTGTTTGAGGGTCTGTGGCAAAAGGAGCTCTAGGTTGTGTATTCAGTGCTGCAGAGTGACACACTCTACACAGGTTACACAGCGTTTTGCGAGCACCAACATGCTTAACACTGAAACTGCTACAAGGTGTGTGTAGTATGCTGAATGAAGGCTTGTCATTTCAAAGAAAGAAGAGGAAAACAAAATCCAGGTAGTGAAACGAGCACACCAGTATGGGGGATGTGCATGTGTTCAATTTCAAGCAGCAGCTCTTTGTGGACACTTGGAAACAGTGCTGTGAAAAAATTTCGTACGAAGCGGGATTTTGCCAAAGTTAAAAGACCTTCCAAAACCAACCCTAAAGAACTTAGCCAAACAATGAATGTTGCAATAAGCTGCTGCAGGAAAGGTGCTTCTATGACACAACTCCCGAGCAGGTATCTACATTCTGCACAGTAAAAAACGCATATGAATTGCAGGCTGAAAACTCACACCAGAAGGATGAAATGCATGTGCTTTTCTCTGAAAGAACACTCAGCCAACAGGCTTCTGCTTGCTCCTTCAAGGTCTTTGTAGAAACTTGTGTTTTCACTGCTGGAATAGGTTTTGGGATGCATTGTTTCAATCTCTTGCAGGCCTCATGTTGTTTCTTAGACAATGTGGAAAAACAAGGAGTATGTTTCCCAAATCACTTGAAATCCAGGAAAACGCACACTGAATCACTCTTGCTCAAACACGCTCTTTCACCTAATGCGTTGAGAACATTCAAGAAAGCAGAAAAGAAGGGCATTTTGCAGTGAATTTCAGACGGGCATGTAGAAAAATTCATTTCTATCGGTTGCAGAGTGCAAAAGCATGATTGACTTCATGTACTCCATGAAACCCTTACATCTCCAAGTGACCTGAATTAGGACTTTCCCAAAAAGATATGTTTGACGGTCTGTGGCAAAAGGAGCTCTAAGTTGTGTATTCAGTGCTGGAGAGTGACACACTCTACACAGGTTACACAGCGTTTTGCGAGCACCAACATGCTTAACACTGAAACTGCTACAAGGTGTGTGTAGTATGCTGAATGAAGGCTTGTCATTTCAAAGAAAGAAGAGGAAAACAAAATCCAGGTAGTGAAACGAGCACACCAGTATGGGAGATGTGCATGTGTTCAGTTTCAAGCAGCAGCTCTTTGTGGACACTTGGAAACAGTGCTGTGAAAAAATTTCGTACGAAGCGGGATTTTGCCAAAGTTAAAAGACCTTCCAAAACCAACCCTAAAGAACTTAGGCAAACAATGAATGTTGCAATAAGCTGCTGCAGGAAAGGTGCTTCTATGACACAACTCCCGAGAGGGTAGCGACATTGTCCACAGTAGAAAAGGCATATGAATTCCAGGCTGAAAACTCTCTCCAGAAGGATGAAATGCATGTGCTTCTCTCTGAAAGAACACTCAGCCAACAGGCTTCTGCTTGCTCCTTCAAGGTCTTTGTAGAAACTTGTGTTTTCACTGCTGGAATAGGTTTTGGGATGCATTGTTTCAATCTCTTGCAGGCCTCATGTTGTTTCTTAGACAATGTGGAAAAACAAGGAGTATGTTTCCCAAATCACTTGAAATCCAGGAAAACGCACACTGAATCACTCTTGCTCAAACACGCTCTTTCACCTAATGCGTTGAGAACATTCAAGAAAGCAGAAAAGAAGGGCATTTTGCTGTGAATTTCAGACGGGCATGTAGAAAAAGTCATTTCTATCGGTTGCAGAGTGCAAAAGCATGATTGACTTCATGTACTCCATGAAACCCTTACATCTCCAAGTGACCTGAATTAGGACTTTCCCAAAAAGATATGTTTGAGGGTCTGTGGCAAAAGGAGCTCTAAGTTGTGTATTCAGTGCTGGAGAGTGACACACTCTACACAGGTTACACAGCGTTTTGCGAGCACCAACATGCTTAACACTGAAACTGCTACAAGGTGTGTGTAGTATGCTGAATGAAGGCTTGTCATTTCAAAGAAAGAAGAGGAAAACAAAATCCAGGTAGTGAAACGAGCACACCAGTGTGGGAGATGTGCATGTGTTCAGTTTCAAGCAGCAGCTCTTTGTGGACACTTGGAAACAGTGCTGTGAAAAAATTTCGTACGAAGCGGGATTTTGCCAAAGTTAAAAGACCTTCCAAAACCAACCCTAAAGAACTTAGCCAAACAATGAATGTTGCAATAAGCTGCTGCAGGAAAGGTGCGTCTATGACACAACTCCCAAGCAGGTAGCTACATTGTGCACAGTAGAAAAGGCATATGAATTCCAGGCTGTAAACTCACTCCAGAAGGATGAAATGCATGTGCTTTTCTCTGAAAGAACACTCAGCCAACAGGCTTCTGCTTGCTCCTTCAAGGTCTTTGTAGAAACTTGTGTTTTCACTGCTGGAATAGGTTTTGGGATGCATTGTTTCAATCTCTTGCAGGCTTCATGTTGTTTCTTAGACAATGTGGAAAAACAAGGAGTATGTTTCCGAAATCACTTGAAATCCAGGAAAACGCACACTGAATCACTCTTGCTCAAACACGCTCTTTCACCTAATGCGTTGAGAACATTCAAGAAAGCAGAAAAGAAGGGCATTTTGCAGTGAATTTCAGACGGGCATGTAGAAAAAGTCATTTCTATCGGTTGCATAGTGCAAAAGCATGATTGACTTCATGTTCTCCATGAAACCCTTACATCTCCAAGTGACCTGAATTAGGACTTTCCCAAAAAGATGTGTTTGAGGGTCTGTGGCAAAAGGAGCTCTAAGTTGTGTATTCAGTGCTGGAGAGTGACACACTCTACACAGGTTACACAGCGTTTTGCGAGCACCAACATGCTTAACACTGAAACTGCTACAAGGTGTGTGTAGTATGCTGAATGAAGGCTTGTCATTTCAAAGAAAGAAGAGAAAAACAAAATCCAGGTAGTGAAACGAGCACACCAGTATGGGAGATGTGAATGTGTTCAGTTTCAAGCAGCAGCTCTTTGTGGACACTTGGAAACAGTGCTGTGAAAAAATTTCGTACGAAGCGGGATTTTGCCAAAGTTAAAAGACCTTCCAAAACCAACCCTAAAGAACTTAGCCAAACAATGAATGTTGCAATAAGCTGCTGCAGGAAAGGTGCTTCTATGACACAACTCCCAAGCAGGTAGCTACATTGTGCACAGTAGAAAAGGCATATGAATTCCAGGCTGAAAACTCACTCCAGAAGGATGAAATGCATGTGCTTTTCTCTGAAAGAACACTCAGCCAACAGGCTTCTGCTTGCTCCTTCAAGGTCTTTGTAGAAACTTGTGTTTTCACTGCTGGAATAGGTTTTGGGATGCATTGTTTCAATCTCTTGCAGGCCTCATGTTGTTTCTTAGACAATGTGGAAAAACAAGGAGTATGTTTCCCAAATCACTTGAAATCCAGGAAAACGCACACTGAATCACTCTTGCTCAAACACGCTCTTTCACCTAATGCGTTGAGAACATTCAAGAAAGCAGAAAAGAAGGGCATTTTGCAGTGAATTTCAGACGGGCATGTAGAAAAAGTCATTTCTATCGGTTGCAGAGTGCAAAAGCATGATTGACTTCATGTTCTCCATGAAACCCTTACATCTCCAAGTGACCTGAATTAGGACTTTCCCAAAAAGATGTGTTTGAGGGTCTGTGGCAAAAGGAGCTCTAAGTTGTGTATTCAGTGCTGGAGAGTGACACACTCTACACAGGTTACACAGCGTTTTGCGAGCACCAACATGCTTAACACTGAAACTGCTACAAGGTGTGTGTAGTATGCTGAATGAAGGCTTGTCATTTCAAAGAAAGAAGAGGAAAACAAAATCCAGGTAGTGAAACGAGCACACCAGTATGGGCGATGTGCATGTGTTCAATTTCAAGCAGCAGCTCTTTGTGGACACTTGGAAAGAGTGCTGTGAAAAAATTTCGTACGAAGCGGGATTTTGCCAAAGTTAAAAGACCTTCCAAAACCAACCCTAAAGAACTTAGCCAAACAATGAATGTTGCAATAAGCTGCTGGAGGAAAGGTGCTTCTATGACACAACTCCCGAGCAGGTAGCTACATTCTGCACAGTACAAAACGCATATGAATTGCAGGCTGAAAACTCACACCAGAAGGATGAAATGCATGTGCTTTTCTCTGAAAGAACACTCAGCCAACAGGCTTCTGCTTGCTCCTTCAAGGTCTTTGTAGAAACTTGTGTTTTCACTGCTGGAATAGGTTTTGGGATGCATTGTTTCAATCTCTTGCAGGCCTCATGTTGTTTCTTAGACAATGTGGAAAAACAAGGAGTATGTTTCCCAAATCACTTGAAATCCAGGAAAACGCACACTGAATCACTCTTGCTCAAACACGCTCTTTCACCTAATGCGTTGAGAACATTCAAGAAAGCAGAAAAGAAGGGCATTTTGCAGTGAATTTCAGACGGGCATGTAGAAAAAGTCATTTCTATCGGTTGCAGAGTGCAAAAGCATGATTGACTTCATGTACTCCATGAAACCCTTACATCTCCAAGTGACCTGAATTAGGACTTTCCCAAAAAGATATGTTTGAGGTTCTGGGGCAAAACGAGCTCTAAGTTGTGTATTCAGTGCTGGAGAGTGACACACTCTACACAGGATAAACAGCGTTTTGCTAGCACCAACATGCTTAACACTGAAACTGCTACAAGGTGTGTGTAGTATGCTGAATGAAGGCTTGTCATTTCAAAGAAAGAAGAGGAAAACAAAATCCAGGTAGTGAAACGAGCACACCAGTATGGGAGATGTGCATGTGTTCAGTTTCAAGCAGCAGCTCTTTGTGGACACTTGGAAACAGTGCTGTGAAAAAATTTCGTACGAAGCGGGATTTTGCCAAAGTTAAAAGACCTTCCAAAACCAACCCTAAAGAACTTAGCCAAACAATGAATGTTGCAATAAGCTGCTGCAGGAAAGGTGCTTCTATGACACAACTCCCAAGCAGGTAGCTACATTGTGCACAGTAGAAAAGGCATATGAATTCCAGGCTGAAAACTCACACCAGAAGGATGAAATGCATGTGCTTTTCTCTGAAAGAACACTCAGCCAACAGGCTTCTGCTTGCTCCTTCAAGGTCTTTGTAGAAACTTGTGTTTTCACTGCTGGAATAGGTTTTGGGATGCATTGTTTCAATCTCTTGCAGGCCTCATGTTGTTTCTTAGACAATGTGGAAAAACAAGGAGTATGTTTCCCAAATCACTTGAAATCCAGGAAAACGCACACTGAATCACTCTTGCTCAAACACGCTCTTTCACCTAATGCGTTGAGAACATTCAAGAAAGCAGAAAAGAAGGGCATTTTGCAGTGAATTTCAGACGGGCATGTAGAAAAAGTCATTTCTATCGGTTGCAGAGTGCAAAAGCATGATTGACTTCATGTTCTCCATGAAACCCTTACATCTCCAAATGACCTGAATTAGGACTTTCCCAAAAAGATGTGTTTGAGGGTCTGTGGCAAAAGGAGCTCTAAGTTGTGTATTCAGTGCTGGAGAGTGACACACTCTACACAGGTTACACAGCGTTTTGCGAGCACCAACATGCTTAACACTGAAACTGCTACAAGGTGTGTGTAGTATGCTGAATGAAGGCTTGTCATTTCAAAGAAAGAAGAGGAAAACAAAATCCAGGTAGTGAAACGAGCACACCAGTATGGGAGATGTGCATGTGTTCAATTTCAAGCAGCAGCTCTTTGTGGACACTTGGAAACAGTGCTGTGAAAAAATTTCGTACGAAGCGGGATTTTGCCAAAGTTAAAAGACCTTCCAAAACCAACCCTAAAGAACTTAGCCAAACAATGAATGTTGCAATAAGCTGCTGCAGGAAAGGTGCCTCTATGACACAACTCCCGAGCAGGTAGCTAAATTGTGCACAGTATAAAAGGCATATGAATTCCAGGCTGAAAACTCACTCCAGAAGGATGAAATGCATGTGCTTTTCTCTGAAAGAACACTCAGCCAACGGGCTTCTGCTTGCTCCTTCAAGGTCTTTGTAGAAACTTGTGTTTTCACTGCTGGAATAGGTTTTGGGATGCATTGTTTCAATCTCTTGCAGGCCTCATGTTGTTTCTTAGACAATGTGGAAAAACAAGGAGTATGTTTCCCAAATCACTTGAAATCCAGGAAAACGCACACTGAATCACTCTTGCTCAAACACGCTCTTTCACCTAATGCTTTGAGAACATTCAAGAAAGCAGACAAGAAGGGCATTTTGCTGTGAATTTCAGACGGGCATGTAGAAAAAGTCATTTCTATCGGTTGCAGAGTGCAAAAGCATGATTGACTTCATGTTCAAAATGAAACCCTTACATCTCCTAGTGACCTGAATTACGAGTTTCCCAAAAAAGATGTGTTTGAGGGTCTGTGGCAAAAGGAGCTCTAAGTTGTGTATTCAGTGCTGGAGAGTGACACATTCTACACAGGTTACACAGCGTTTTGCTAGCACCAACATGCTTAACACTGAAACTGCTACAAGGTGTGTGTAGTATGCTGAATGAAGGCTTGTCATTTCAAAGAAAGAAGAGGAAAACAAAATCCAGGTAGTGAAACGAGCACACCAGTATGGGAGATGTGCATGTGTTCAATTTCAAGCAGCAGCTCTTTGTGGACACTTGGAAACAGTGCTGTGAAAAAATTTCGTACGAAGCGGGATTTGGCCAAAGTTAAAAGACCTTCCAAAACCAACCCTAAAGAACTTAGCCAAACAATGAATGTTGCAATAAGCTGCTGCAGGAAAGGTGCTTCTATGACACAACTCCCGAGCAGGTAGCAACATTGTGCACAGTAGAAAAGGCATATGAATTCCAGGCTGAAAACTCACTCCAGAAGGATGAAATGCATGTGCTTTTCTCTGAAAGAACACTCAGCCAACAGGCTTCTGCTTGCTCCTTCAAGGTCTTTGTAGAAACTTGTGTTTTCACTGCTGGAATAGGTTTTGGGATGCATTGTTTCAATCTCTTGCAGGCCTCATGTTGTTTCTTAGACAATGTGGAAAAACAAGGAGTATGTTTCCCAAATCACTTGAAATCCAGGAAAACGCACACTGAATCACTCTTGCTCAAACACGCTCTTTCACCTAATGCGTTGAGAACATTCAAGAAAGCAGAAAAGAAGGGCATTTTGCAGTGAATTTCAGACGGGCATGTAGAAAAAGTCATTTCTATCGGTTGCAGAGTGCAAAAGCATGATTGACTTCATGTACTCCATGAAACCCTTACATCTCCAAGTGACCTGAATTAGGACTTTCCCAAAAAGATATGTTTGAGGGTCTGTGGCAAAAGGAGCTCTAAGTTGTGTATTCAGTGCTGGAGAGTGACACACTCTACACAGGTTACACAGCGTTTTGCTAGCACCAACATGCTTAACACTGAAACTGCTACAAGGTGTGTGTAGTATGCTGAATGAAGGCTTGTCATTTCAAAGAAAGAAGAGGAAAACAAAATCCAGGTAGTGAAACGAGCACACCAGTATGGGAGATGTGCATGTGTTCAGTTTCAAGCAGCAGCTCTTTGTGGACACTTGGAAACAGTGCTGTGAAAAAATTTCGTACGAAGCGGGATTTTGCCAAAGTTAAAAGACCTTCCAAAACCAACCCTAAAGAACTTAGCCAAACAATGAATGTTGCAATAAGCTGCTGCAGGAAAGGTGCTTCTATGACACAACTCCCAAGCAGGTAGCTACATTGTGCACAGTAGAAAAGGCATATGAATTCCAGGCTGAAAACTCACTCCAGAAGGATGAAATGCATGTGCTTTTCTCTGAAAGAACACTCAGCCAACAGGCTTCTGCTTGCTCCTTCAAGGTCTTTGTAGAAACTTGTGTTTTCACTGCTGGAATAGGTTTTGGGATGCATTGTTTCAATCTCTTGCAGGCCTCATGTTGTTTCTTAGACAATGTGGAAAAACAAGGAGTATGTTTCCGAAATCACTTGAAATCCAGGAAAACGCACACTGAATCACTCTTGCTCAAACACGCTCTTTCACCTAATGCGTTGAGAACATTCAAGAAAGCAGAAAAGAAGGGCATTTTGCAGTGAATTTCAGACGGGCATGTAGAAAAAGTCATTTCTATCGGTTGCAGAGTGCAAAAGCATGATTGACTTCATGTTCTCCATGAAACCCTTACATCTCCAAGTGACCTGAATTAGGACTTTCCCAAAAAGATGTGTTTGAGGGTCTGTGGCACACGGAGCTCTAAGTTGTGTATTCAGTGCTGGAGAGTGACACACTCTACACAGGTTACACAGCGTTTTGCGAGCACCAACATGCTTAACACTGAAACTGCTACAAGGTGTGTGTAGTATGCTGAATGAAGGCTTGTCATTTCAAAGAAAGAAGAGGAAAACAAAATCCAGGTAGTGAAACGAGCACACCAGTATGGGAGATGTGCATGTGTTCAGTTTCAAGCAGCAGCTCTTTGTGGACACTTGGAAACAGTGCTGTGAAAAAATTTCGTACGAAGCGGGATTTTGCCAAAGTTAAAAGACCTTCCAAAACCAACCCTAAAGAACTTAGCCAAACAATGAATGTTGCAATAAGCTGCTGCAGGAAAGGTGCTTCTATGACACAACTCCCGAGCAGGTAGCTACATTCTGCACAGTACAAAACGCATATGAATTGCAGGCTGAAAACTCACACCAGAAGGATGAAATGCATGTGCTTTTCTCTGAAAGAACACTCAGCCAACAGGCTTCTGCTTGCTCCTTCAAGGTCTTTGTAGAAACTTGTGTTTTCACTGCTGGAATAGGTTTTGGGATGCATTGTTTCAATCTCTTGCAGGCCTCATGTTGTTTCTTAGACAATGTGGAAAAACAAGGAGTATGTTTCCCAAATCACTTGAAATCCAGGAAAACGCCCACTGAATCACTCTTGCTCAAACACGCTCTTTCACCTAATGCGTTGAGAACATTCAAGAAAGCAGAAAAGAAGGGCATTTTGCAGTGAATTTCAGACGGGCATGTAGAAAAAGTCATTTCTATCGGTTGCAGAGTGCAAAAGCATGATTGACTTCATGTACTCCATGAAACCCTTACATCTCCAAGTGACCTGAATTAGGACTTTCCCAAAAAGATATGTTTGAGGGTCTGTGGCAAAAGGAGCTCTAAGTTGTGTATTCAGTGCTGGAGAGTGACACACTCTACACAGGTTACACAGCGTTTTGCGAGCACCAACATGCTTAACACTGAAACTGCTACAAGGTGTGTGTAGTATGCTGAATGAAGGCTTGTCATTTCAAAGAAAGAAGAGGAAAACAAAATCCAGGTAGTGAAACGAGCACACCAGTATGGGAGATGTGCATGTGTTCAGTTTCAAGCAGCAGCTCTTTGTGGACACTTGGAAACAGTGCTGTGAAAAAATTTCGTACGAAGCGGGATTTTGCCAAAGTTAAAAGACCTTCCAAAACCAACCCTAAAGAACTTAGCCAAACAATGAATGTTGCAATAAGCTGCTGCAGGAAAGGTGCTTCTATGACACAACTCCCGAGCAGGTATCTACATTCTGCACAGTACAAAACGCATATGAATTGCAGGCTGAAAACTCACACCAGAAGGATGAAATGCATGTGCTTTTCTCTGAAAGAACACTCAGCCAACAGGCTTCTGCTTGCTCCTTCAAGGTCTTTGTAGAAACTTGTGTTTTCACTGCTGGAATAGGTTTTGGGATGCATTGTTTCAATCTCTTGCAGGCCTCATGTTGTTTCTTAGACAATGTGGAAAAACAAGGAGTATGTTTCCCAAATCACTTGAAATCCAGGAAAACGCACACTGAATCACTCTTGCTCAAACACGCTCTTTCACCTAATGCGTTGAGAACATTCAAGAAAGCAGAAAAGAAGGGCATTTTGCAGTGAATTTCAGACGGGCATGTAGAAAAAGTCATTTCTATCGGTTGCAGAGTGCAAAAGCATGATTGACTTCATGTACTCCATGAAACCCTTACATCTCCAAGTGACCTGAATTAGGACTTTCCCAAAAAGATATGTTTGAGGGTCTGTGGCAAAAGGAGCTCTAAGTTGTGTATTCAGTGCTGGAGAGTGACACACTCTACACAGGTTACACAGCGTTTTGCGAGCACCAACATGCTTAACACTGAAACTGCTACAAGGTGTGTGTAGTATGCTGAATGAAGGCTTGTCATTTCAAAGAAAGAAGAGGAAAACAAAATCCAGGTAGTGAAACGAGCACACCAATATGGGAGATGTGCATGTGTTCAGTTTCAAGCAGCAGCTCTTTGTGGACACTTGGAAACAGTGCTGTGAAAAAATTTCGTACGAAGCGGGATGTTGCCAAAGTTAAAAGACCTTCCAAAACCAACCCTAAAGAACTTAGCCAAACAATGAATGTTGCAATAAGCTGCTGCAGGAAAGGTGCTTCTATGACACAACTCCCAAGCAGGTAGCTACATTGTGCACAGTAGAAAAGGCATATGAATTCCAGGCTGAAAACTCACTCCAGAAGGATGAAATGCATGTGCTTTTCTCTGAAAGAACACTCAGCCAACAGGCTTCTGCTTGCTCCTTCAAGGTCTTTGTAGAAACTTGTGTTTTCACTGCTGGAATAGGTTTTGGGATGCATTGTTTCAATCTCTTGCAGGCCTCATGTTGTTTCTTAGACAATGTGGAAAAACAAGGAGTATGTTTCCCAAATCACTTGAAATCCAGGAAAACGCACACTGAATCACTCTTGCTCAAACACGCTCTTTCACCTAATGCGTTGAGAACATTCAAGAAAGCAGAAAAGAAGGGCATTTTGCAGTGAATTTCAGACGGGCATGTAGAAAAAGTCATTTCTATCGGTTGCAGAGTGCAAAAGCATGATTGACTTCATGTTCTCCATGAAACCCTTACATCTCCAAGTGACCTGAATTAGGACTTTCCCAAAAAGATGTGTTTGAGGGTCTGTGGCAAAAGGAGCTCTAAGTTGTGTATTCAGTGCTGGAGAGTGACACACTCTACACAGGTTACACAGCGTTTTGCGAGCACCAACATGCTTAACACTGAAACTGCTAAAAGGTGTTTGTAGTATGCTGAATGAAGGCTTGTCATTTCAAACAAAGAAGAGGAAAACAAAATCTAGGTAGTGAAACGAGCACACCAGTATGGGAGATGTGCATGTGTTCAGTTTCAAGCAGCAGCTCTTTGTGGACACTTGGAAACAGTGCTGTGAAAAAATTTCGTACGAAGCGGGATTTTGCCAAAGTTAAAAGACCTTCCAAAACCAACCCTAAAGAACTTAGCCAAACAATGAATGTTGCAATAAGCTGCTGCAGGAAAGGTGCTTCTATGACACAACTCCCGAGCAGGTATCTACATTCTGCACAGTACAAAACGCATATGAATTGCAGGCTGAAAACTCACACCAGAAGGATGAAATGCATGTGCTTTTCTCTGAAAGAACACTCAGCCAACAGGCTTCTGCTTGCTCCTTCAAGGTCTTTGTAGAAACTTGTGTTTTCACTGCTGGAATAGGTTTTGGGATGCATTGTTTCAATCTCTTGCAGGCCTCATGTTGTTTCTTAGACAATGTGGAAAAACAAGGAGTATGTTTCCCAAATCACTTGAAATCCAGGAAAACGCACACTGAATCACTCTTGCTCAAACACGCTCTTTCACCTAATGCGTTGAGAACATTCAAGAAAGCAGAAAAGAAGGGCATTTTGCAGTGAATTTCAGACGGGCATGTAGAAAAAGTCATTTCTATCGGTTGCAGAGTGCAAAAGCATGATTGACTTCATGTACTCCATGAAACCCTTACATCTCCAAGTGACCTGAATTAGGACTTTCCCAAAAAGATATGTTTGAGGGTCTGTGGCAAAAGGAGCTCTAAGTTGTGTATTCAGTGCTGGAGAGTGACACACTCTACACAGGTTACACAGCGTTTTGCGAGCACCAACATGCTTAACACTGAAACTGCTACAAGGTGTGTGTAGTATGCTGAATGAAGGCTTGTCATTTCAAAGAAAGAAGAGGAAAACAAAATCCAGGTAGTGAAACGAGCACACCAGTATGGGAGATGTGCATGTGTTCAATTTCAAGCAGCAGCTCTTTGTGGACACTTGGAAACAGTGCTGTGAAAAAATTTCGTACGAAGCGGGATTTTGCCAAAGTTAAAAGACCTTCCAAAACCAACCCTAAAGAACTTAGCCAAACAATGAATGTTGCAATAAGCTGCTGGAGGAAAGGTGCTTCTATGACACAACTCCCGAGCAGGTATCTACATTCTGCACAGTACAAAACGCATATGAATTGCAGGCTGAAAACTCGCACCAGAAGGATGAAATGCATGTGCTTTTCTCTGAAAGAACACTCAGCCAACAGGCTTCTGCTTGCTCCTTCAAGGTCTTTGTAGAAACTTGTGTTTTCACTGCTGGAATAGGTTTTGGGATGCATTGTTTCAATCTCTTGCAGGCCTCATGTTGTTTCTTAGACAATGTGGAAAAACAAGGAGTATGTTTCCCAAATCACTTGAAATCCAGGAAAACGCACACTGAATCACTCTTGCTCAAACACGCTCTTTCACCTAATGCGTTGAGAACATTCAAGAAAGCAGAAAAGAAGGGCATTTTGCAGTGAATTTCAGACGGGCATGTAGAAAAAGTCATTTCTATCGGTTGCAGAGTGCAAAAGCATGATTGACTTCATGTACTCCATGAAACCCTTACATCTCCAAGTGACCTGAATTAGGACTTTCCCAAAAAGACATGTTTGAGGGTCTGTGGCAAAAGGAGCTCTAAGTTGTGTATTCAGTGCTGGAGAGTGACACACTCTACACAGGTTACACAGCGTTTTGCGAGCACCAACATGCTTAACACTGAAACTGCTACAAGGTGTGTGTAGTATGCTGAATGAAGGCTTGTCATTTCAAAGAAAGAAGAGGAAAACAAAATCCAGGTAGTGAAACGAGCACACCAGTATGGGAGATGTGCATGTGTTCAATTTCAAGCAGCAGCTCTTTGTGGACACTTGGAAACAGTGCTGTGAAAAAATTTCGTACGAAGCGGGATTTTGCCAAAGTTAAAAGACCTTCCAAAACCAACCCTAAAGAACTTAGCCAAACAATGAATGTTGCAATAAGCTGCTGGAGGAAAGGTGCTTCTATGACACAACTCCCGAGCAGGTATCTACATTCTGCACAGTACAAAACGCATATGAATTGCAGGCTGAAAACTCGCACCAGAAGGATGAAATGCATGTGCTTTTCTCTGAAAGAACACTCAGCCAACAGGCTTCTGCTTGCTCCTTCAAGGTCTTTGTAGAAACTTGTGTTTTCACTGCTGGAATAGGTTTTGGGATGCATTGTTTCAATCTCTTGCAGGCCTCATGTTGTTTCTTAGACAATGTGGAAAAACAAGGAGTATGTTTCCCAAATCACTTGAAATCCAGGAAAACGCACACTGAATCACTCTTGCTCAAACACGCTCTTTCACCTAATGCGTTGAGAACATTCAAGAAAGCAGAAAAGAAGGGCATTTTGCAGTGAATTTCAGACGGGCATGTAGAAAAAGTCATTTCTATCGGTTGCAGAGTGCAAAAGCATGATTGACTTCATGTACTCCATGAAACCCTTACATCTCCAAGTGACCTGAATTAGGACTTTCCCAAAAAGACATGTTTGAGGGTCTGTGGCAAAAGGAGCTCTAAGTTGTGTATTCAGTGCTGGAGAGTGACACACTCTACACAGGTTACACAGCGTTTTGCGAGCACCAACATGCTTAACACTGAAACTGCTACAAGGTGTGTGTAGTATGCTGAATGAAGGCTTGTCATTTCAAAGAAAGAAGAGGAAAACAAAATCCAGGTAGTGAAACGAGCACACCAGTATGGGAGATGTGCATGTGTTCAGTTTCAAGCAGCAGCTCTTTGTGGACACTTGGAAACAGTGCTGTGAAAAAATTTCGTACGAAGCGGGATTTTGCCAAAGTTAAAAGACCTTCCAAAACCAACCCTAAAGAACTTAGCCAAACAATGAATGTTGCAATAAGCTGCTGCAGGAAAGGTGCTTCTATGACACAACTCCCGAGCAGGTAGCTACATTGTGCACAGTAGAAAAGGCATATGAATTCCAGGCTGAAAACTCACTCCAGAAGGATGAAATGCATGTGCTTCTCTCTGAAAGAACACTCAGCCAACAGGCTTCTGCTTGCTCCTTCAAGGTCTTTGTAGAAACTTGTGTTTTCACTGCTGGAATAGGTTTTGGGATGCATTGTTTCAATCTCTTGCAGGCCTCATGTTGTTTCTTAGATAATGTGGAAAAACAAGGAGTATGTTTCCCAAATCACTTGAAATCCAGGAAAACGCACACTGAATCACTCTTGCTCAAACACGCTCTTTCACCTAATGCGTTGAGAACATTCAAGAAAGCAGAAAAGAAGGGCATTTTGCAGTGAATTTCAGACGGGCATGTAGAAAAAGTCATTTCTATCGGTTGCAGAGTGCAAAAGCATGATTGACTTCATGTACTCCATGAAACCCTTACATCTCCAAGTGACCTGAATTAGGACTTTCCCAAAAAGATATGTTTGAGGGTCTGTGGCAAAAGGAGCTCTAAGTTGTGTATTCAGTGCTGGAGAGTGACACACTCTACACAGGTTACACAGCGTTTTGCTAGCACCAACATGCTTAACACTGAAACTGCTACAAGGTGTGTGTAGTATGCTGAATGAAGGCTTGTCATTTCAAAGAAAGAAGAGGAAAACAAAATCCAGGTAGTGAAACGAGCACACCAGTATGGGAGATGTGCATGTGTTCAGTTTCAAGCAGCAGCTCTTTGTGGACACTTGGAAACAGTGCTGTGAAAAAATTTCGTACGAAGCGGGATTTTGCCAAAGTTAAAAGACCTTCCAAAACCAACCCTAAAGAACTTAGCCAAACAATGAATGTTGCAATAAGCTGCTGCAGGAAAGGTGCTTCTATGACACAACTCCCAAGCAGGTAGCTACATTGTGCACAGTAGAAAAGGCATATGAATTCCAGGCTGAAAACTCACTCCAGAAGGATGAAATGCATGTGCTTTTCTCTGAAAGAACACTCAGCCAACAGGCTTCTGCTTGCTCCTTCAAGGTCTTTGTAGAAACTTGTGTTTTCACTGCTGGAATAGGTTTTGGGATGCATTGTTTCAATCTCTTGCAGGCCTCATGTTGTTTCTTAGACAATGTGGAAAAACAAGGAGTATGTTTCCCAAATCACTTGAAATCCAGGAAAACGCACACTGAATCACTCTTGCTCAAACACGCTCTTTCACCTAATGCGTTGAGAACATTCAAGAAAGCAGAAAAGAAGGGCATTTTGCAGTGAATTTCAGACGGGCATGTAGAAAAAGTCATTTCTATCGGTTGCAGAGTGCAAAAGCATGATTGACTTCATGTACTCCATGAAACCCTTACATCTCCAAGTGACCTGAATTAGGACTTTCCCAAAAAGATATGTTTGAGGGTCTGTGGCAAAAGGAGCTCTAAGTTGTGTATTCAGTGCTGGAGAGTGACACACTCTACACAGGTTACACAGCGTTTTGCGAGCACCAACATGCTTAACACTGAAACTGCTACAAGGTGTGTGTAGTATGCTGAATGAAGGCTTGTCATTTCAAAGAAAGAAGAGGAAAACAAAATCCAGGTAGTGAAACGAGCACACCAGTATGGGAGATGTGCATGTGTTCAGTTTCAAGCAGCAGCTCTTTGTGGACACTTGGAAACAGTGCTGTGAAAAAATTTCGTACGAAGCGGGATTTTGCCAAAGTTAAAAGACCTTCCAAAACCAACCCTAAAGAACTTAGCCAAACAATGAATGTTGCAATAAGCTGCTGCAGGAAAGGTGCTTCTATGACACAACTCCCGAGCAGGTATCTACATTCTGCACAGTACAAAACGCATATGAATTGCAGGCTGAAAACTCACACCAGAAGGATGAAATGCATGTGCTTTTCTCTGAAAGAACACTCAGCCAACAGGCTTCTGCTTGCTCCTTCAAGGTCTTTGTAGAAACTTGTGTTTTCACTGCTGGAATAGGTTTTGGGATGCATTGTTTCAATCTCTTGCAGGCCTCATGTTGTTTCTTAGACAATGTGGAAAAACAAGGAGTATGTTTCCCAAATCACTTGAAATCCAGGAAAACGCCCACTGAATCACTCTTGCTCAAACACGCTCTTTCACCTAATGCGTTGAGAACATTCAAGAAAGCAGAAAAGAAGGGCATTTTGCAGTGAATTTCAGACGGGCATGTAGAAAAAGTCATTTCTATCGGTTGCAGAGTGCAAAAGCATGATTGACTTCATGTACTCCATGAAACCATTACATCTCCAAGTGACCTGAATTAGGACTTTCCCAAAAAGATATGTTTGAGGGTCTGTGGCAAAAGGAGCTCTAAGTTGTGTATTCAGTGCTGGAGAGTGACACACTCTACACAGGTTACACAGCGTTTTGCGAGCACCAACATGCTTAACACTGAAACTGCTACAAGGTGTGTGTAGTATGCTGAATGAAGGCTTGTCATTTCAAAGAAAGAAGAGGAAAACAAAATCCAGGTAGTGAATCGAGCACACCAGTATGGGAGATGTGCATGTGTTCAATTTCAAGCAGCAGCTCTTTGTGGACACTTGGAAACAGTGCTGTGAAAAAATTTCGTACGAAGCGGGATTTTGCCAAAGTTAAAAGACCTTCCAAAACCAACCCTAAAGAACTAAGCCAAACAATGAATGTTGCAATAAGCTGCTGCAGGAAAGGTGCTTCTATGACACAACTCCCGAGCAGGTATCTACATTCTGCACAGTACAAAACGCATATGAATTGCAGGCTGAAAACTCACACCAGAAGGATGAAATGCATGTGCTTTTCTCTGAAAGAACACTCAGCCAACAGGCTTCTGCTTGCTCCTTCAAGGTCTTTGTAGAAACTTGTGTTTTCACTGCTGGAATAGGTTTTGGGATGCATTGTTTCAATCTCTTGCAGGCCTCATGTTGTTTCTTAGACAATGTGGAAAAACAAGGAGTATGTTTCCCAAATCACTTGAAATCCAGGAAAACGCACACTGAATCACTCTTGCTCAAACACGCTCTTTCACCTAATGCGTTGAGAACATTCAAGAAAGCAGAAAAGAAGGGCATTTTGCAGTGAATTTCAGACGGGCATGTAGAAAAAGTCATTTCTATCGGTTGCAGAGTGCAAAAGCATGATTGACTTCATGTACTCCATGAAACCCTTACATCTCCAAGTGACCTGAATTAGGACTTTCCCAAAAAGATATGTTTGAGGGTCTGTGGCAAAAGGAGCTCTAAGTTGTGTATTCAGTGCTGGAGAGTGACACACTCTACACAGGTTACACAGCGTTTTGCGAGCACCAACATGCTTAACACTGAAACTGCTACAAGGTGTGTGAGGTATGCTGAATGAAGGCTTGTCATTTCAAAGAAAGAAGAGGAAAACAAAATCCAGGTAGTGAAACGAGCACACCAGTATGGGAGATGTGCATGTGTTCAGTTTCAAGCAGCAGCTCTTTGTGGACACTTGGAAACAGTGCTGTGAAAAAATTTCGTACGAAGCGGGATGTTGCCAAAGTTAAAAGACCTTCCAAAACCAACCCTAAAGAACTTAGCCAAACAATGAATGTTGCAATAAGCTGCTGCAGGAAAGGTGCTTCTATGACACAACTCCCAAGCAGGTAGCTACATTGTGCACAGTAGAAAAGGCATATGAATTCCAGGCTGAAAACTCACTCCAGAAGGATGAAATGCATGTGCTTTTCTCTGAAAGAACACTCAGCCAACAGGCTTCTGCTTGCTCCTTCAAGGTCTTTGTAGAAACTTGTGTTTTCACTGCTGGAATAGGTTTTGGGATGCATTGTTTCAATCTCTTGCAGGCCTCATGTTGTTTCTTAGACAATGTGGAAAAACAAGGAGTATGTTTCCCAAATCACTTGAAATCCAGGAAAACGCACACTGAATCACTCTTGCTCAAACACGCTCTTTCACCTAATGCGTTGAGAACATTCAAGAAAGCAGAAAAGAAGGGCATTTTGCAGTGAATTTCAGACGGGCATGTAGAAAAAGTCATTTCTATCGGTTGCAGAGTGCAAAAGCATGATTGACTTCATGTTCTCCATGAAACCCTTACATCTCCAAGTGACCTGAATTAGGACTTTCCCAAAAAGATGTGTTTGAGGGTCTGTGGCAAAAGGAGCTCTAAGTTGTGTATTCAGTGCTGGAGAGTGACACACTCTACACAGGTTACACAGCGTTTTGCCCGCACCAACATGCTTAACACTGAAACTGCTACAAGGTGTGTGTAGTATGCTGAATGAAGGCTTGTCATTTCAAAGAAAGAAGAGGAAAACAAAATCCAGGTAGTGAAACGAGCACACCAGTATGGGGGATGTGCATGTGTTCAATTTCAAGCAGCAGCTCTTTGTGGACACTTGGAAACAGTGCTGTGAAAAAATTTCGTACGAAGCGGGATTTTGCCAAAGTTAAAAGACCTTCCAAAACCAACCCTAAAGAACTTAGCCAAACAATGAATGTTGCAATAAGCTGCTGCAGGAAAGGTGCTTCTATGACACAACTCCCGAGCAGGTATCTACATTCTGCACAGTACAAAACGCATATGAATTGCAGGCTGAAAACTCACACCAGAAGGATGAAATGCATGTGCTTCTCTCTGAAAGAACACTCAGCCAACAGGCTTCTGCTTGCTCCTTCAAGGTCTTTGTAGAAACTTGTGTTTTCACTGCTGGAATAGGTTTTGGGATGCATTGTTTCAATCTCTTGCAGGCCTCATGTTGTTTCTTAGACAATGTGGAAAAACAAGGAGTATGTTTCCCAAATCACTTGAAATCCAGGAAAACGCACACTGAATCACTCTTGCTCAAACACGCTCTTTCACCTAATGCGTTGAGAACATTCAAGAAAGCAGACAAGAAGGGCATTTTGCAGTGAATTTCAGACGGGCATGTAGAAAAAGTCATTTCTATCGGTTGCAGAGTGCAAAAGCATGATTGACTTCATGTACTCCATGAAACCCTTACATCTCCAAGTGACCTGAATTAGGACTTTCCCAAAAAGATGTGTTTGAGGGTCTGTGGCAAAAGGAGCTCTAAGTTGTGTATTCAGTGCTGGAGAGTGACACACTCTACACAGGTTACACAGCGTTTTGCGAGCACCAACATGCTTAACACTGAAACTGCTACAAGGTGTGTGTAGTATGCTGAATGAAGGCTTGTCATTTCAAAGAAAGAAGAGGAAAACAAAATCCAGGTAGTGAAACGAGCACACCAGTATGGGAGATGTGCATGTGTTCAGTTTCAAGCAGCAGCTCTTTGTGGACACTTGGAAACAGTGCTGTGAAAAAATTTCGTACGAAGCGGGATTTTGCCAAAGTTAAAAGACCTTCCAAAACCAACCCTAAAGAACTTAGCCAAACAATGAATGTTGCAATAAGCTGCTGTAGGAAAGGTGCTTCTATGACACAACTCCCGAGCAGGTAGCAACATTGTGCACAGTAGAAAAGGCATATGAATTCCAGGCTAAAAACTCACTCCAGAAGGATGAAATGCATGTGCTTTTCTCTGAAAGAACACTCAGCCAACAGGCTTCTGCTTGCTCCTTCAAGGTCTTTGTAGAAACTTGTGTTTTCACTGCTGGAATAGGTTTTGGGATGCATTGTTTCAATCTCTTGCAGGCCTCATGTTGTTTCTTAGACAATGTGGAAAAACAAGGAGTATGTTTCCCAAATCACTTGAAATCCAGGAAAACGCACACTGAATCACTCTTGCTCAAACACGCTCTTTCACCTAATGCGTTGAGAACATTCAAGAAAGCAGACAAGAAGGGCATTTTGCAGTGAATTTCAGACGGGCATGTAGAAAAAGTCATTTCTATCGGTTGCAGAGTGCAAAAGCATGATTGACTTCATGTACTCCATGAAACCCTTACATCTCCAAGTGACCTGAATTAGGACTTTCCCAAAAAGATGTGTTTGAGGGTCTGTGGCAAAAGGAGCTCTAAGTTGTGTATTCAGTGCTGGAGAGTGACACACTCTACACAGGTTACACAGCGTTTTGCGAGCACCAACATGCTTAACACTGAAACTGCTACAAGGTGTGTGTAGTATGCTGAATGAAGGCTTGTCATTTCAAAGAAAGAAGAGGAAAACAAAATCCAGGTAGTGAAACGAGCACACCAGTATGGGAGATGTGCATGTGTTCAGTTTCAAGCAGCAGCTCTTTGTGGACACTTGGAAACAGTGCTGTGAAAAAATTTCGTACGAAGCGGGATTTTGCCAAAGTTAAAAGACCTTCCAAAACCAACCCTAAAGAACTTAGCCAAACAATGAATGTTGCAATAAGCTGCTGCAGGAAAGGTGCTTCTATGACACAACTCCCGAGCAGGTAGCAACATTGTGCACAGTAGAAAAGGCATATGAATTCCAGGCTAAAAACTCACTCCAGAAGGATGAAATGCATGTGCTTTTCTCTGAAAGAACACTCAGCCAACAGGCTTCTGCTTGCTCCTTCAAGGTCTTTGTAGAAACTTGTGTTTTCACTGCTGGAATAGGTTTTGGGATGCATTGTTTCAATCTCTTGCAGGCCTCATGTTGTTTCTTAGACAATGTGGAAAAACAAGGAGTATGTTTCCGAAATCACTTGAAATCCAGGAAAACGCACACTGAATCACTCTTGCTCAAACACGCTCTTTCACCTAATGCGTTGAGAACATTCAAGAAAGCAGAAAAGAAGGGCATTTTGCAGTGAATTTCAGACGGGCATGTAGAAAAAGTCATTTCTATCGGTTGCAGAGTGCAAAAGCATGATTGACTTCATGTTCTCCATGAAACCCTTACATCTCCAAGTGACCTGAATTAGGACTTTCCCAAAAAGATGTGTTTGAGGGTCTGTGGCAAAAGGAGCTCTAAGTTGTGTATTCAGTGCTGGAGAGTGACACACTCTACACAGGTTACACAGCGTTTTGCGAGCACCAACATGCTTAACACTGAAACTGCTACAAGGTGTGTGTAGTATGCTGAATGAAGGCTTGTCATTTCAAAGAAAGAAGAGGAAAACAAAATCCAGGTAGTGAAACGAGCACACCAGTATGGGAGATGTGCATGTGTTCAGTTTCAAGCAGCAGCTCTTTGTGGACACTTGGAAACAGTGCTGTGAAAAAATTTCGTACGAAGCGGGATTTTGCCAAAGTTAAAAGACCTTCCAAAACCAACCCTAAAGAACTTAGCCAAACAATGAATGTTGCAATAAGCTGCTGCAGGAAAGGTGCTTCTATGACACAACTCCCAAGCAGGTAGCTACATTGTGCACAGTAGAAAAGGCATATGAATTCCAGGCTGAAAACTCACTCCAGAAGGATGAAATGCATGTGCTTTTCTCTGAAAGAACACTCAGCCAACAGGCTTCTGCTTGCTCCTTCAAGGTCTTTGTAGAAACTTGTGTTTTCACTGCTGGAATAGGTTTTGGGATGCATTGTTTCAATCTCTTGCAGGCCTCATGTTGTTTCTTAGACAATGTGGAAAAACAAGGAGTATGTTTCCCAAATCACTTGAAATCCAGGAAAACGCACACTGAATCACTCTTGCTCAAACACGCTCTTTCACCTAATGCGTTGAGAACATTCAAGAAAGCAGAAAAGAAGGGCATTTTGCAGTGAATTTCAGACGGGCATGTGGAAAAAGTCATTTCTATCGATTGCAGAGTGCAAAAGCATGATTGACTTCATGTACTCCATGAAACCCTTACATCTCCAAGTGACCTGAATTAGGACTTTCCCAAAAAGATATGTTTGAGGGTCTGTGGCAAAAGGAGCTCTAAGTTGTGTATTCAGTGCTGGAGAGTGACACACTCTACACAGGTTACACAGCGTTTTGCGAGCACCAACATGCTTAACACTGAAACTGCTAAAAGGTGTTTGTAGTATGCTGAATGAAGGCTTGTCATTTCAAAGAAAGAAGAGGAAAACAAAATCTAGGTAGTGAAACGAGCACACCAGTATGGGAGATGTGCATGTGTTCAGTTTCAAGCAGCAGCTCTTTGTGGACACTTGGAAACAGTGCTGTGAAAAAATTTCGTACGAAGCGGGATTTTGCCAAAGTTAAAAGACCTTCCAAAACCAACCCTAAAGAACTTAGCCAAACAATGAATGTTGCAATAAGCTGCTGCAGGAAAGGTGCTTCTATGACACAACTCCCGAGCAGGTATCTACATTCTGCACAGTACAAAACGCATATGAATTGCAGGCTGAAAACTCACACCAGAAGGATGAAATGCATGTGCTTTTCTCTGAAAGAACACTCAGCCAACAGGCTTCTGCTTGCTCCTTCAAGGTCTTTGTAGAAACTTGTGTTTTCACTGCTGGAATAGGTTTTGGGATGCATTGTTTCAATCTCTTGCAGGCCTCATGTTGTTTCTTAGACAATGTGGAAAAACAAGGAGTATGTTTCCCAAATCACTTGAAATCCAGGAAAACGCACACTGAATCACTCTTGCTCAAACACGCTCTTTCACCTAATGCGTTGAGAACATTCAAGAAAGCAGAAAAGAAGGGCATTTTGCAGTGAATTTCAGACGGGCATGTAGAAAAAGTCATTTCTATCGGTTGCAGAGTGCAAAAGCATGATTGACTTCATGTACTCCATGAAACCCTTACATCTCCAAGTGACCTGAATTAGGACTTTCCCAAAAAGATATGTTTGAGGGTCTGTGGCAAAAGGAGCTCTAAGTTGTGTATTCAGTGCTGGAGAGTGACACACTCTACACAGGTTACACAGCGTTTTGCGAGCACCAACATGCTTAACACTGAAACTGCTACAAGGTGTGTGTAGTATGCTGAATGAAGGCTTGTCATTTCAAAGAAAGAAGAGGAAAACAAAATCCAGGTAGTGAAACTAGCACACCAGTATGGGGGATGTGCATGTGTTCAATTTCAAGCAGCAGCTCTTTGTGGACACTTGGAAACAGTGCTGTGAAAAAATTTCGTACGAAGCGGGATTTTGCCAAAGTTAAAAGACCTTCCAAAACCAACCCTAAAGAACTTAGCCAAACAATGAATGTTGCAATAAGCTGCTGCAGGAAAGGTGCTTCTATGACACAACTCCCGAGCAGGTATCTACATTCTGCACAGTACAAAACGCATATGAATTGCAGGCTGAAAACTCACACCAGAAGGATGAAATGCATGTGCTTCTCTCTGAAAGAACACTCAGCCAACAGGCTTCTGCTTGCTCCTTCAAGGTCTTTGTAGAAACTTGTGTTTTCACTGCTGGAATAGGTTTTGGGATGCATTGTTTCAATCTCTTGCAGGCCTCATGTTGTTTCTTAGACAATGTGGAAAAACAAGGAGTATGTTTCCCAAATCACTTGAAATCCAGGAAAACGCACACTGAATCACTCTTGCTCAAACACGCTCTTTCACCTAATGCGTTGAGAACATTCAAGAAAGCAGAAAAGAAGGGCATTTTGCAGTGAATTTCAGACGGGCATGTAGAAAAAGTCATTTCTATCGGTTGCAGAGTGCAAAAGCATGATTGACTTCATGTACTCCATGAAACCCTTACATCTCCAAGTGACCTGAATTAGGACTTTCCCAAAAAGATATGTTTGAGGGTCTGTGGCAAAAGGAGCTCTAAGTTGTGTATTCAGTGCTGGAGAGTGACACACTCTACACAGGTTACACAGCGTTTTGCGAGCACCAACATGCTTAACACTGAAACTGCTACAAGGTGTGTGTAGTATGCTGAATGAAGGCTTGTCATTTCAAAGAAAGAAGAGGAAAACAAAATCCAGGTAGTGAAACGAGCACACCAGTATGGGAGATGTGCATGTGTTCAATTTCAAGCAGCAGCTCTTTGTGGACACTTGGAAACAGTGCTGTGAAAAAATTTCGTACGAAGCGGGATTTTGCCAAAGTTAAAAGACCTTCCAAAACCAACCCTAAAGAACTTAGCCAAACAATGAATGTTGCAATAAGCTGCTGCAGGAAAGGTGCTTCTATGACACAACTCCCGAGCAGGTATCTACATTCTGCACAGTACAAAACGCATATGAATTGCAGGCTGAAAACTCGCACCAGAAGGATGAAATGCATGTGCTTTTCTCTGAAAGAACACTCAGCCAACAGGCTTCTGCTTGCTCCTTCAAGGTCTTTGTAGAAACTTGTGTTTTCACTGCTGGAATAGGTTTTGGGATGCATTGTTTCAATCTATTGCAGGCCTCATGTTGTTTCTTAGACAATGTGGAAAAACAAGGAGTATGTTTCCCAAATCACTTGAAATCCAGGAAAACGCACACTGAATCACTCTTGCTCAAACACGCTCTTTCACCTAATGCGTTGAGAACATTCAAGAAAGCAGAAAAGAAGGGCATTTTGCAGTGAATTTCAGACGGGCATGTAGAAAAAGTCATTTCTATCGGTTGCAGAGTGCAAAAGCATGATTGACTTCATGTACTCCATGAAACCCTTACATCTCCAAGTGACCTGAATTAGGACTTTCCCAAAAAGATATGTTTGAGGGTCTGTGGCAAAAGGAGCTCTAAGTTGTGTATTCAGTGCTGGAGAGTGACACACTCTACACAGGTTACACAGCGTTTTGCGAGCACCAACATGCTTAACACTGAAACTGCTACAAGGTGTGTGTAGTATGCTGAATGAAGGCTTGTCATTTCAAAGAAAGAAGAGGAAAACAAAATCCAGGTAGTGAAACGAGCACACCAGTATGGGAGATGTGCATGTGTTCAGTTTCAAGCAGCAGCTCTTTGTGGACACTTGGAAACAGTGCTGTGAAAAAATTTCGTACGAAGCGGGATTTTGCCAAAGTTAAAAGACCTTCCAAAACCAACCCTAAAGAACTTAGCCAAACAATGAATGTTGCAATAAGCTGCTGCAGGAAAGGTGCTTCTATGACACAACTCCCAAGCAGGTAGCTACATTGTGCACAGTAGAAAAGGCATATGAATTCCAGGCTGAAAACTCACTCCAGAAGGATGAAATGCATGTGCTTTTCTCTGAAAGAACACTCAGCCAACAGGCTTCTGCTTGCTCCTTCAAGGTCTTTGTAGAAACTTGTGTTTTCACTGCTGGAATAGGTTTTGGGATGCATTGTTTCAATCTCTTGCAGGCCTCATGTTGTTTCTTAGACAATGTGGAAAAACAAGGAGTATGTTTCCGAAATCACTTGAAATCCAGGAAAACGCACACTGAATCACTCTTGCTCAAACACGCTCTTTCACCTAATGCGTTGAGAACATTCAAGAAAGCAGAAAAGAAGGGCATTTTGCAGTGAATTTCAGACGGGCATGTAGAAAAAGTCATTTCTATCGGTTGCAGAGTGCAAAAGCATGATTGACTTCATGTTCTCCATGAAACCCTTACATCTCCAAGTGACCTGAATTAGGACTTTCCCAAAAAGATGTGTTTGAGGGTCTGTGGCAAAAGGAGCTCTAAATTGTGTATTCAGTGCTGGAGAGTGACACACTCTACACAGGTTACACAGCGTTTTGCGAGCACCAACATGCTTAACACTGAAACTGCTACAAGGTGTGTGTAGTATGCTGAATGAAGGCTTGTCATTTCAAAGAAAGAAGAGGAAAACAAAATCCAGGTAGTGAAACGAGCACACCAGTATGGGAGATGTGCATGTGTTCAGTTTCAAGCAGCAGCTCTTTGTGGACACTTGGAAACAGTGCTGTGAAAAAATTTCGTACGAAGCGGGATTTTGCCAAAGTTAAAAGACCTTCCAAAACCAACCCTAAAGAACTTAGCCAAACAATGAATGTTGCAATAAGCTGCTGCAGGAAAGGTGCGTCTATGACACAACTCCCAAGCAGGTAGCTACATTGTGCACAGTAGAAAAGGCATATGAATTCCAGGCTGTAAACTCACTCCAGAAGGATGAAATGCATGTGCTTTTCTCTGAAAGAACACTCAGCCAACAGGCTTCTGCTTGCTCCTTCAAGGTCTTTGTAGAAACTTGTGTTTTCACTGCTGGAATAGGTTTTGGGATGCATTGTTTCAATCTCTTGCAGGCTTCATGTTGTTTCTTAGACAATGTGGAAAAACAAGGAGTATGTTTCCGAAATCACTTGAAATCCAGGAAAACGCACACTGAATCACTCTTGCTCAAACACGCTCTTTCACCTAATGCGTTGAGAACATTCAAGAAAGCAGAAAAGAAGGGCATTTTGCAGTGAATTTCAGACGGGCATGTAGAAAAAGTCATTTCTATCGGTTGCATAGTGCAAAAGCATGATTGACTTCATGTTCTCCATGAAACCCTTACATCTCCAAGTGACCTGAATTAGGACTTTCCCAAAAAGATGTGTTTGAGGGTCTGTGGCAAAAGGAGCTCTAAGTTGTGTATTCAGTGCTGGAGAGTGACACACTCTACACAGGTTACACAGCGTTTTGCGAGCACCAACATGCTTAACACTGAAACTGCTACAAGGTGTGTGTAGTATGCTGAATGAAGGCTTGTCATTTCAAAGAAAGAAGAGGAAAACAAAATCCAGGTAGTGAAACGAGCACACCAGTATGGGAGATGTGCATGTGTTCAATTTCAAGCAGCAGCTCTTTGTGGACACTTGGAAACAGTGCTGTGAAAAAATTTCGTACGAAGCGGGATTTTGCCAAAGTTAAAAGACCTTCCAAAACCAACCCTAAAGAACTTAGCCAAACAATGAATGTTGCAATAAGCTGCTGCAGGAAAGGTGCTTCTATGACACAACTCCCGAGCAGGTAGCAACATTGTGCACAGTAGAAAAGGCATATGAATTCCAGGCTGAAAACTCACTCCAGAAGGATGAAATGCATGTGCTTTTCTCTGAAAGAACACTCAGCCAACAGGCTTCTGCTTGCTCCTTCAAGGTCTTTGTAGAAACTTGTGTTTTCACTGCTGGAATAGGTTTTGGGATGCATTGTTTCAATCTCTTGCAGGCCTCATGTTGTTTTTTAGACAATGTGGAAAAACAAGGAGTATGTTTCCCAAATCACTTGAAATCCAGGAAAACGCACACTGAATCACTCTTGCTCAAACACGCTCTTTCACCTAATGCGTTGAGAACATTCAAGAAAGCAGAAAAGAAGGGCATTTTGCAGTGAATTTCAGACGGGCATGTAGAAAAAGTCATTTCTATCGGTTGCAGAGTGCAAAAGCATCATTGACTTCATGTACTCCATGAAACCCTTACATCTCCAAGTGACCTGAATTAGGACTTTCCCAAAAAGATATGTTTGAGGGTCTGTGGCAAAAGGAGCTCTAAGTTGTGTATTCAGTGCTGGAGAGTGACACAATCTACACAGGTTACACAGCGTTTTGCGAGCACCAACATGCTTAACACTGAAACTGCTACAAGGTGTGTGTAGTATGCTGAATGAAGGCTTGTCATTTCAAAGAAAGAAGAGGAAAACAAAGTCCAGGTAGTGAAATGAGCACACCAGTATGGGAGATGTGAATGTGTTCAGTTTCAAGCAGCAGCTCTTTGTGGACACTTGGAAACAGTGCTGTGAAAAAATTTCGTACGAAGCGGGATTTTGCCAAAGTTAAAAGACCTTCCAAAACCAACCCTAAAGAACTTAGCCAAACAATGAATGTTGCAATAAGCTGCTGCAGGAAAGGTGCTTCTATGACACAACTCCCAAGCAGGTAGCTACATTGTGCACAGTAGAAAAGGCATATGAATTCCAGGCTGAAAACTCACTCCAGAAGGAGGAAATGCATGTGCTTTTCTCTGAAAGAACACTCAGCCAACAGGCTTCTGCTTGCTCCTTTAAGGTCTTTGTAGAAACTTGTGTTTTCACTGCTGGAATAGGTTTTGGGATGCATTGTTTCAATCTCTTGCAGGCCTCATGTTGTTTCTTAGACAATGTGGAAAAACAAGGAGTATGTTTCCCAAATCACTTGAAATCCAGGAAAACGCACACTGAATCACTCTTGCTCAAACACGCTCTTTCACCTAATGCGTTGAGAACATTCAAGAAAGCAGAAAAGAAGGGCATTTTGCAGTGAATTTCAGACGGGCATGTAGAAAAAGTCATTTCTATCGGTTGCAGAGTGCAAAAGCATGATTGACTTCATGTTCTCCATGAAACCCTTACATCTCCAAGTGACCTGAATTAGGACTTTCCCAAAAAGATGTGTTTGAGGGTCTGTGGCAAAAGGAGCTCTAAGTTGTGTATTCAGTGCTGGAGAGTGACACACTCTACACAGGTTACACAGCGTTTTGCGAGCACCAACATGCTTAACACTGAAACTGCTACAAGGTGTGTGTAGTATGCTGAATGAAGGCTTGTCATTTCAAAGAAAGAAGAGGAAAACAAAATCCAGGTAGTGAAACGAGCACACCAGTATGGGGGATGTGCATGTGTTCAATTTCAAGCAGCAGCTCTTTGTGGACACTTGGAAACAGTGCTGTGAAAAAATTTCGTACGAAGCGGGATTTTGCCAAAGTTAAAAGACCTTCCAAAACCAACCCTAAAGAACTTAGCCAAACAATGAATGTTGCAATAAGCTGCTGCAGGAAAGGTGCTTCTATGACACAACTCCCGAGCAGGTATCTACATTCTGCACAGTACAAAACGCATATGAATTGCAGGCTGAAAACTCACACCAGAAGGATGAAATGCATGTGCTTTTCTCTGAAAGAACACTCAGCCAACAGGCTTCTGCTTGCTCCTTCAAGGTCTTTGTAGAAACTTGTGTTTTCACTGCTGGAATAGGTTTTGGGATGCATTGTTTCAATCTCTTGCAGGCCTCATGTTGTTTCTTAGACAATGTGGAAAAACAAGGAGTATGTTTCCCAAATCACTTGAAATCCAGGAAAACGCACACTGAATCACTCTTGCTCAAACACGCTCTTTCACCTAATGCGTTGAGAACATTCAAGAAAGCAGAAAAGAAGGGCATTTTGCAGTGAATTTCAGACGGGCATGTAGAAAAAGTCATTTCTATCGGTTGCAGAGTGCAAAAGCATGATTGACTTCATGTACTCCATGAAACCCTTACATCTCCAAGTGACCTGAATTAGGACTTTCCCAAAAAGATATGTTTGAGGTTCTGGGGCAAAACGAGCTCTAAGTTGTGTATTCAGTGCTGGAGAGTGACACACTCTACACAGGATAAACAGCGTTTTGCTAGCACCAACATGCTTAACACTGAAACTGCTACAAGGTGTGTGTAGTATGCTGAATGAAGGCTTGTCATTTCAAAGAAAGAAGAGGAAAACAAAATCCAGGTAGTGAAACGAGCACACCAGTATGGGAGATGTGCATGTGTTCAGTTTCAAGCAGCAGCTCTTTGTGGACACTTGGAAACAGTGCTGTGAAAAAATTTCGTACGAAGCGGGATTTTGCCAAAGTTAAAAGACCTTCCAAAACCAACCCTAAAGAACTTAGCCAAACAATGAATGTTGCAATAAGCTGCTGCAGGAAAGGTGCTTCTATGACACAACTCCCAAGCAGGTAGCTACATTGTGCACAGTAGAAAAGGCATATGAATTCCAGGCTGAAAACTCACACCAGAAGGATGAAATGCATGTGCTTTTCTCTGAAAGAACACTCAGCCAACAGGCTTCTGCTTGCTCCTTCAAGGTCTTTGTAGAAACTTGTGTTTTCACTGCTGGAATAGGTTTTGGGATGCATTGTTTCAATCTCTTGCAGGCCTCATGTTGTTTCTTAGACAATGTGGAAAAACAAGGAGTATGTTTCCCAAATCACTTGAAATCCAGGAAAACGCACACTGAATCACTCTTGCTCAAACACGCTCTTTCACCTAATGCGTTGAGAACATTCAAGAAAGCAGAAAAGAAGGGCATTTTGCAGTGAATTTCAGACGGGCATGTAGAAAAAGTCATTTCTATCGGTTGCAGAGTGCAAAAGCATGATTGACTTCATGTTCAAAATGAAACCCTTACATCTCCTAGTGACCTGAATTACGAGTTTCCCAAAAAAGATGTGTTTGAGGGTCTGTGGCAAAAGGAGCTCTAAGTTGTGTATTCAGTGCTGGAGAGTGACACATTCTACACAGGTTACACAGCGTTTTGCTAGCACCAACATGCTTAACACTGAAACTGCTACAAGGTGTGTGTAGTATGCTGAATGAAGGCTTGTCATTTCAAAGAAAGAAGAGGAAAACAAAATCCAGGTAGTGAAACGAGCACACCAGTATGGGAGATGTGCATGTGTTCAGTTTCAAGCAGCAGCTCTTTGTGGACACTTGGAAACAGTGCTGTGAAAAAATTTCGTACGAAGCGGGATTTTGCCAAAGTTAAAAGACCTTCCAAAACCAACCCTAAAGAACTTAGCCAAACAATGAATGTTGCAATAAGCTGCTGCAGGAAAGGTGCTTCTATGACACAACTCCCGAGCAGGTAGCAACATTGTGCACAGTAGAAAAGGCATATGAATTCCAGGCTGAAAACTCACTCCAGAAGGATGAAATGCATGTGCTTTTCTCTGAAAGAACACTCAGCCAACAGGCTTCTGCTTGCTCCTTCAAGGTCTTTGTAGAAACTTGTGTTTTCACTGCTGGAATAGGTTTTGGGATGCATTGTTTCAATCTCTTGCAGGCCTCATGTTGTTTCTTAGACAATGTGGAAAAACAAGGAGTATGTTTCCGAAATCACTTGAAATCCAGGAAAACGCACACTGAATCACTCTTGCTCAAACACGCTCTTTCACCTAATGCGTTGAGAACATTCAAGAAAGCAGAAAAGAAGGGCATTTTGCAGTGAATTTCAGACGGGCATGTAGAAAAAGTCATTTCTATCGGTTGCAGAGTGCAAAAGCATGATTGACTTCATGTACTCCATGAAACCCTTACATCTCCAAGTGACCTGAATTAGGACTTTCCCAAAAAGATATGTTTGAGGGTCTGTGGCAAAAGGAGCTCTAAGTTGTGTATTCAGTGCTGGAGAGTGACACACTCTACACAGGTTACACAGCGTTTTGCGAGCACCAACATGCTTAACACTGAAACTGCTACAAGGTGTGTGTAGTATGCTGAATGAAGGCTTGTCATTTCAAAGAAAGAAGAGGAAAACAAAATCCAGGTAGTGAAACGAGCACACCAGTATGGGAGATGTGCATGTGTTCAGTTTCAAGCAGCAGCTCTTTGTGGACACTTGGAAACAGTGCTGTGAAAAAATTTCGTACGAAGTGGGATTTTGCCAAAGTTAAAAGACCTTCCAAAACCAACCCTAAAGAACTTAGCCAAACAATGAATGTTGCAATAAGCTGCTGCAGGAAAGGTGCTTCTATGACACAACTCCCGAGCAGGTATCTACATTCTGCACAGTACAAAACGCATATGAATTGCAAGCTGAAAACTCACACCAGAAGGATGAAATGCATGTGCTTCTCTCTGAAAGAACACTCAGCCAACAGGCTTCTGCTTGCTCCTTCAAGGTCTTTGTAGAAACTTGTGTTTTCACTGCTGGAATAGGTTTTGGGATGCATTGTTTCAATCTCTTGCAGGCCTCATGTTGTTTCTTAGACAATGTGGAAAAACAAGGAGTATGTTTCCCAAATCACTTGAAATCCAGGAAAACGCACACTGAATCACTCTTGCTCAAACACGCTCTTTCACCTAATGCGTTGAGAACATTCAAGAAAGCAGAAAAGAAGGGCATTTTGCAGTGAATTTCAGACGGGCATGTAGAAAAAGTCATTTCTATCGGTTGCAGAGTGCAAAAGCATGATTGACTTCATGTACTCCATGAAACCCTTACATCTCCAAGTGACCTGAATTAGGACTTTCCCAAAAAGATATGTTTGAGGGTCTGTGGCAAAAGGAGCTCTAAGTTGTGTATTCAGTGCTGGAGAGTGACACACTCTACACAGGTTACACAGCGTTTTGCGAGCACCAACATGCTTAACACTGAAACTGCTACAAGGTGTGTGTAGTATGCTGAATGAAGGCTTGTCATTTCAAAGAAAGAAGAGGAAAACAAAATCCAGGTAGTGAAACGAGCACACCAGTATGGGAGATGTGCATGTGTTCAGTTTCAAGCAGCAGCTCTTTGTGGACACTTGGAAACAGTGCTGTGAAAAAATTTCGTACGAAGCGGGATTTTGCCAAAGTTAAAAGACCTTCCAAAACCAACCCTAAAGAACTTAGCCAAACAATGAATGTTGCAATAAGCTGCTGCAGGAAAGGTGCTTCTATGACACAACTCCCGAGCAGGTAGCAACATTGTGCACAGTAGAAAAGGCATATGAATTCCAGGCTGAAAACTCACTCCAGAAGGATGAAATGCATGTGCTTTTCTCTGAAAGAACACTCAGCCAACAGGCTTCTGCTTGCTCCTTCAAGGTCTTTGTAGAAACTTGTGTTTTCACTGCTGGAATAGGTTTTGGGATGCATTGTTTCAATCTCTTGCAGGCCTCATGTTGTTTCTTAGACAATGTGGAAAAACAAGGAGTATGTTTCCGAAATCACTTGAAATCCAGGAAAACGCACACTGAATCACTCTTGCTCAAACACGCTCTTTCACCTAATGCGTTGAGAACATTCAAGAAAGCAGAAAAGAAGGGCATTTTGCAGTGAATTTCAGACGGGCATGTAGAAAAAGTCATTTCTATCGGTTGCAGAGTGCAAAAGCATGATTGACTTCATGTACTCCATGAAACCCTTACATCTCCAAGTGACCTGAATTAGGACTTTCCCAAAAAGATATGTTTGAGGGTCTGTGGCAAAAGGAGCTCTAAGTTGTGTATTCAGTGCTGGAGAGTGACACACTCTACACAGGTTACACAGCGTTTTGCGAGCACCAACATGCTTAACACTGAAACTGCTACAAGGTGTGTGTAGTATGCTGAATGAAGGCTTGTCATTTCAAAGAAAGAAGAGGAAAACAAAATCCAGGTAGTGAAACGAGCACACCAGTATGGGAGATGTGCATGTGTTCAGTTTCAAGCAGCAGCTCTTTGTGGACACTTGGAAACAGTGCTGTGAAAAAATTTCGTACGAAGTGGGATTTTGCCAAAGTTAAAAGACCTTCCAAAACCAACCCTAAAGAACTTAGCCAAACAATGAATGTTGCAATAAGCTGCTGCAGGAAAGGTGCTTCTATGACACAACTCCCGAGCAGGTATCTACATTCTGCACAGTACAAAACGCATATGAATTGCAAGCTGAAAACTCACACCAGAAGGATGAAATGCATGTGCTTCTCTCTGAAAGAACACTCAGCCAACAGGCTTCTGCTTGCTCCTTCAAGGTCTTTGTAGAAACTTGTGTTTTCACTGCTGGAATAGGTTTTGGGATGCATTGTTTCAATCTCTTGCAGGCCTCATGTTGTTTCTTAGACAATGTGGAAAAACAAGGAGTATGTTTCCCAAATCACTTGAAATCCAGGAAAACGCACACTGAATCACTCTTGCTCAAACACGCTCTTTCACCTAATGCGTTGAGAACATTCAAGAAAGCAGAAAAGAAGGGCATTTTGCAGTGAATTTCAGACGGGCATGTAGAAAAAGTCATTTCTATCGGTTGCAGAGTGCAAAAGCATGATTGACTTCATGTACTCCATGAAACCCTTACATCTCCAAGTGACCTGAATTAGGACTTTCCCAAAAAGATATGTTTGAGGGTCTGTGGCAAAAGGAGCTCTAAGTTGTGTATTCAGTGCTGGAGAGTGACACACTCTACACAGGTTACACAGCGTTTTGCGAGCACCAACATGCTTAACACTGAAACTGCTACAAGGTGTGTGTAGTATGCTGAATGAAGGCTTGTCATTTCAAAGAAAGAAGAGGAAAACAAAATCCAGGTAGTGAAACGAGCACACCAGTATGGGAGATGTGCATGTGTTCAGTTTCAAGCAGCAGCTCTTTGTGGACACTTGGAAACAGTGCTGTGAAAAAATTTCGTACGAAGCGGGATTTTGCCAAAGTTAAAAGACCTTCCAAAACCAACCCTAAAGAACTTAGCCAAACAATGAATGTTGCAATAAGCTGCTGCAGGAAAGGTGCTTCTATGACACAACTCCCGAGCAGGTATCTACATTCTGCACAGTACAAAACGCATATGAATTGCAGGCTGAAAACTCACACCAGAAGGATGAAATGCATGTGCTTTTCTCTGAAAGAACACTCAGCCAACAGGCTTCTGCTTGCTCCTTCAAGGTCTTTGTAGAAACTTGTGTTTTCACTGCTGGAATAGGTTTTGGGATGCATTGTTTCAATCTCTTGCAGGCCTCATGTTGTTTCTTAGACAATGTGGAAAAACAAGGAGTATGTTTCCCAAATCACTTGAAATCCAGGAAAACGCCCACTGAATCACTCTTGCTCAAACACGCTCTTTCACCTAATGCGTTGAGAACATTCAAGAAAGCAGAAAAGAAGGGCATTTTGCAGTGAATTTCAGACGGGCATGTAGAAAAAGTCATTTCTATCGGTTGCAGAGTGCAAAAGCATGATTGACTTCATGTACTCCATGAAACCCTTACATCTCCAAGTGACCTGAATTAGGACTTTCCCAAAAAGATATGTTTGAGGGTCTGTGGCAAAAGGAGCTCTAAGTTGTGTATTCAGTGCTGGAGAGTGACACACTCTACACAGGTTACACAGCGTTTTGCGAGCACCAACATGCTTAACACTGAAACTGCTACAAGGTGTGTGTAGTATGCTGAATGAAGGCTTGTCATTTCAAAGAAAGAAGAGGAAAACAAAATCCAGGTAGTGAAACGAGCACACCAGTATGGGAGATGTGCATGTGTTCAGTTTCAAGCAGCAGCTCTTTGTGGACACTTGGAAACAGTGCTGTGAAAAAATTTCGTACGAAGCGGGATTTTGCCAAAGTTAAAAGACCTTCCAAAACCAACCCTAAAGAACTTAGCCAAACAATGAATGTTGCAATAAGCTGCTGCAGGAAAGGTGCTTCTATGACACAACTCCCGAGCAGGTAGCTACATTGTGCACAGTAGAAAAGGCATATGAATTCCAGGCTGAAAACTCACTCCAGAAGGATGAAATGCATGTGTTTCTCTCTGAAAGAACACTCAGCCATCAGGCCTCTGCTTGCTCCTTCAAGGTCTTTGTAGAAACTTGTGTTTTCACTGCTGGAATAGGTTTTGGGATGCATTGTTTCAATCTCTTGCAGGCCTCATGTTGTTTCTTAGACAATGTGGAAAAACAAGGAGTATGTTTCCCAAATCACTTGAAATCCAGGAAAACGCACACTGAATCACTCTTGCTCAAACACGCTCTTTCACCTAATGCGTTGAGAACATTCAAGAAAGCAGAAAAGAAGGGCATTTTGCAGTGAATTTCAGACGGGCATGTAGAAAAAGTCATTTCTATCGGTTGCAGAGTGCAAAAGCATGATTGACTTCATGTACTCCATGAAACCCTTACATCTCCAAGTGACCTGAATTAGGACTTTCCCAAAAAGATATGTTTGAGGGTCTGTGGCAAAAGGAGCTCTAAGTTGTGTATTCAGTGCTGGAGAGTGACACACTCTACACAGGTTACACAGCGTTTTGCGAGCACCAACATGCTTAACACTGAAACTGCTACAAGGTGTGTGTAGTATGCTGAATGAAGGCTTGTCATTTCAAAGAAAGAAGAGGAAAACAAAATCCAGGTAGTGAAACGAGCACACCAGTATGGGAGATGTGCATGTGTTCAGTTTCAAGCAGCAGCTCTTTGTGGACACTTGGAAACAGTGCTGTGAAAAAATTTCGTACGAAGCGGGATTTTGCCAAAGTTAAAAGACCTTCCAAAACCAACCCTAAAGAACTTAGCCAAACAATGAATGTTGCAATAAGCTGCTGCAGGAAAGGTGCTTCTATGACACAACTCCCAAGCAGGTAGCTACATTGTGCACTGTAGAAAAGGCATATGAATTCCAGGCTGAAAACTCACTCCAGAAGGATGAAATGCATGTGCTTTTCTCTGAAAGAACACTCAGCCAACAGGCTTCTGCTTGCTCCTTCAAGGTCTTTGTAGAAACTTGTGTTTTCACTGCTGGAATAGGTTTTGGGATGCATTGTTTCAATCTCTTGCAGGCCTCATGTTGTTTCTTAGACAATGTGGAAAAACAAGGAGTATGTTTCCCAAATCACTTGAAATCCAGGAAAACGCACACTGAATCACTCTTGCTCAAACACGCTCTTTCACCTAATGCGTTGAGAACATTCAAGAAAGCAGAAAAGAAGGGCATTTTGCAGTGAATTTCAGACGGGCATGTAGAAAAAGTCATTTCTATCGGTTGCAGAGTGCAAAAGCATGATTGACTTCATGTACTCCATGAAACCCTTACATCTCCAAGTGACCTGAATTAGGACTTTCCCAAAAAGATGTGTTTGAGGGTCTGTGGCAAAAGGAGCTCTAAGTTGTGTATTCAGTGCTGGAGAGTGACACACTCTACACAGGTTACACAGCGTTTTGCGAGCACCAACATGCTTAACACTGAAACTGCTACAAGGTGTGTGTAGTATGCTGAATGAAGGCTTGTCATTTCAAAGAAAGAAGAGGAAAACAAAATCCAGGTAGTGAAACTAGCACACCAGTATGGGGGATGTGCATGTGTTCAATTTCAAGCAGCAGCTCTTTGTGGACACTTGGAAACAGTGCTGTGAAAAAATTTCGTACGAAGCGGGATTTTGCCAAAGTTAAAAGACCTTCCAAAACCAACCCTAAAGAACTTAGCCAAACAATGAATGTTGCAATAAGCTGCTGCAGGAAAGGTGCTTCTATGACACAACTCCCGAGCAGGTATCTACATTCTGCACAGTACAAAACGCATATGAATTGCAGGCTGAAAACTCACACCAGAAGGATGAAATGCATGTGCTTCTCTCTGAAAGAACACTCAGCCAACAGGCTTCTGCTTGCTCCTTCAAGGTCTTTGTAGAAACTTGTGTTTTCACTGCTGGAATAGGTTTTGGGATGCATTGTTTCAATCTCTTGCAGGCCTCATGTTGTTTCTTAGACAATGTGGAAAAACAAGGAGTATGTTTCCGAAATCACTTGAAATCCAGGAAAACGCACACTGAATCACTCTTGCTCAAACACGCTCTTTCACCTAATGCGTTGAGAACATTCAAGAAAGCAGAAAAGAAGGGCATTTTGCAGTGAATTTCAGACGGGCATGTAGAAAAAGTCATTTCTATCGGTTGCAGAGTGCAAAAGCATGATTGACTTCATGTTCTCCATGAAACCCTTACATCTCCAAGTGACCTGAATTAGGACTTTCCCAAAAAGATGTGTTTGAGGGACTGTGGCAAAAGGTGCTCTAAGTTGTGTATTCAGTGCTGGAGAGTGACACACTCTACACAGGTTACACAGCGTTTTGCGAGCACCAACATGCTTAACACTGAAACTGCTACAAGGTGTGTGTAGTATGCTGAATGAAGGCTTGTCATTTCAAAGAAAGAAGAGGAAAACAAAATCCAGGTAGTGAAACGAGCACACCAGTATGGGAGATGTGCATGTGTTCAATTTCAAGCAGCAGCTCTTTGTGGACACTTGGAAACAGTGCTGTGAAAAAATTTCGTACGAAGCGGGATTTTGCCAAAGTTAAAAGACCTTCCAAAACCAACCCTAAAGAACTTAGCCAAACAATGAATGTTGCAATAAGCTGCTGCAGGAAAGGTGCGTCTATGACACAACTCCCAAGCAGGTAGCTACATTGTGCACAGTAGAAAAGGCATATGAATTCCAGGCTGTAAACTCACTCCAGAAGGATGAAATGCATGTGCTTTTCTCTGAAAGAACACTCAGCCAACAGGCTTCTGCTTGCTCCTTCAAGGTCCTTGTAGAAACTTGTGTTTTCACTGCTGGAATAGGTTTTGGGATGCATTGTTTCAATCTCTTGCAGGCCTCATGTTGTTTCTTAGACAATGTGGAAAAACAAGGAGTATGTTTCCGAAATCACTTGAAATCCAGGAAAACGCACACTGAATCACTCTTGCTCAAACACGCTCTTTCACCTAATGCGTTGAGAACATTCAAGAAAGCAGAAAAGAAGGGCATTTTGCAGTGAATTTCAGACGGGCATGTAGAAAAATTCATTTCTATCGGTTGCAGAGTGCAAAAGCATGATTGACTTCATGTACTCCATGAAACCCTTACATCTCCAAGGGACCTGAATTAGGACTTTCCCAAAAAGATGTGTTTGAGGGTCTGTGGCAAAAGGAGCTCTAAGTTGTGTATTCAGTGCTGGAGAGTGACACACTCTACACAGTGCTGGAGAGTGACACACTCTACACAGGTTACACAGCGTTTTGCGAGCACCAACATGCTTAACACTGAAACTGCTACAAGGTGTGTGTAGTATGCTGAATGAAGGCTTGTCATTTCAAAGAAAGAAGAGGAAAACAAAATCCAGGTAGTGAAACGAGCACACCAGTATGGGAGATGTGCATGTGTTCAGTTTCAAGCAGCAGCTCTTTGTGGACACTTGGAAACAGTGCTGTGAAAAAATTTCGTACGAAGCGGGATTTTGCCAAAGTTAAAAGACCTTCCAAAACCAACCCTAAAGAACTTAGCCAAACAATGAATGTTGCAATAAGCTGCTGCAGGAAAGGTGCTTCTATGACACAACTCCCAAGCAGGTAGCTACATTGTGCACAGTAGAAAAGGCATATGAATTCCAGGCTGAAAACTCACTCCAGAAGGATGAAATGCATGTGCTTTTCTCTGAAAGAACACTCAGCCAACGGGCTTCTGCTTGCTCCTTCAAGGTCTTTGTAGAAACTTGTGTTTTCACTGCTGGAATAGGTTTTGGGATGCATTGTTTCAATCTCTTGCAGGCCTCATGTTGTTTCTTAGACAATGTGGAAAAACAAGGAGTATGTTTCCCAAATCACTTGAAATCCAGGAAAACGCACACTGAATCACTCTTGCTCAAACACGCTCTTTCACCTAATGCGTTGAGAACATTCAAGAAAGCAGAAAAG
This sequence comes from Miniopterus natalensis, assembly GCF_054644295.1. Classification (NCBI taxonomy): domain Eukaryota; kingdom Metazoa; phylum Chordata; class Mammalia; order Chiroptera; family Miniopteridae; genus Miniopterus; species Miniopterus natalensis. The sequence continues at coordinate 7,140,214 of NC_142102.1, forward strand.
AAGGGCATTTTGCAGTGAATTTCAGACGGGCATGTAGAAAAAGTCATTTCTATCGGTTGCAGAGTGCAAAAGCATGATTGACTTCATGTTCTCCATGAAACCCTTACATCTCCAAGTGACCTGAATTAGGACTTTCCCAAAAAGATGTGTCTGAGGGTCTGTGGCAAAAGGAGCTCTAAGTTGTGTATTCAGTGCTGGAGAGTGACACACTCTACACAGGTTACACAGCGTTTTGCGAGCACCAACATGCTTAACACTGAAACTGCTACAAGGTGTGTGTAGTATGCTGAATGAAGGCTTGTCATTTCAAAGAAAGAAGAGGAAAACAAAATCCAGGTAGTGAAACGAGCACACCAGTATGGGGGATGTGCATGTGTTCAATTTCAAGCAGCAGCTCTTTGTGGACACTTGGAAACAGTGCTGTGAAAAAATTTCGTACGAAGCGGGATTTTGCCAAAGTTAAAAGACCTTCCAAAACCAACCCTAAAGAACTTAGCCAAACAATGAATGTTGCAATAAGCTGCTGCAGGAAAGGTGCTTCTATGACACAACTCCCAAGCAGGTAGCTACATTGTGCACAGTAGAAAAGGCATATGAATTCCAGGCTGAAAACTCACTCCAGAAGGATGAAATGCATGTGCTTTTCTCTGAAAGAACACTCAGCCAACAGGCTTCTGCTTGCTCCTTCAAGGTCTTTGTAGAAACTTTTGTTTTCACTGCTGGAATAGGTTTTGGGATGCATTGTTTCAATCTCTTGCAGGCCTCATGTTGTTTCTTAGACAATGTGGAAAAACAAGGAGTATGTTTCCCAAATCACTTGAAATCCAGGAAAACGCACACTGAATCACTCTTGCTCAAACACGCTCTTTCACCTAATGCGTTGAGAACATTCAAGAAAGCAGAAAAGAAGGGCATTTTGCAGTGAATTTCAGACGAGCATGTAGAAAAAGTCATTTCTATCGGTTGCAGAGTGCAAAAGCATGATTGACTTCATGTTCTCCATGAAACCCTTACATCTCCAAGTGACCTGAATTAGGACTTTCCCAAAAAGATGTGTTTGAGGGTCTGTAGCAAAAGGAGCTCTAAGTTGTGTATTCAGTGCTGGAGAGTGACACACTCTACACAGGTTACACAGCGTTTTGCGAGCACCAACATGCTTAACACTGAAACTGCTACAAGGTGTGTGTAGTATGCTGAATGAAGGCTTGTCATTTCAAAGAAAGAAGAGGAAAACAAAATCCAGGTAGTGAAACGAGCACACCAGTATGGGAGATGTGCATGTGTTCAATTTCAAGCAGCAGCTCTTTGTGGACACTTGGAAACAGTGCTGTGAAAAAATTTCGTACGAAGCGGGATTTTGCCAAAGTTAAAAGACCTTCCAAAACCAACCCTAAAGAACTTAGCCAAACAATGAATGTTGCAATAAGCTGCTGCAGGAAAGGTGCTTCTATGACACAACTCCCAAGCAGGTAGCTACATTGTGCACAGTAGAAAAGGCATATGAATTCCAGGCTGTAAACTCACTCCAGAAGGATGAAATGCATGTGCTTTTCTCTGAAAGAACACTCAGCCAACAGGCTTCTGCTTGCTCCTTCAAGGTCCTTGTAGAAACTTGTGTTTTCACTGCTGGAATAGGTTTTGGGATGCATTGTTTCAATCTCTTGCAGGCCTCATGTTGTTTCTTAGACAATGTGGAAAAACAAGGAGTATGTTTCCCAAATCACTTGAAATCCAGGAAAACGCACACTGAATCACTCTTGCTCAAACACGCTCTTTCACCTAATGCGTTGAGAACATTCAAGAAAGCAGAAAAGAAGGGCATTTTGCAGTGAATTTCAGACGGGCATGTAGAAAAAGTCATTTCTATCGGTTGCAGAGTGCAAAAGCATGATTGACTTCATGTACTCCATGAAACCCTTACATCTCCAAGGGACCTGAATTAGGACTTTCCCAAAAAGATGTGTTTGAGGGTCTGTGGCAAAAGGAGCTCTAAGTTGTGTATTCAGTGCTGGAGAGTGACACACTCTACACAGTGCTGGAGAGTGACACACTCTACACAGGTTACACAGCGTTTTGCGAGCACCAACATGCTTAACACTGAAACTGCTACAAGGTGTGTGTAGTATGCTGAATGAAGGCTTGTCATTTCAAAGAAAGAAGAGGAAAACAAAATCCAGGTAGTGAAACGAGCACACCAGTATGGGAGATGTGCATGTGTTCAGTTTCAAGCAGCAGCTCTTTGTGGACACTTGGAAACAGTGCTGTGAAAAAATTTCGTACGAAGCGGGATTTTGCCAAAGTTAAAAGACCTTCCAAAACCAACCCTAAAGAACTTAGCCAAACAATGAATGTTGCAATAAGCTGCTGCAGGAAAGGTGCTTCTATGACACAACTCCCAAGCAGGTAGCTACATTGTGCACAGTAGAAAAGGCATATGAATTCCAGGCTGAAAACTCACTCCAGAAGGATGAAATGCATGTGCTTTTCTCTGAAAGAACACTCAGCCAACGGGCTTCTGCTTGCTCCTTCAAGGTCTTTGTAGAAACTTGTGTTTTCACTGCTGGAATAGGTTTTGGGATGCATTGTTTCAATCTCTTGCAGGCCTCATGTTGTTTCTTAGACAATGTGGAAAAACAAGGAGTATGTTTCCCAAATCACTTGAAATCCAGGAAAACGCACACTGAATCACTCTTGCTCAAACACGCTCTTTCACCTAATGCGTTGAGAACATTCAAGAAAGCAGAAAAGAAGGGCATTTTGCAGTGAATTTCAGACGGGCATGTAGAAAAAGTCATTTCTATCGGTTGCAGAGTGCAAAAGCATGATTGACTTCATGTTCTCCATGAAACCCTTACATCTCCAAGTGACCTGAATTAGGACTTTCCCAAAAAGATGTGTCTGAGGGTCTGTGGCAAAAGGAGCTCTAAGTTGTGTATTCAGTGCTGGAGAGTGACACACTCTACACAGGTTACACAGCGTTTTGCCCGCACCAACATGCTTAACACTGAAACTGCTACAAGGTGTGTGTAGTATGCTGAATGAAGGCTTGTCATTTCAAAGAAAGAAGAGGAAAACAAAATCCAGGTAGTGAAACGAGCACACCAGTATGGGGGATGTGCATGTGTTCAATTTCAAGCAGCAGCTCTTTGTGGACACTTGGAAACAGTGCTGTGAAAAAATTTCGTACGAAGCGGGATTTTGCCAAAGTTAAAAGACCTTCCAAAACCAACCCTAAAGAACTTAGCCAAACAATGAATGTTGCAATAAGCTGCTGCAGGAAAGGTGCTTCTATGACACAACTCCCGAGCAGGTATCTACATTCTGCACAGTACAAAACGCATATGAATTGCAGGCTGAAAACTCACACCAGAAGGATGAAATGCATGTGCTTCTCTCTGAAAGAACACTCAGCCAACAGGCTTCTGCTTGCTCCTTCAAGGTCCTTGTAGAAACTTGTGTTTTCACTGCTGGAATAGGTTTTGGGATGCATTGTTTCAATCTCTTGCAGGCCTCATGTTGTTTCTTAGACAATGTGGAAAAACAAGGAGTATGTTTCCCAAATCACTTGAAATCCAGGAAAACGCACACTGAATCACTCTTGCTCAAACACGCTCTTTCACCTAATGCGTTGAGAACATTCAAGAAAGCAGAAAAGAAGGGCATTTTGCAGTGAATTTCAGACGGGCATGTAGAAAAAGTCATTTCTATCGGTTGCAGAGTGCAAAAGCATGATTGACTTCATGTACTCCATGAAACCCTTACATCTCCAAGGGACCTGAATTAGGACTTTCCCAAAAAGATGTGTTTGAGGGTCTGTGGCAAAAGGAGCTCTAAGTTGTGTATTCAGTGCTGGAGAGTGACACACTCTACACAGTGCTGGAGAGTGACACACTCTACACAGGTTACACAGCGTTTTGCGAGCACCAACATGCTTAACACTGAAACTGCTACAAGGTGTGTGTAGTATGCTGAATGAAGGCTTGTCATTTCAAAGAAAGAAGAGGAAAACAAAATCCAGGTAGTGAAACGAGCACACCAGTATGGGAGATGTGCATGTGTTCAGTTTCAAGCAGCAGCTCTTTGTGGACACTTGGAAACAGTGCTGTGAAAAAATTTCGTACGAAGCGGGATTCTGCCAAAGTTAAAAGACCTTCCAAAACCAACCCTAAAGAACTTAGCCAAACAATGAATGTTGCAATAAGCTGCTACAGGAAAGGTGCTTCTATGACACAACTCCCAAGCAGGTAGCTACATTGTGCACAGTAGAAAAGGCATATGAATTCCAGGCTGAAAACTCACTCCAGAAGGATGAAATGCATGTGCTTTTCTCTGAAAGAACACTCAGCCAACAGGCTTCTGCTTGCTCCTTCAAGGCCTTTGTAGAAACTTGTGTTTTCACTGCTGGAATAGGTTTTGGGATGCATTGTTTCAATCTCTTGCAGGCCTCATGTTGTTTCTTAGACAATGTGGAAAAACAAGGAGTATGTTTCCCAAATCACTTGAAATCCAGCAAAACGCACACTGAATCACTCTTGCTCAAACACGCTCTTTCACCTAATGCGTTGAGAACATTCAAGAAAGCAGAAAAGAAGGGCATTTTGCAGTGAATTTCAGACGGGCATGTATAAAAAAGTCATTTCTATCGGTTGCAGAGTGCAAAAGCATGATTGACTTCATGTTCTCCATGAAACCCTTACATCTCCAAGTGACCTGAATTAGGACTTTCCCAAAAAGATGTGTCTGAGGGTCTGTGGCAAAAGGAGCTCTAAGTTGTGTATTCAGTGCTGGAGAGTGACACACTCTACACAGGTTACACAGCGTTTTGCGAGCACCAACATGCTTAACACTGAAACTGCTACAAGGTGTGTGTAGTATGCTGAATGAAGGCTTGTCATTTCAAAGAAAGAAGAGGAAAACAAAATCCAGGTAGTGAAACGAGCACACCAGTATGGGAGATGTGCATGTGTTCAGTTTCAAGCAGCAGCTCTTTGTGGACACTTGGAAACAGTGCTGTGAAAAAATTTCGTACGAAGCGGGATTTTGCCAAAGTTAAAAGACCTTCCAAAACCAACCCTAAAGAACTTAGCCAAACAATGAATGTTGCAATAAGCTGCTGCAGGAAAGGTGCTTCTATGACACAACTCCCAAGCAGGTAGCTACATTGTGCACAGTAGAAAAGGCATATGAATTCCAGGCTGAAAACTCACTCCAGAAGGATGAAATGCATGTGCTTTTCTCTGAAAGAACACTCAGCCAACAGGCTTCTGCTTGCTCCTTCAAGGTCTTTGTAGAAACTTGTGTTTTCACTGCTGGAATAGGTTTTGGGATGCATTGTTTCAATCTCTTGCAGGCCTCATGTTGTTTCTTAGACAATGTGGAAAAACAAGGAGTATGTTTCCCAAATCACTTGAAATCCAGGAAAACGCACACTGAATCACTCTTGCTCAAACACGCTCTTTCACCTAATGCGTTGAGAACATTCAAGAAAGCAGAAAAGAAGGGCATTTTGCAGTGAATTTCAGACGGGCATGTAGAAAAAGTCATTTCTATCGGTTGCAGAGTGCAAAAGCATGATTGACTTCATGTTCTCCATGAAACCCTTACATCTCCAAGTGACCTGAATTAGGACTTTCCCAAAAAGATGTGTTTGAGGGTCTGTGGCAAAAGGAGCTCTAAGTTGTGTATTCAGTGCTGGAGAGTGACACACTCTACACAGGTTACACAGCGTTTTGCCCGCACCAACATGCTTAACACTGAAACTGATACAAGGTGTGTGTAGTATGCTGAATGAAGGCTTGTCATTTCAAAGAAAGAAGAGGAAAACAAAATCCAGGTAGTGAAACTAGCACACCAGTATGGGGGATGTGCATGTGTTCAATTTCAAGCAGCAGCTCTTTGTGGACACTTGGAAACAGTGCTGTGAAAAAATTTCGTACGAAGCGGGATTTTGCCAAAGTTAAAAGACCTTCCAAAACCAACCCTAAAGAACTTAGCCAAACAATGAATGTTGCAATAAGCTGCTGCAGGAAAGGTGCTTCTATGACACAACTCCCGAGCAGGTATCTACATTCTGCACAGTACAAAACGCATATGAATTGCAGGCTGAAAACTCACACCAGAAGGATGAAATGCATGTGCTTCTCTCTGAAAGAACACTCAGCCAACAGGCTTCTGCTTGCTCCTTCAAGGTCTTTGTAGAAACTTGTGTTTTCACTGCTGGAATAGGTTTTGGGATGCATTGTTTCAATCTCTTGCAGGCCTCATGTTGTTTCTTAGACAATGTGGAAAAACAAGGAGTATGTTTCCCAAATCACTTGAAATCCAGGAAAACGCACACTGAATCACTCTTGCTCAAACACGCTCTTTCACCTAATGCGTTGAGAACATTCAAGAAAGCAGAAAAGAAGGGCATTTTGCAGTGAATTTCAGACGGGCATGTAGAAAAAGTCATTTCTATCGGTTGCAGAGTGCAAAAGCATGATTGACTTCATGTTCTCCATGAAACCCTTACATCTCCAAGTGACCTGAATTAGGACTTTCCCAAAAAGATGTGTCTGAGGGTCTGTGGCAAAAGGAGCTCTAAGTTGTGTATTCAGTGCTGGAGAGTGACACACTCTACACAGGTTACACAGCGTTTTGCCCGCACCAACATGCTTAACACTGAAACTGCTACAAGGTGTGTGTAGTATGCTGAATGAAGGCTTGTCATTTCAAAGAAAGAAGAGGAAAACAAAATCCAGGTAGTGAAACGAGCACACCAGTATGGGGGATGTGCATGTGTTCAATTTCAAGCAGCAGCTCTTTGTGGACACTTGGAAACAGTGCTGTGAAAAAATTTCGTACGAAGCGGGATTTTGCCAAAGTTAAAAGACCTTCCAAAACCAACCCTAAAGAACTTAGCCAAACAATGAATGTTGCAATAAGCTGCTGCAGGAAAGGTGCTTCTATGACACAACTCCCAAGCAGGTAGCTACATTGTGCACAGTAGAAAAGGCATATGAATTCCAGGCTGAAAACTCACTCCAGAAGGATGAAATGCATGTGCTTTTCTCTGAAAGAACACTCAGCCAACAGGCTTCTGCTTGCTCCTTCAAGGTCTTTGTAGAAACTTTTGTTTTCACTGCTGGAATAGGTTTTGGGATGCATTGTTTCAATCTCTTGCAGGCCTCATGTTGTTTCTTAGACAATGTGGAAAAACAAGGAGTATGTTTCCCAAATCACTTGAAATCCAGGAAAACGCACACTGAATCACTCTTGCTCAAACACGCTCTTTCACCTAATGCGTTGAGAACATTCAAGAAAGCAGAAAAGAAGGGCATTTTGCAGTGAATTTCAGACGAGCATGTAGAAAAAGTCATTTCTATCGGTTGCAGAGTGCAAAAGCATGATTGACTTCATGTTCTCCATGAAACCCTTACATCTCCAAGTGACCTGAATTAGGACTTTCCCAAAAAGATGTGTTTGAGGGTCTGTAGCAAAAGGAGCTCTAAGTTGTGTATTCAGTGCTGGAGAGTGACACACTCTACACAGGTTACACAGCGTTTTGCGAGCACCAACATGCTTAACACTGAAACTGCTACAAGGTGTGTGTAGTATGCTGAATGAAGGCTTGTCATTTCAAAGAAAGAAGAGGAAAACAAAATCCAGGTAGTGAAACGAGCACACCAGTATGGGAGATGTGCATGTGTTCAATTTCAAGCAGCAGCTCTTTGTGGACACTTGGAAACAGTGCTGTGAAAAAATTTCGTACGAAGCGGGATTTTGCCAAAGTTAAAAGACCTTCCAAAACCAACCCTAAAGAACTTAGCCAAACAATGAATGTTGCAATAAGCTGCTGCAGGAAAGGTGCGTCTATGACACAACTCCCAAGCAGGTAGCTACATTGTGCACAGTAGAAAAGGCATATGAATTCCAGGCTGTAAACTCACTCCAGAAGGATGAAATGCATGTGCTTTTCTCTGAAAGAACACTCAGCCAACAGGCTTCTGCTTGCTCCTTCAAGGTCCTTGTAGAAACTTGTGTTTTCACTGCTGGAATAGGTTTTGGGATGCATTGTTTCAATCTCTTGCAGGCCTCATGTTGTTTCTTAGACAATGTGGAAAAACAAGGAGTATGTTTCCCAAATCACTTGAAATCCAGGAAAACGCACACTGAATCACTCTTGCTCAAACACGCTCTTTCACCTAATGCGTTGAGAACATTCAAGAAAGCAGAAAAGAAGGGCATTTTGCAGTGAATTTCAGACGGGCATGTAGAAAAAGTCATTTCTATCGGTTGCAGAGTGCAAAAGCATGATTGACTTCATGTACTCCATGAAACCCTTACATCTCCAAGGGACCTGAATTAGGACTTTCCCAAAAAGATGTGTTTGAGGGTCTGTGGCAAAAGGAGCTCTAAGTTGTGTATTCAGTGCTGGAGAGTGACACACTCTACACAGTGCTGGAGAGTGACACACTCTACACAGGTTACACAGCGTTTTGCGAGCACCAACATGCTTAACACTGAAACTGCTACAAGGTGTGTGTAGTATGCTGAATGAAGGCTTGTCATTTCAAAGAAAGAAGAGGAAAACAAAATCCAGGTAGTGAAACGAGCACACCAGTATGGGAGATGTGCATGTGTTCAGTTTCAAGCAGCAGCTCTTTGTGGACACTTGGAAACAGTGCTGTGAAAAAATTTCGTACGAAGCGGGATTTTGCCAAAGTTAAAAGACCTTCCAAAACCAACCCTAAAGAACTTAGCCAAACAATGAATGTTGCAATAAGCTGCTGCAGGAAAGGTGCTTCTATGACACAACTCCCAAGCAGGTAGCTACATTGTGCACAGTAGAAAAGGCATATGAATTCCAGGCTGAAAACTCACTCCAGAAGGATGAAATGCATGTGCTTTTCTCTGAAAGAACACTCAGCCAACGGGCTTCTGCTTGCTCCTTCAAGGTCTTTGTAGAAACTTGTGTTTTCACTGCTGGAATAGGTTTTGGGATGCATTGTTTCAATCTCTTGCAGGCCTCATGTTGTTTCTTAGACAATGTGGAAAAACAAGGAGTATGTTTCCCAAATCACTTGAAATCCAGGAAAACGCACACTGAATCACTCTTGCTCAAACACGCTCTTTCACCTAATGCGTTGAGAACATTCAAGAAAGCAGAAAAGAAGGGCATTTTGCAGTGAATTTCAGACGGGCATGTAGAAAAAGTCATTTCTATCGGTTGCAGAGTGCAAAAGCATGATTGACTTCATGTTCTCCATGAAACCCTTACATCTCCAAGTGACCTGAATTAGGACTTTCCCAAAAAGATGTGTCTGAGGGTCTGTGGCAAAAGGAGCTCTAAGTTGTGTATTCAGTGCTGGAGAGTGACACACTCTACACAGGTTACACAGCGTTTTGCCCGCACCAACATGCTTAACACTGAAACTGCTACAAGGTGTGTGTAGTATGCTGAATGAAGGCTTGTCATTTCAAAGAAAGAAGAGGAAAACAAAATCCAGGTAGTGAAACGAGCACACCAGTATGGGGGATGTGCATGTGTTCAATTTCAAGCAGCAGCTCTTTGTGGACACTTGGAAACAGTGCTGTGAAAAAATTTCGTACGAAGCGGGATTTTGCCAAAGTTAAAAGACCTTCCAAAACCAACCCTAAAGAACTTAGCCAAACAATGAATGTTGCAATAAGCTGCTGCAGGAAAGGTGCTTCTATGACACAACTCCCGAGCAGGTATCTACATTCTGCACAGTACAAAACGCATATGAATTGCAGGCTGAAAACTCACACCAGAAGGATGAAATGCATGTGCTTCTCTCTGAAAGAACACTCAGCCAACAGGCTTCTGCTTGCTCCTTCAAGGTCCTTGTAGAAACTTGTGTTTTCACTGCTGGAATAGGTTTTGGGATGCATTGTTTCAATCTCTTGCAGGCCTCATGTTGTTTCTTAGACAATGTGGAAAAACAAGGAGTATGTTTCCCAAATCACTTGAAATCCAGGAAAACGCACACTGAATCACTCTTGCTCAAACACGCTCTTTCACCTAATGCGTTGAGAACATTCAAGAAAGCAGAAAAGAAGGGCATTTTGCAGTGAATTTCAGACGGGCATGTAGAAAAAGTCATTTCTATCGGTTGCAGAGTGCAAAAGCATGATTGACTTCATGTACTCCATGAAACCCTTACATCTCCAAGGGACCTGAATTAGGACTTTCCCAAAAAGATGTGTTTGAGGGTCTGTGGCAAAAGGAGCTCTAAGTTGTGTATTCAGTGCTGGAGAGTGACACACTCTACACAGTGCTGGAGAGTGACACACTCTACACAGGTTACACAGCGTTTTGCGAGCACCAACATGCTTAACACTGAAACTGCTACAAGGTGTGTGTAGTATGCTGAATGAAGGCTTGTCATTTCAAAGAAAGAAGAGGAAAACAAAATCCAGGTAGTGAAACGAGCACACCAGTATGGGAGATGTGCATGTGTTCAGTTTCAAGCAGCAGCTCTTTGTGGACACTTGGAAACAGTGCTGTGAAAAAATTTCGTACGAAGCGGGATTCTGCCAAAGTTAAAAGACCTTCCAAAACCAACCCTAAAGAACTTAGCCAAACAATGAATGTTGCAATAAGCTGCTACAGGAAAGGTGCTTCTATGACACAACTCCCAAGCAGGTAGCTACATTGTGCACAGTAGAAAAGGCATATGAATTCCAGGCTGAAAACTCACTCCAGAAGGATGAAATGCATGTGCTTTTCTCTGAAAGAACACTCAGCCAACAGGCTTCTGCTTGCTCCTTCAAGGCCTTTGTAGAAACTTGTGTTTTCACTGCTGGAATAGGTTTTGGGATGCATTGTTTCAATCTCTTGCAGGCCTCATGTTGTTTCTTAGACAATGTGGAAAAACAAGGAGTATGTTTCCCAAATCACTTGAAATCCAGGAAAACGCACACTGAATCACTCTTGCTCAAACACGCTCTTTCACCTAATGCGTTGAGAACATTCAAGAAAGCAGAAAAGAAGGGCATTTTGCAGTGAATTTCAGACGGGCATGTAGAAAAAGTCATTTCTATCGGTTGCAGAGTGCAAAAGCATGATTGACTTCATGTACTCCATGAAACCCTTACATCTCCAAGGGACCTGAATTAGGACTTTCCCAAAAAGATGTGTTTGAGGGTCTGTGGCAAAAGGAGCTCTAAGTTGTGTATTCAGTGCTGGAGAGTGACACACTCTACACAGGTTACACAGCGTTTTGCGAGCACCAACATGCTTAACACTGAAACTGCTACAAGGTGTGTGTAGTATGCTGAATGAAGGCTTGTCATTTCAAAGAAAGAAGAGGAAAACAAAATCCAGGTAGTGAAACGAGCACACCAGTATGGGAGATGTGCATGTGTTCAGTTTCAAGCAGCAGCTCTTTGTGGACACTTGGAAACAGTGCTGTGAAAAAATTTCGTACGAAGCGGGATTTTGCCAAAGTTAAAAGACCTTCCAAAACCAACCCTAAAGAACTTAGCCAAACAATGAATGTTGCAATAAGCTGCTGCAGGAAAGGTGCTTCTATGACACAACTCCCGAGCAGGTATCTACATTCTGCACAGTACAAAACGCACATGAATTGCAGGCTGAAAACTCACACCAGAAGGATGAAATGCATGTGCTTCTCTCTGAAAGAACACTCAGCCAACAGGCTTCTGCTTGCTCCTTCAAGGTCTTTGTAGAAACTTGTGTTTTCACTGCTGGAATAGGTTTTGGGATGCATTGTTTCAATCTCTTGCAGGCCTCATGTTGTTTCTTAGACAATGTGGAAAAACAAGGAGTATGTTTCCCAAATCACTTGAAATCCAGGAAAACGCACATTGAATCACTCTTGCTCAAACACGCTCTTTCACCTAATGCGTTGAGAACATTCAAGAAAGCAGAAAAGAAGGGCATTTTGCAGTGAATTTCAGACGGGCATGTAGAAAAAGTCATTTCTATCGGTTGCAGAGTGCAAAAGCATGATTGACTTCATGTACTCCATGAAACCCTTACATCTCCAAGTGACCTGAATTAGGACTTTCCCAAAGGATGTGTTTGAGGTTCTGTGGCAAAAGGAGCTCTAAGTTGTGTATTCAGTGCTGGAGAGTGACACATTCTACACAGGTTACACAGCGTTTTGCTAGCACCAACATGCTTAACACTGAAACTGCTACAAGGTGTGTGTAGTATGCTGAATGAAGGCTTGTCATTTCAAAGAAAGAAGAGGAAAACAAAATCCAGGTAGTGAAACAAGCACACCAGTATGGGAGATGTGCATGTGTTCAGTTTCAAGCAGCAGCTCTTTGTGGACACTTGGAAACAGTGCTGTGAAAAAATTTCGTACGAAGCGGGATTTTGCCAAAGTTAAAAGACCTTCCAAAACCAACCCTAAAGAACTTAGCCAAACAATGAATGTTGCAATAAGCTGCTGCAGGAAAGGTGCTTCTATGACACAACCCCCGAGCAGGTAGCTACATTCTGCACAGTACAAAACGCATATGAATTGCAGGCTGAATACTCACTCCAGAAGGATGAAATGCATGTGTTTCTCTCTGAAAGAACACTCAGCCAACAGGCTTCTGCTTGCTCCTTCAAGGTCTTTGTAGAAACTTGTGTTTTCACTGCTGGAATAGGTTTTGGGATGCATTGTTTCAATCTCTTGCAGGCCTCATGTTGTTTCTTAGACAATGTGGAAAAACAAGGAGTATGTTTCCCAAATCACTTGAAATCCAGGAAAACGCACACTGAATCACTCTTGCTCAAACACGCTCTTTCACCTAATGCATTGAGAACATTCAAGAAAGCAGAAAAAAAGGGCATTTTGCAGTGAATTTCAGACGGGCATGTAGAAAAAGTCATTTCTATCGGTTGCAGAGTGCAAAAGCATGATTGACTTCATGTTCAAGATGAAACCCTTACATCACCTAGTGACCTGAATTACGACTTTCCCAAAAAAGATGTGTTTGAGGGTCTGTGGCAAAAGGAGCTCTAAGTTGTGTATTCAGTGCTGGAGAGTAACACATTCTACACAGGTTACACAGCGTTTTGCAAGCACCAACATGCTTAACACTGAAACTGCTACAAGGTGTGTGTAGTATGCTGAATGAAGGCTTGTCATTTCAAAGAAAGAAGAGGAAAACAAAATCCAGGTACTGAAACAGCACACCAGTATGGGAGATGTGCATCTGTTCAGTTTCAAGCAGCAGCTCTTTGTGGACACTTGGAAACAGTGCTGTGAAAAAATTTCGTACGAAGCGGGATTTTGCCAAAGTTAAAGACCTTCCAAAACCAACCCTAAAGAACTTAGCCAAACAATCAATGTTGCAATAAGCTGCTGCAGGAAAGGTGCTTCTATGACACAACTCCCAAGCAGGTAGCTACATTGTGCACAGTAGAAAAGGCATATGAATTCCAGGCTGAAAACTCACTCCAGAAGGATGAAATGCATGTGCTTTTCTCTGAAAGAACACTCAGCCAACAGGCTTCTGCTTGCTCCTTCAAGGTCCTTGTAGAAACTTGTGTTTTCACTGCTGGAATAGGTTTTGGGATGCATTGTTTCAATCTCTTGCAGGCCTCATGTTGTTTCTTAGACAATGTGGAAAAACAAGGAGTATGTTTCCCAAATCACTTGAAATCCAGGAAAACGCACATTGAATCACTCTTGCTCAAACACGCTCTTTCACCTAATGCGTTGAGAACATTCAAGAAAGCAGAAAAGAAGGGCATTTTGCAGTGAATTTCAGACGGGCATGTAGAAAAAGTCATTTCTATCGGTTGCAGAGTGCAAAAGCATGATTGACTTCATGTACTCCATGAAACCCTTACATCTCCAAGGGACCTGAATTAGGACTTTCCCAAAAAGATGTGTTTGAGGGTCTGTGGCAAAAGGAGCTCTAAGTTGTGTATTCAGTGCTGGAGAGTGACACACTCTACACAGGTTACACAGCGTTTTGCGAGCACCAACATGCTTAACACTGAAACTGCTACAAGGTGTGTGTAGTATGCTGAATGAAGGCTTGTCATTTCAAAGAAAGAAGAGGAAAACAAAATCCAGGTAGTGAAACGAGCACACCAGTATGGGAGATGTGCATGTGTTCAGTTTCAAGCAGCAGCTCTTTGTGGACACTTGGAAACAGTGCTGTGAAAAAATTTCGTACGAAGCGGGATTTTGCCAAAGATAAAAGACCTTCCAAAACCAACCCTAAAGAACTTAGCCAAACAATGAATGTTGCAATAAGCTGCTGCAGGAAAGGTGCTTCTATGACACAACCCCCGAGCAGGTAGCTACATTCTGCACAGTACAAAACGCATATGAATTGCAGGCTGAATACTCACTCCAGAAGGATGAAATGCATGTGTTTCTCTCTGAAAGAACACTCAGCCAACAGGCTTCTGCTTGCTCCTTCAAGGTCTTTGTAGAAACTTGTGTTTTCACTGCTGGAATAGGTTTTGGGATGCATTGTTTCTATCTCTTGCAGGCCTCATGTTGTTTCTTAGACAATGTGGAAAAACAAGGAGTATGTTTCCCAAATCACTTGAAATCCAGGAAAACGCACACTGAATCACTCTTGCTCAAACACGCTCTTTCACCTAATGCATTGAGAACATTCAAGAAAGCAGAAAAAAAGGGCATTTTGCAGTGAATTTCAGACGGGCATGTAGAAAAAGTCATTTCTATCGGTTGCAGAGTTCAAAAGCATGATTGACTTCATGTTCTCCATGAAACCCTTACATCTCCTAGTGACCTGAATTACGACATTCCCAAAAAAGATGTGTTTGAGGGTCTGTGGCAAAAGGAGCTCTAAGTTGTGTATTCAGTGCTGGAGAGTGACACATTCTACACAGGTTACACAGCGTTTTGCAAGCACCAACATGCTTAACACTGAAACTGCTACAAGGTGTGTGTAGTATGCTGAATGAAGGCTTGTCATTTCAAAGAAAGAAGAGGAAAACAAAATCCAGGTACTGAAACAGCACACCAGTATGGGAGATGTGCATCTGTTCAGTTTCAAGCAGCAGCTCTTTGTGGACACTTGGAAACAGTGCTGTGAAAAAATTTCGTACGAAGCGGGATTTTGCCAAAGTTAAAAGACCTTCCAAAACCAACCCTAAAGAACTTAGCCAAACAATCAATGTTGCAATAAGCTGCTGCAGGAAAGGTGCTTCTATGACACAACTCCCAAGCAGGTAGCTACATTGTGCACAGTAGAAAAGGCATATGAATTCCAGGCTGAAAACTCACTCCAGAAGGATGAAATGCATGTGCTTTTCTCTGAAAGAACACTCAGCCAACAGGCTTCTGCTTGCTCCTTCAAGGTCCTTGTAGAAACTTGTGTTTTCAGTGCTGGAATAGGTTTTGGGATGCATTGTTTCAATCTCTTGCAGGCCTCATGTTGTTTCTTAGACAATGTGGAAAAACAAGGAGTATGTTTCCCAAATCACTTGAAATCCAGGAAAACGCACATTGAATCACTCTTGCTCAAACACGCTCTTTCACCTAATGCGTTGAGAACATTCAAGAAAGCAGAAAAGAAGGGCATTTTGCAGTGAATTTCAGACGGGCATGTAGAAAAAGTCATTTCTATCGGTTGCAGAGTGCAAAAGCATGATTGACTTCATGTACTCCATGAAACCCTTACATCTCCAAGAGACCTGAATTAGGACTTTCCCAAAAAGATGTGTTTGAGGGTCTGTGGCAAAAGGAGCTCTAAGTTGTGTATTCAGTGCTGGAGAGTGACACACTCTACACAGTGCTGGAGAGTGACACACTCTACACAGGTTACACAGCGTTTTGCGAGCACCAACATGCTTAACACTGAAACTGCTACAAGGTGTGTGTAGTATTCTGAATGAAGGCTTGTCATTTCAAAGAAAGAAGAGGAAAACAAAATCCAGGTAGTGAAACGAGCACACCAGTATGGGAGATGTGCATGTGTTCAGTTTCAAGCAGCAGCTCTTTGTGGACAGTTGGAAACAGTGCTGTGAAAAAATTTCGTACGAAGCGGGATTTTGCCAAAGTTAAAAGACCTTCCAAAACCAACCCTAAAGAACTTAGCCAAACAATGAATGTTGCAATAAGCTGCTGCAGGAAAGGTGCTTCTATGACACAACTCCCAAGCAGGTAGCTACATTGTGCACAGTAGAAAAGGCATATGAATTCCAGGCTGAAAACTCACTCCAGAAGGATGAAATGCATGTGCTTTTCTCTGAAAGAACACTCAGCCAACGGGCTTCTGCTTGCTCCTTCAAGGTCTTTGTAGAAACTTGTGTTTTCACTGCTGGAATAGGTTTTGGGATGCATTGTTTCAATCTCTTGCAGGCCTCATGTTGTTTCTTAGACAATGTGGAAAAACAAGGAGTATGTTTCCCAAATCACTTGAAATCCAGGAAAACGCACACTGAATCACTCTTGCTCAAACACGCTCTTTCACCTAATGCGTTGAGAACATTCAAGAAAGCAGAAAAGAAGGGCATTTTGCAGTGAATTTCAGACGGGCATGTAGAAAAAGGCATTTCTATCGGTTTCAGAGTGCAAAAGCATGATTGACTTCATGTACTCCATGAAACCCTTACATCTCCAAGTGACCTGAATTAGGACTTTCCCAAAAAGATGTGTTTGAGGGTCTGTGGCAAAAGGAGCTCTAAGTTGTGTATTCAGTGCTGGAGAGTGACACATTCTACACAGGTTACACAGCCTTTTGCTAGCACCAACATGCTTAACACTGAAACTGCTACAAGGTGTGTGTAGTATGCTGAATGAAGGCTTGTCATTTCAAAGAAAGAAGAGGAAAACAAAATCCAGGTAGTGAAACGAGCACACCAGTATGGGAGATGTGCATGTGTTCAGTTTCAAGCAGCAGCTCTTTGTGGACACTTGGAAACAGTGCTGTGAAAAAATTTCGTACGAAGCGGGATTTTGCCAAAGTTAAAAGACCTTCCAAAACCAACCCTAAAGAACTTAGCCAAACAATGAATTTTGCAATAAGCTGCTGCAGGAAAGGTGCTTCTATGACACAACTCCCAAGCAGGTAGCTACATTGTGCACAGTAGAAAAGGCATATGAATTGCAGGCTGAAAACTCACTCCAGAAGGATGAAATGCATGTGCTTCTCTCTGAAAGAACACTCAGCCAACAGGCTTCTGCGTGCTCCTTCAAGGTCTTTGTAGAAACTTGTGTTTTCACTGCTGGAATAGGTTTTGGGATGCATTGTTTCAATCTCTTGCAGGCCTCATGTTGTTTCTTAGACAATGTGGAAAAACAAGGAGTATGTTTCCCAAATCACTTGAAATCCAGGAAAACGCACACTGAATCACTCTTGCTCAAACACGCTCTTTCACCTAATGCGTTGAGAACATTCAAGAAAGCAGAAAAGAAGGGCATTTTGCAGTGAATTTCAGACGGGCATGTAGAAAAAGTCATTTCTATCGGTTGCAGAGTGCAAAAGCATGATTGACTTCATGTTCAAGATGAAACCCTTACATCTCCTAGTGACCTGAATTACGAGTTTCCCAAAAAAGATGTGTTTGAGGGTCTGTGGCAAAAGGAGCTCTAAGTTGTGTATTCAGTGCAGGAGAGTGACACATTTTACACAGGTTACACAGCGTTTTGCTAGCACCAACATGCTTAACACTGAAACTGCTACAAGGTGTGTGTAGTATGCTGAATGAAGGCTTGTCATTTCAAAGAAAGAAGAGGAAAACAAAATCCAGGTAGTGAAACGAGCACACCAGTATGGGAGATGTGCATGTGTTCAGTTTCAAGCAGCAGCTCTTTGTGGACACTTGGAAACAGTGCTGTGAAAAAATTTCGTACGAAGCGGGATTTTGCCAAAGTTAAAAGACCTTCCAAAACCAACCCTAAAGAACTTAGCCAAACAATGAATGTTGCAATAAGCTGCTGCAGGAAAGGTGCTTCTATGACACAACCCCCGAGCAGGTAGCCACATTCTGCACAGTACAAAACGCATATAAATTGCAGGCTGAAAATTCACTCCAGAAGGATGAAATGCATGTGTTTCTCTCTGAAAGAACACTCAGCCAACAGGCTTCTGCTTGCTCCTTCAAGGTCTTTGTAGAAACTTGTGTTTTCACTGCTGGAATAGGTTTTGGGATGCATTGTTTCAATCTCTTGCAGGCCTCATGTTGTTTCTTAGACAATGTGGAAAAACAAGGAGTATGTTTCCCAAATCACTTGAAATCCAGGAAAACGCACACTGAATCACTCTTGCTCAAACACGCTCTTTCACCTAATGCGTTGAGAACATTCAAGAAAGCAGAAAAGAAGGGCATTTTGCAGTGAATTTCAGACGGGCATCTAGAAAAAGTCATTTCTATCGGTTGCAGAGTGCAAAAGCATGATTGACTTCATGTACTCCATGAAACCCTTACATCTCCAAGTGACCTGAATTAGGACTTTCCCAAAAATATGTGTTTGAGGGTCTGTGGCAAAAGGAGCTCTAAGTTGTGTATTCAGTGCTGGAGAGTGACACACTCTACACAGGGTACACAGCGTTTTGCAAGCACCAACATGCTTAACACTGAAACTGCTACAAGGTGTGTGTAGTATGCTGAATGAAGGCTTGTCATTTCAAAGAAAGAAGAGGAAAACAAAATCCAGGTAGTGAAACGAGCACACCAGTATGGGAGATGTGCATGTGTTCAGTTTCAAGCAGCAGCTCTTTGTGGACACTTGGAAACAGTGCTGTGAAAAAATTTCGTACGAAGCGGGATTTTGCCAAAGTTAAAAGACCTTCCAAAACCAAACCTAAAGAACTTAGCCAAACAATGAATGTTGCAATAAGCTGCTGCAGGAAAGGTGCTTCTATGACACAACTCCCAAGCAGGTAGCTACATTGTGCACAGTAGAAAAGGCATATGAATTCCAGGCTGAAAACTCACTCCAGAAGGATGAAATGCATGTGCTTTTCTCTGAAAGAACACTCAGCCAACAGGCTTCTGCTTGCTCCTTCAAGGTCTTTGTAGAAACTTGTGTTTTCACTGCTGGAATAGGTTTTGGGATGCATTGTTTCAATCTCTTGCAGGCCTCATGTTGTTTCTTAGACAATGTGGAAAAACAAGGAGTATGTTTCCCAAATCACTTGAAATCCAGGAAAACGCACACTGAATCACTCTTGCTCAAACACGCTCTTTCACCTAATGTGTTGAGAACATTCAAGAAAGCAGAAAAGAAGGGCATTTTGCAGTGAATTTCAGACGGGCATGTAGAAAAAGGCATTTCTATCGGTTGCAGAGTGCAAAAGCATGATTGACTTCATGTACTCCATTAAACCCTTACATCTCCAAGTGACCTGAATTAGGACTTTCCCAAAAAGATGTGTTTGAGGGTCTGTGGCAAAAGGAGCTCTAAGTTGTGTATTCAGTGCTGGAGAGTGACACACTCTACACAGTGCTGGAGAGTGACACACTCTACACAGGTTACACAGCGTTTTGCGAGCACCAACATGCTTAACACTGAAACTGCTACAAGGTGTGTGTAGTATTCTGAATGAAGGCTTGTCATTTCAAAGAAAGAAGAGGAAAACAAAATCCAGGTAGTGAAATGAGCACACCAGTATGGGAGATGTGCATGTGTTCAGTTTCAAGCAGCAGCTCTTTGTGGACACTTGGAAACAGTGCTGTGAAAAAATTTCGTACGAAGCGGGATTTGGCCAAAGTTAAAAGACCTTCCAAAACCAACCCTAAAGAACTTAGCCAAACAATGAATGTTGCAATAAGCTGCTGCAGGAAAGGTGCTTCTATGACACAACTCCCAAGCAGGTAGCTACATTGTGCACAGTAGAAAAGGCATATGAATTCCAGGCTGAAAACTCACTCCAGAAGGATGAAATGCATGTGCTTTTCTCTGAAAGAACACTCAGCCAACGGGCTTCTGCTTGCTCCTTCAAGGTCTTTGTAGAAACTTGTGTTTTCACTGCTGGAATAGGTTTTGGGATGCATTGTTTCAATCTCTTGCAGGCCTCATGTTGTTTCTTAGACAATGTGGAAAAACAAGGAGTATGTTTCCCAAATCACTTGAAATCCAGGAAAACGCACACTGAATCCCTCTTGCTCAAACACGCTCTTTCACCTAATGCGTTGAGAACATTCAAGAAAGCAGAAAAGAAGGGCATTTTGTAGTGAATTTCAGACGCGCATGTAGAAAAAGTCATTTCTATCGGTTGCAGAGTGCAAAAGCATGATTGACTTCATGTTCAAGATGAAACCCTTACATCTCCTAGTGACCTGAATTACGAGTTTCCCAAAAAAGATGTGTTTGAGGGTCTGTGGCAAAAGGAGCTCTAAGTTGTGTATTCAGTGCAGGAGAGTGACACATTTTACACAGGTTACACAGCGTTTTGCTAGCACCAACATGCTTAACACTGAAACTGCTACAAGGTTTGTGTAGTATGCTGAATGAAGGCTTGTCATTTCAAAGAAAGAAGAGGAAAACAAAATCCAGGTAGTGAAACGAGCACACCAGTATGGGAGATGTGCATGTGTTCAGTTTCAAGCAGCAGCTCTTTGTGGACACTTGGAAACAGTGCTGTGAAAAAATTTCGTACGAAGCGGGATTTTGCCAAAGTTAAAAGACCTTCCAAAACCAACCCTAAAGAACTTAGCCAAACAATGAATGTTGCAATAAGCTGCTGCAGGAAAGGTGCTTCTATGACACAACCCCCGAGCAGGTAGCCACATTCTGCACAGTACAAAACGCATATAAATTGCAGGCTGAAAATTCACTCCAGAAGGATGAAATGCATGTGTTTCTCTCTGAAAGAACACTCAGCCAACAGGCTTCTGCTTGCTCCTTCAAGGTCTTTGTAGAAACTTGTGTTTTCACTGCTGGAATAGGTTTTGGGATGCATTGTTTCAATCTCTTGCAGGCCTCATGTTGTTTCTTAGACAATGTGGAAAAACAAGGAGTATGTTTCCCAAATCACTTGAAATCCAGGAAAACGCACACTGAATCACTCTTGCTCAAACACGCTCTTTCACCTAATGCGTTGAGAACATTCAAGAAAGCAGAAAAGAAGGGCATTTTGCAGTGAATTTCAGACGGGCATCTAGAAAAAGTCATTTCTATCGGTTGCAGAGTGCAAAAGCATGATTGACTTCATGTACTCCATGAAACCCTTACATCTCCAAGTGACCTGAATTAGGACTTTCCCAAAAAGATGTGTTTGAGGGTCTGTGGCAAAAGGAGCTCTAAGTTGTGTATTCAGTGCTGGAGAGTGACACACTCTACACAGTGCTGGAGAGTGACACACTCTACACAGGTTACACAGCGTTTTGCGAGCACCAACATGCTTAACACTGAAGCTGCTACAAGGTGTGTGTAGTATGCTGAATGAAGGCTTGTCATTTCAAAGAAAGAAGAGGAAAACAAAATCCAGGTAGTGAAACGAGCACACCAGTATGGGAGATGTGCATGTGTTCAATTTCAAGCAGCAGCTCTTTGTGGACACTTGGAAACAGTGCTGTGAAAAAATTTCGTACGAAGCGGGATTTGGCCAAAGTTAAAAGACCTTCCAAAACCAACCCTAAAGAACTTAGCCAAACAATGAATGTTGCAATAAGCTGCTGCAGGAAAGGTGCTTCTATGACGCAACTCCCAAGCAAGTCGCTACATTGTGCACAGTAGAAAAGGCATATGAATTCCAGGCTGAAAACTCACTCCAGAAGGATGAAATGCATGTGCTTTTCTCTGAAAGAACACTCAGCCAACAGGCTTCTGCTTGCTCCTTCAAGGTCTTTGTAGAAACTTGTGTTTTCACTGCTGGAATAGGTTTTGGGATGCATTGTTTCAATCTCTTGCAGGCCTCATGTTGTTTCTTAGACAATGTGGAAAAACAAGGAGTATGTTTCCCAAATCACTTGAAATCCAGGAAAACGCACACTGAATCCCTCTTGCTCAAACACGCTCTTTCACCTAATGCGTTGAGAACATTCAAGAAAGCAGAAAAGAAGGGCATTTTGCAGTGAATTTCAGACGGGCATGTAGAAAAAGTCATTTCTATCGGTTGCAGAGTGCAAAAGCATGATTGACTTCATGTTCAAGATGAAAGCCTTACATCTCCTAGTGACCTGAATTACGAGTTTCCCAAAAAAGATGTGTTTGAGGGTCTGTGGCAAAAGGAGCTCTAAGTTGTGTATTCAGTGCAGGAGAGTGACACATTTTACACAGGTTACACAGCGTTTTGCTAGCACCAACATGCTTAACACTGAAACTGCTACAAGGTGTGTGTAGTATGCTGAATGAAGGCTTGTCATTTCAAAGAAAGAAGAGGAAAACAAAATCCAGGTAGTGAAACGAGCACACCAGTATGGGAGATGTGCATGTGTTCAGTTTCAAGCAGCAGCTCTTTGTGGACACTTGGAAACAGTGCTGTGAAAAAATTTCGTACGAAGCGGGATTTTGCCAAAGTTAAAAGACCTTCCAAAACCAACCCTAAAGAACTTAGCCAAACAATGAATGTTGCAATAAGCTGCTGCAGGAAAGGTGCTTCTATGACACAACCCCCGAGCAGGTAGCCACATTCTGCACAGTACAAAACGCATATAAATTGCAGGCTGAAAATTCACTCCAGAAGGATGAAATGCATGTGTTTCTCTCTGAAAGAACACTCAGCCAACAGGCTTCTGCTTGCTCCTTCAAGGTCTTTGTAGAAACTTGTGTTTTCACTGCTGGAATAGGTTTTGGGATGCATTGTTTCAATCTCTTGCAGGCCTCATGTTGTTTCTTAGACAATGTGGAAAAACAAGGAGTATGTTTCCCAAATCACTTGAAATCCAGGAAAACGCACACTGAATCACTCTTGCTCAAACACGCTCTTTCACCTAATGCGTTGAGAACATTCAAGAAAGCAGAAAAGAAGGGCATTTTGCAGTGAATTTCAGACGGGCATGTAGAAAAAGTCATTTCTATCGGTTGCAGAGTGCAAAAGCATGATTGACTTCATGTACTCCATGAAACCCTTACATCCCCAAGTGACCTGAATTAGGACTCTCCCAAAAAGATGTGTTTGAGGGTCTGTGGCAAAAGGAGCTCTAAGTTGTGTATTCAGTGCTGGAGAGTGACACACTCTCCACAGGTTACACAGCGTTTTGCAAGCACCAACATGCTTAACACTGAAACTGCTACAAGGTGTGTGTAATATGCTGAATGAAGGCTTGTCATTTCAAAGAAAGAAGAGGAAAACAAAATCCAGGTAGTGAAACGAGCACACCAGTATGGGAGATGTGCATGTGTTCAGTTTCAAGCAGCAGTTCTTTGTGGACACTTGGAAACAGTGCTGTGAAAAAATTTCGTACGAAGCGGGATTTTGCCAAAGTTAAAAGACCTTCCAAAACCAACCCTAAAGAACTTAGCCAAACAATGAATGTTGCAATAAGCTGCTGCAGGAAAGGTGCTTCTATGACACAACTCCCGAGCAGGTAGCTACATTCTGCACAGTACAAAACGCATATGATTTGCAGGCTGAAAACTCACACCAGAAGGATGAAATGCATGTGCTTCTCTGTGAAAGAACACTCAGCTACAGGCTTCTGCTTGCTCCTTTAAGGTCTTTGTAGAAACTTGTGTTTTCACTGCTGGAATAGGTTTTGGGATGCATTGTTTCAATCTCTTGCAGGCCTCATGTTGTTTCTTAGACAATGTGGAAAAACAAGGAGTATGTTTCCCAAATCACTTGAAATCCAGGAAAACGCACACTGAATCCCTCTTGCTCAAACACGCTCTTTCACCTAATGCGTTGATAACATTCAAGAAAGCAGAAAAGAAGGGCATTTTGCAGTGAATTTCAGACGGGCATGTAGAAAAAGTCATTTCTATCGGTTGCAGAGTGCAAAAGCATGATTGACTTCATGTTCAAGATGAAACCCTTACATCTCCTAGTGACCTGAATTACGAGTTTCCCAAAAAAGATGTGTTTGAGGGTCTGTGGCAAAAGGAGCTCTAAGTTGTGTATTCAGTGCAGGAGAGTGACACATTTTACACAGGTTACACAGCGTTTTCCTAGCACCAACATGCTTAACACTGAAACTGCTACAAGGTGTGTGTAGTATGCTGAATGAAGGCTTGTCATTTCAAAGAAAGAAGAGGAAAACAAAATCCAGGTAGTGAAACGAGCACACCAGTATGGGAGATGTGCATGTGTTCAGTTTCAAGCAGCAGCTCTTTGTGGACACTTGGAAACAGTGCTGTGAAAAAATTTCGTACGAAGCGGGATTTTGCCAAAGTTAAAAGACCTTCCAAAACCAACCCTAAAGAACTTAGCCAAACAATGAATGTTGCAATAAGCTGCTGCAGGAAAGGTGCTTCTATGACACAACCCCCGAGCAGGTAGCCACATTCTGCACAGTACAAAACGCATATAAATTGCAGGCTGAAAATTCACTCCAGAAGGATGAAATGCATGTGTTTCTCTCTGAAAGAACACTCAGACAACAGGCTTCTGCTTGCTCCTTCAAGGTCTTTGTAGAAACTTGTGTTTTCACTGCTGGAATAGGTTTTGGGATGCATTGTTTCAATCTCTTGCAGGCCTCATGTTGTTTCTTAGACAATGTGGAAAAACAAGGAGTATGTTTCCCAAATCACTTGAAATCCAGGAAAACGCACACTGAATCACTCTTGCTCAAACACGCTCTTTCACCTAATGCGTTGAGAACATTCAAGAAAGCAGAAAAGAAGGGCATTTTGCAGTGAATTTCAGACGGGCATGTAGAAAAAGTCATTTCTATCGGTTGCAGAGTGCAAAAGCATGATAGACTTCATGTACTCCATGAAACCCTTACATCTCCAAGTGACCTGAATTAGGACTTTCCCAAAAAGATGTGTTTGAGGGTCTGTGGCAAAAGGAGCTCTAAGTTGTGTATTCAGTGCTGGAGAGTGACACACTCTACACAGTGCTGGAGAGTGACACACTCTACACAGGTTACACAGCGTTTTGCGAGCACCAACATGCTTAACACTGAAGCTGCTACAAGGTGTGTGTAGTATGCTGAATGAAGGCTTGTCATTTCAAAGAAAGAAGAGGAAAACAAAATCCAGGTAGTGAAACGAGCACACCAGTATGGGAGATGTGCATGTGTTCAATTTCAAGCAGCAGCTCTTTGTGGACACTTGGAAACAGTGCTGTGAAAAAATTTCGTACGAAGCGGGATTTTGCCAAAGTTAAAAGACCTTCCAAAACCAACCCTAAAGAACTTAGCCAAACAATGAATGTTGCAATAAGCTGCTGCAGGAAAGGTGCTTCTATGACGCAACTCCCAAGCAAGTCGCTACATTGTGCACAGTAGAAAAGGCATATGAATTCCAGGCTGAAAACTCACTCCAGAAGGATGAAATGCATGTGCTTTTCTCTGAAAGAACACTCAGCCAACAGGCTTCTGCTTGCTCCTTCAAGGTCTTTATAGAAACTTGTGTTTTCACTGCTGGAATAGGTTTTGGGATGCATTGTTTCAATCTCTTGCAGGCCTCATGTTGTTTCTTAGACAATGTGGAAAAACAAGGAGTATGTTTCCCAAATCACTTGAAATCCAGGAAAACGCACACTGAATCACTCTTGCTCAAACACGCTCTTTCACCTAATGCGTTGAGAACATTCAAGAAAGCAGAAAAGAAGGGCATTTTGCAGTGAATTTCAGACGGGCATGTAGAAAAAGGCATTTCTATCGGTTGCAGAGTGCAAAAGCATGATTGAATTCATGTACTCCATTAAACCCTTACATCTCCAAGTGACCTGAATTAGGACTTTCCCAAAAAGATGTGTTTGAGGGTCTGTGGCAAAAGGAGCTCTAAGTTGTGTATTCAGTGCTGGAGAGTGACACATTCTACACAGGTTACACAGCGTTTTGCTAGCACCAACATGCTTAACACTGAAACTGCCACAAGGTGTGTGTAGTATGCTGAATGAAGGCTTGTCATTTCAAAGAAAGAAGACGAAAACAAAATCCAGGTAGTGAAACGAGCACACCAGTATGGGAGATGTGCATGTGTTCAGTTTCAAGCAGCAGCTCTTTGTGGACACTTGGAAACAGTGCTGTGAAAAAATTTCGTACGAAGCGGGATTTTGCCAAAGTTAAAAGACCTTCCAAAACCAACCCTAAAGAACTTAGCCAAACAATGAATGTTGCAATAAGCTGCTGCAGGAAAGGTGCTTCTATGACACAACTCCCAAGCAGGTACCTACATTGTGCACAGTAGAAAAGGCATATGAATTGCAGGCTGAAAACTCACTCCAGAAGGATGAAATGCATGTGCTTCTCTCTGAAAGAACACTCAGCCAACAGGCTTCTGCGTGCTCCTGCAAGGTCTTTGTAGAAACTTGTGTTTTCACTGCTGGAATAGGTTTTGGGATGCATTGTTTCAATCTCTTGCAGGCCTCATGTTGTTTCTTAGACAATGTGGAAAAACAAGGAGTATGTTTCCCAAATCACTTGAAATCCAGGAAAACGCACACTGAATCCCTCTTGCTCAAACACGCTCTTTCACCTAATGCGTTGATAACATTCAAGAAAGCAGAAAAGAAGGGCATTTTGCAGTGAATTTCAGACGGGCATGTAGAAAAAGTCATTTCTATCGGTTGCAGAGTGCAAAAGCATGATTGACTTCATGTTCAAGATGAAACCCTTACATCTCCTAGTGACCTGAATTACGAGTTTCCCAAAAAAGATGTGTTTGAGGGTCTGTGGCAAAAGGAGCTCTAAGTTGTGTATTCAGTGCAGGAGAGTGACACATTTTACACAGGTTACACAGCGTTTTGCTAGCACCAACATGCTTAACACTGAAACTGCTACAAGGTGTGTGTAGTATGCTGAATGAAGGCTTGTCATTTCAAAGAAAGAAGAGGAAAACAAAATCCAGGTAGTGAAACGAGCACACCAGTATGGGAGATGTGCATGTGTTCAGTTTCAAGCAGCAGCTCTTTGTGGACACTTGGAAACAGTGCTGTGAAAAAATTTCGTACGAAGCGGGATTTTGCCAAAGTTAAAAGACCTTCCAAAACCAACCCTAAAGAACTTAGCCAAACAATGAATGTTGCAATAAGCTGCTGCAGGAAAGGTGCTTCTATGACACAACTCCCGAGCAGGTAGCTACATTCTGCACAGTACAAAACGCATATGATTTGCAGGCTGAAAACTCACACCAGAAGGATGAAATGCATGTGCTTCTCTGTGAAAGAACACTCAGCTACAGGCTTCTGCTTGCTCCTTTAAGGTCTTTGTAGAAACTTGTGTTTTCACTGCTGGAATAGGTTTTGGGATGCATTGTTTCAATCTCTTGCAGGCCTCATGTTGTTTCTTAGACAATGTGGAAAAACAAGGAGTATGTTTCCCAAATCACTTGAAATCCAGGAAAACGCACACTGAATCACTCTTGCTCAAACACGCTCTTTCACCTAATGCGTTGAGAACATTCAAGAAAGCAGAAAAGAAGGGCATTTTGCAGTGAATTTCAGACGGGCATGTAGAAAAAGTCATTTCTATCGGTTGCAGATGCAAAAGCATGATTGACTTCATGTTCTCCATGAAACCCTTACATCTCCAAGTGACCTGAATTAGGACTTTCCCAAAAAGATGTGTTTGAGGGTCTGTGGCAAAAGGAGCTCTAAGTTGTGTATTCAGTGCTGGAGAGTGACACACTCTACACAGGTTACACAGCGTTTTGCTAGCACCAACATGCTTAACACTGAAACTGCTACAAGGTGTGTGTAGTATGCTGAATGAAGGCTTGTCATTTCAAAGAAAGAAGAGGAAAACAAAATCCAGGTAGTGAAACGAGCACATCAGTATGGGAGATGTGCATGTGTTCAATTTCAAGCAGCAGCTCTTTGTGGACACTTGGAAACAGTGCTGTGAAAAAATTTCGTACGAAGCGGGATTTTGCCAAAGTTAAAAGGCCTTCCAAAACCAACCCTAAAGAACTTAGCCAAACAATGAATGTTGCAATAAGCTGCTGCAGGAAAGGTGCTTCTATGACACCACTCCCGAGCAGGTATCTACATTCTGCACAGTACAAAACGCATATGAATTGCAGGCTGAAAACTCACTCCAGAAGGATGAAATGCATGTGCTTCTCTCTGAAAGAACACTCAGCCAACAGGCTTCTGCTTGCTCCTTCAAGGTCTTTGTAGAAACTTGTGTTTTCACTGCTGGAATAGGTTTTGGGATGCATTGTTTCAATCTCTTGCAGGCCTCATGTTGTTTCTTAGACAATGTGGAAAAACAAGGAGTATGTTTCCCAAATCACTTGAAATCCAGGAAAACGCACACTGAATCACTCTTGCTCAAACACGCTCTTTCACCTAATGCGTTGATAACATTCAAGAAAGCAGAAAAGAAGGGCATTTTGCAGTGAATTTCAGACGGGCATGTAGAAAAAGTCATTTCTATCGGTTGCACTGTGCAAAAGCATGATTGACTTCATGTTCAAGATGAAACCCTTACATCTCCTAGTGACCTGAATTACGAGTTTCCCAAAAAAGATGTGTTTGAGGGTCTGTGGCAAAAGGAGCTCTAAGTTGTGTATTCAGTGCAGGAGAGTGACACATTTTACACAGGTTACACAGCGTTTTGCTAGCACCAACATGCTTAACACTGAAACTGCTACAAGGTGTGTGTAGTATGCTGAATGAAGGCTTGTCATTTCAAAGAAAGAAGAGGAAAACAAAATCCAGGTAGTGAAACGAGCACACCAGTATGGGAGATGTGCATGTGTTCAGTTTCAAGCAGCAGCTCTTTGTGGACACTTGGAAACAGTGCTGTGAAAAAATTTCGTACGAAGCGGGATTTTGCCAAAGTTAAAAGACCTTCCAAAACCAACCCTAAAGAACTTAGCCAAACAATGAATGTTGCAATAAGCTGCTGCAGGAAAGGTGCTTCTATGACACAACCCCCGAGCAGGTAGCCACATTCTGCACAGTACAAAACGCATATAAATTGCAGGCTGAAAATTCACTCCAGAAG
Source organism: Miniopterus natalensis (assembly GCF_054644295.1). NCBI lineage: Eukaryota > Metazoa > Chordata > Mammalia > Chiroptera > Miniopteridae > Miniopterus > Miniopterus natalensis. The sequence continues at coordinate 7,169,174 of NC_142102.1, forward strand.
GATGAAATGCATGTGTTTCTCTCTGAAAGAACACTCAGCCAACAGGCTTCTGCTTGCTCCTTCAAGGTCTTTGTAGAAACTTGTGTTTTCACTGCTGGAATAGGTTTTGGGATGCATTGTTTCAATCTCTTACAGGCCTCATGTTGTTTCTTAGACAATGTGGAAAAACAAGGAGTATGTTTCCCAAATCACTTGAAATCCAGGAAAACGCACACTGAATCACTCTTGCTCAAACACGCTCTTTCACCTAATGCGTTGAGAACATTCAAGAAAGCAGAAAAGAAGGGCATTTTGCAGTGAATTTCAGACGGGCATGTAGAAAAAGTCATTTCTATCGGTTGCAGAGTGCAAAAGCATGATTGACTTCATGTACTCCATGAAACCCTTACATCTCCAAGTGACCTGAATTAGGACTCTCCCAAAAAGATGTGTTTGAGGGTCTGTGGCAAAAGGAGCTCTAAGTTGTGTATTCAGTGCTGGAGAGTGACACACTCTACACAGGTTACACAGCGTTTTGCTAGCACCAACATGCTTAACACTGAAACTGCTACAAGGTGTGTGTAGTATGCTGAATGAAGGCTTGTCATTTCAAAGAAAGAAGAGGAAAACAAAATCCAGGTAGTGAAACGAGCACATCAGTATGGGAGATGTGCATGTGTTCAATTTCAAGCAGCAGCTCTTTGTGGACACTTGGAAACAGTGCTGTGAAAAAATTTCGTACGAAGCGGGATTTTGCCAAAGTTAAAAGACCTTCCAAAACCAACCCTAAAGAACTTAGCCAAACAATGAATGTTGCAATAAGCTGCTGCAGGAAAGGTGCTTCTATGACACCACTCCCGAGCAGGTATCTACATTCTGCACAGTACAAAACGCATATGAATTGCAGGCTGAAAACTCACACCAGAAGGATGAAATGCATGTGCTTTTCTCTGAAAGAACACTCAGCCAACAGGCTTCTGCTTGCTCCTTCAAGGTCTTTGTAGAAACTTGTGTTTTCACTGCTGGAATAGGTTTTGGGATGCATTGTTTCAATCTCTTGCAGGCCTCATGTTGTTTCTTAGACAATGTGGAAAAACAAGGAGTATGTTTCCCAAATCACTTGAAATCCAGGAAAACGCACACTGAATCACTCTTGCTCAAACACGCTCTTTCACCTAATGCGTTGAGAACATTCAAGAAAGCAGAAAAGAAGGGCATTTTGCAGTGAATTTCAGACGGGCATGTAGAAAAAGTCATTTCTATCGGTTGCAGAGTGCAAAAGCATGATTGACTTCATGTTCAAGATGAAACCCTTACATCTCCTAGTGACCTGAATTACGAGTTTCCCAAAAAAGATGTGTTTGAGGGTCTGTGGCAAAAGGAGCTCTAAGTTGTGTATTCAGTGCAGGAGAGTGACACATTTTACACAGGTTACACAGCGTTTTGCTAGCACCAACATGCTTAACACTGAAACTGCTACAAGGTGTGTGTAGTATGCTGAATGAAGGCTTGTCATTTCAAAGAAAGAAGAGGAAAACAAAATCCAGGTAGTGAAACGAGCACACCAGTATGGGAGATGTGCATGTGTTCAGTTTCAAGCAGCAGCTCTTTGTGGACACTTGGAAACAGTGCTGTGAAAAAATTTCGTACGAAGCGGGATTTTGCCAAAGTTAAAAGACCTTCCAAAACCAACCCTAAAGAACTTAGCCAAACAATGAATGTTGCAATAAGCTGCTGCAGGAAAGGTGCTTCTATGACACAACTCCCGAGCAGGTAGCTACATTCTGCACAGTACAAAACGCATATGATTTGCAGGCTGAAAACTCACACCAGAAGGATGAAATGCATGTGCTTCTCTGTGAAAGAACACTCAGCTACAGGCTTCTGCTTGCTCCTTTAAGGTCTTTGTAGAAACTTGTGTTTTCACTGCTGGAATAGGTTTTGGGATGCATTGTTTCAATCTCTTGCAGGCCTCATGTTGTTTCTTAGACAATGTGGAAAAACAAGGAGTATGTTTCCCAAATCACTTGAAATCCAGGAAAACGCACACTGAATCACTCTTGCTCAAACACGCTCTTTCACCTAATGCGTTGAGAACATTCAAGAAAGCAGAAAAGAAGGGCATTTTGCAGTGAATTTCAGACGGGCATGTAGAAAAAGTCATTTCTATCGGTTGCAGATGCAAAAGCATGATTGACTTCATGTTCTCCATGAAACCCTTACATCTCCAAGTGACCTGAATTAGGACTTTCCCAAAAAGATGTGTTTGAGGGTCTGTGGCAAAAGGAGCTCTAAGTTGTGTATTCAGTGCTGGAGAGTGACACACTCTACACAGGTTACACAGCGTTTTGCTAGCACCAACATGCTTAACACTGAAACTGCTACAAGGTGTGTGTAGTATGCTGAATGAAGGCTTGTCATTTCAAAGAAAGAAGAGGAAAACAAAATCCAGGTAGTGAAACGAGCACATCAGTATGGGAGATGTGCATGTGTTCAATTTCAAGCAGCAGCTCTTTGTGGACACTTGGAAACAGTGCTGTGAAAAAATTTCGTACGAAGCGGGATTTTGCCAAAGTTAAAAGGCCTTCCAAAACCAACCCTAAAGAACTTAGCCAAACAATGAATGTTGCAATAAGCTGCTGCAGGAAAGGTGCTTCTATGACACCACTCCCGAGCAGGTATCTACATTCTGCACAGTACAAAACGCATATGAATTGCAGGCTGAAAACTCACTCCAGAAGGATGAAATGCATGTGCTTCTCTCTGAAAGAACACTCAGCCAACAGGCTTCTGCGTGCTCCTTCAAGGTCTTTGTAGAAACTTGTGTTTTCACTGCTGGAATAGGTTTTGGGATGCATTGTTTCAATCTCTTGCAGGCCTCATGTTGTTTCTTAGACAATGTGGAAAAACAAGGAGTATGTTTCCCAAATCACTTGAAATCCAGGAAAACGCACACTGAATCACTCTTGCTCAAACACGCTCTTTCACCTAATGCGTTGATAACATTCAAGAAAGCAGAAAAGAAGGGCATTTTGCAGTGAATTTCAGACGGGCATGTAGAAAAAGTCATTTCTATCGGTTGCACTGTGCAAAAGCATGATTGACTTCATGTTCAAGATGAAACCCTTACATCTCCTAGTGACCTGAATTACGAGTTTCCCAAAAAAGATGTGTTTGAGGGTCTGTGGCAAAAGGAGCTCTAAGTTGTGTATTCAGTGCAGGAGAGTGACACATTTTACACAGGTTACACAGCGTTTTGCTAGCACCAACATGCTTAACACTGAAACTGCTACAAGGTGTGTGTAGTATGCTGAATGAAGGCTTGTCATTTCAAAGAAAGAAGAGGAAAACAAAATCCAGGTAGTGAAACGAGCACACCAGTATGGGAGATGTGCATGTGTTCAGTTTCAAGCAGCAGCTCTTTGTGGACACTTGGAAACAGTGCTGTGAAAAAATTTCGTACGAAGCGGGATTTTGCCAAAGTTAAAAGACCTTCCAAAACCAACCCTAAAGAACTTAGCCAAACAATGAATGTTGCAATAAGCTGCTGCAGGAAAGGTGCTTCTATGACACAACCCCCGAGCAGGTAGCCACATTCTGCACAGTACAAAACGCATATAAATTGCAGGCTGATAATTCACTCCAGAAGGATGAAATGCATGTGTTTCTCTCTGAAAGAACACTCAGACAACAGGCTTCTGCTTGCTCCTTCAAGGTCTTTGTAGAAACTTGTGTTTTCACTGCTGGAATAGGTTTTGGGATGCATTGTTTCAATCTCTTACAGGCCTCATGTTGTTTCTTAGACAATGTGGAAAAACAAGGAGTATGTTTCCCAAATCACTTGAAATCCAGGAAAACGCACACTGAATCACTCTTGCTCAAACACGCTCTTTCACCTAATGCGTTGAGAACATTCAAGAAAGCAGAAAAGAAGGGCATTTTGCAGTGAATTTCAGACGGGCATGTAGAAAAAGTCATTTCTATCGGTTGCAGAGTGCAAAAGCATGATTGACTTCATGTACTCCATGAAACCCTTACATCTCCAAGTGACCTGAATTAGGACTCTCCCAAAAAGATGTGTTTGAGGGTCTGTGGCAAAAGGAGCTCTAAGTTGTGTATTCAGTGCTGGAGAGTGACACACTCTACACAGGTTACACAGCGTTTTGCTAGCACCAACATGCTTAACACTGAAACTGCTACAAGGTGTGTGTAGTATGCTGAATGAAGGCTTGTCATTTCAAAGAAAGAAGAGGAAAACAAAATCCAGGTAGTGAAACGAGCACATCAGTATGGGAGATGTGCATGTGTTCAATTTCAAGCAGCAGCTCTTTGTGGACACTTGGAAACAGTGCTGTGAAAAAATTTCGTACGAAGCGGGATTTTGCCAAAGTTAAAAGACCTTCCAAAACCAACCCTAAAGAACTTAGCCAAACAATGAATGTTGCAATAAGCTGCTGCAGGAAAGGTGCTTCTATGACACAACTCCCGAGCAGGTAGCTACATTGTGCACAGTAGAAAAGGCATATGAATTCCAGGCTGAAAACTCACTCCAGAAGGATGAAATGCATGTGCTTTTCTCTGAAAGAACACTCAGCCAACAGGCTTCTGCTTGCTCCTTCAAGGTCTTTGTAGAAACTTGTGTTTTCACTGCTGGAATAGGTTTTGGGATGCATTGTTTCAATCTCTTGCAGGCCTCATGTTGTTTCTTAGACAATGTGGAAAAACAAGGAGTATGTTTCCCAAATCACTTGAAATCCAGGAAAACGCACACTGAATCACTCTTGCTCAAACACACTCTTTCACCTAATGCGTTGAGAACATTCAAGAAAGCAGAAAAGAAGGGCATTTTGCAGTGAATTTCAGACGGGCATGTAGAAAAAGGCATTTCTATCGGTTGCAGAGTGCAAAAGCATGATTGACTTCATGTACTCCATTAAACCCTTACATCTCCAAGTGACCTGAATTAGGACTTTCCCAAAAAAATGTGTTTGAGGGTCTGTGGCAAAAGGAGCTCTAAGTTGTGTATTCAGTGCTGGAGAGTGACACACTCTACACAGGTTACACAGCGTTTTGCGAGCACCAACATGCTTAACACTGAAACTGCTACAAGGTGTGTGTAGTATGCTGAATGAAGGCTTGTCATTTCAAAGAAAGAAGAGGAAAACAAAATCCAGGTAGTGAAACGAGCATACCAGTATGGGAGATGTGCATGTGTTCAGTTTCAAGCAGCAGCTCTTTGTGGACACTTGGAAACAGTGCTGTGAAAAAATTTCGTACGAAGCGGGATTTTGCCAAAGTTAAAAGACCTTCCAAAACCAACCCTAAAGAACTTAGCCAAACAATGAATGTTGCAATAAGCTGCTGCAGGAAAGGTGTTTCTATGACACCACTCCCGAGCAGGTATCTACATTCTGCACAGTACAAAACGCATATGAATTGCAGGCTGAAAACTCACTCCAGAAGGATGAAATGCATGTGCTTTTCTCTGAAAGAACACTCAGCCAACGGGCTTCTGCTTGCTCCTTCAAGGTCTTTGTAGAAACTTGTGTTTTCACTGCTGGAATAGGTTTTGGGATGCATTGTTTCAATCTCTTGCAGGCCTCATGTTGTTTCTTAGACAATGTGGAAAAACAAGGAGTATGTTTCCCAAATCACTTGAAATCCAGGAAAACGCACACTGAATCACTCTTGCTCAAACACGCTCTTTCACCTAATGCGTTGAGAACATTCAAGAAAGCAGAAAAAAAGGGCATTTTGCAGTGAATTTCAGACGGGCATGTAGAAAAAGTCATTTCTATCGGTTGCAGAGTGCAAAAGCATGATTGACTTCATGTACTCCATGAAACCCTTACATCTCCAAGTGACCTGAATTAGGACTTTCCCAAAAAGATATGTTTGAGGGTCTGTGGCAAAAGGAGCTCTAAGTTGTGTATTCAGTGCTGTAGAGTGACACACTCTACACAGGTTACACAGCGTTTTGCGAGCACCAACATGCTTAACACTGAAACTGCTACAAGGTGTGTGAGGTATGCTGAATGAAGGCTTGTCATTTCAAAGAAAGAAGAGGAAAACAAAATCCAGGTAGTGAAACGAGCACACCAGTATGGGAGATGTGCATGTGTTCAGTTTCAAGCAGCAGCTCTTTGTGGACACTTGGAAACAGTGCTGTGAAAAAATTTCGTACAAAGCGGGATTTTGCCAAAGTTAAAAGACCTTCCAAAACCAACCCTAAAGAACTTAGCCAAACAATGAATGTTGCAATAAGCTGCTGCAGGAAAGGTGCTTCTATGACACAACTCCCGAGCAGGTAGCTACATTGTGCACAGTAGAAAAGGCATATGAATTCCAGGCTGAAAACTCACTCCAGAAGGATGAAATGCATGTGCTTTTCTCTGAAAGAACACTCAGCCAACAGGCTTCTGCTTGCTCCTTCAAGGTCTTTGTAGAAACTTGTGTTTTCACTGCTGGAATAGGTTTTGGGATGCATTGTTTCAATCTCTTGCAGGCCTCATGTTGTTTCTTAGACAATGTGGAAAAACAAGGAGTATGTTTCCCAAATCACTTGAAATCCAGGAAAACGCACACTGAATCACTCTTGCTCAAACACGCTCTTTCACCTAATGCGTTGAGAACATTCAAGAAAGCAGAAAGAAGGGCATTTTGCAGTGAATTTCAGACGGGCATGTAGAAAATGTCATTTCTATCGGTTGCAGAGTGCAAAAGCATGATTGACTTCATGTACTCCATGAAACCCTTACATCTCCAAGTGACCTGAATTAGGACTTTCCCAAAAAGATATGTTTGAGGGTCTGTGGCAAAAGGAGCTCTAAGTTGTGTATTCAGTGCTGGAGAGTGACACACTCTACACAGGTTACACAGCGTTTTGCTAGCACCAACATGCTTAACACTGAAACTGCTACAAGGTGTGTGTAGTATGCTGAATGAAGGCTTGTCATTTCAAAGAAAGAAGAGGAAAACAAAATCCAGGTAGTGAAACGAGCACACCAGTATGGGAGATGTGCATGTGTTCAGTTTCAAGCAGCAGCTCTTTGTGGACACTTGGAAACAGTGCTGTGAAAAAATTTCGTACGAAGCGGGATTTTGCCAAAGTTAAAAGACCTTCCAAAACCAACCCTAAAGAACTTAGCCAAACAATGAATGTTGCAATAAGCTGCTGCAGGAAAGGTGCTTCTATGACACAACTCCCGAGCAGGTAGCTACATTGTGCACAGTAGAAAAGGCATATGAATTCCAGGCTGAAAACTCACTCCAGAAGGATGAAATGCATGTGCTTTTCTCTGAAAGAACACTCAGCCAACAGGCTTCTGCTTGCTCCTTCAAGGTCTTTGTAGAAACTTGTGTTTTCACTGCTGGAATAGGTTTTGGGATGCATTGTTTCAATCTCTTGCAGGCCTCATGTTGTTTCTTAGACAATGTGGAAAAACAAGGAGTATGTTTCCCAAATCACTTGAAATCCAGGAAAACGCACACTGAATCACTCTTGCTCAAACACGCTCTTTCACCTAATGCGTTGAGAACATTCAAGAAAGCAGAAAAGAAGGGCATTTTGCAGTGAATTTCAGACGGGCATGTAGAAAAAGGCATTTCTATCGGTTGCAGAGTGCAAAAGCATGATTGACTTCATGTACTCCATTAAACCCTTACATCTCCAAGTGACCTGAATTAGGATTTTCCCAAAAAAATGTGTTTGAGGGTCTGTGGCAAAAGGAGCTCTAAGTTGTGTATTCAGTGCTGGAGAGTGACACACTCTACACAGGTTACACAGCGTTTTGCGAGCACCAACATGCTTAACACTGAAACTGCTACAAGGTGTGTGTAGTATGCTGAATGAAGGCTTGTCATTTCAAAGAAAGAAGAGGAAAACAAAATCGAGGTAGTGAAACGAGCATACCAGTATGGGAGATGTGCATGTGTTCAGTTTCAAGCAGCAGCTCTTTGTGGACACTTGGAAACAGTGCTGTGAAAAAATTTCGTACGAAGCGGGATTTTGCCAAAGTTAAAAGACCTTCCAAAACCAACCCTAAAGAACTTAGCCAAACAATGAATGTTGCAATAAGCTGCTGCAGGAAAGGTGCTTCTATGACACCACTCCCGAGCAGGTATCTACATTCTGCACAGTACAAAACGCATATGAATTGCAGGCTGAAAACTCACACCAGAAGGATGAAATGCATGTGCTTCTCTCTGAAAGAACACTCAGCCAACAGGCTTCTGCTTGCTCCTTCAAGGTCTTTGTAGAAACTTGTGTTTTCACTGCTGGAATAGGTTTTGGGATGCATTGTTTCAATCTCTTGCAGGCCTCATGTTGTTTCTTAGACAATGTGGAAAAACAAGGAGTATGTTTCCCAAATCACTTGAAATCCAGGAAAACGCACACTGAATCACTCTTGCTCAAACACGCTCTTTCACCTAATGCTTTGAGAACATTCAAGAAAGCAGACAAGAAGGGCATTTTGCAGTGAATTTCAGACGGGCATGTAGAAAAAGTCATTTCTATCGGTTGCAGAGTGCAAAAGCATGATTGACTTCATGTACTCCATGAAACCCTTACATCTCCAAGTGACCTGAATTAGGACTTTCCCAAAAAGATGTGTTTGAGGGTCTGTGGCAAAAGGAGCTCTAAGTTGTGTATTCAGTGCTGGAGAGTGACACACTCTACACAGGTTACACAGCGTTTTGCGAGCACCAACATGCTTAACACTGAAACTGCTACAAGGTGTGTGTAGTATGCTGAATGAAGGCTTGTCATTTCAAAGAAAGAAGAGGAAAACAAAATCCAGGTAGTGAAACGAGCACACCAGTATGGGAGATGTGCATGTGTTCAGTTTCAAGCAGCAGCTCTTTGTGGACACTTGGAAACAGTGCTGTGAAAAAATTTCGTACGAAGCGGGATTTTGCCAAAGTTAAAAGACCTTCCAAAACCAACCCTAAAGAACTTAGCCAAACAATGAATGTTGCAATAAGCTGCTGCAGGAAAGGTGCTTCTATGACACAACTCCCGAGCAGGTAGCAACATTGTGCACAGTAGAAAAGGCATATGAATTCCAGGCTAAAAACTCACTCCAGAAGGATGAAATGCATGTGCTTTTCTCTGAAAGAACACTCAGCCAACAGGCTTCTGCTTGCTCCTTCAAGGTCTTTGTAGAAACTTGTGTTTTCACTGCTGGAATAGGTTTTGGGATGCATTGTTTCAATCTCTTGCAGGCCTCATGTTGTTTCTTAGACAATGTGGAAAAACAAGGAGTATGTTTCCGAAATCACTTGAAATCCAGGAAAACGCACACTGAATCACTCTTGCTCAAACACGCTCTTTCACCTAATGCGTTGAGAACATTCAAGAAAGCAGAAAAGAAGGGCATTTTGCAGTGAATTTCAGACGGGCATGTAGAAAAAGTCATTTCTATCGGTTGCAGAGTGCAAAAGCATGATTGACTTCATGTACTCCATGAAACCCTTACATCTCCAAGTGACCTGAATTAGGACTTTCCCAAAAAGATATGTTTGAGGGTCTGTAGCAAAAGGAGCTCTAAGTTGTGTATTCAGTGCTGGAGAGTGACACACTCTACACAGGTTACACAGCGTTTTGCGAGCACCAACATGCTTAACACTGAAACTGCTACAAGGTGTGTGTAGTATGCTGAATGAAGGCTTGTCATTTCAAAGAAAGAAGAGGAAAACAAAATCCAGGTAGTGAAACGAGCACACCAGTATGGGAGATGTGCATGTGTTCAATTTCAAGCAGCAGCTCTTTGTGGACACTTGGAAACAGTGCTGTGAAAAAATTTCGTACGAAGCGGGATTTTGCCAAAGTTAAAAGACCTTCCAAAACCAACCCTAAAGAACTTAGCCAAACAATGAATGTTGCAATAAGCTGCTGCAGGAAAGGTGCTTCTATGACACAACTCCCGAGCAGGTATCTACATTCTGCACAGTACAAAACGCATATGAATTGCAGGCTGAAAACTCGCACCAGAAGGATGAAATGCATGTGCTTTTCTCTGAAAGAACACTCAGCCAACAGGCTTCTGCTTGCTCCTTCAAGGTCTTTGTAGAAACTTGTGTTTTCACTGCTGGAATAGGTTTTGGGATGCATTGTTTCAATCTCTTGCAGGCCTCATGTTGTTTCTTAGACAATGTGGAAAAACAAGGAGTATGTTTCCCAAATCACTTGAAATCCAGGAAAACGCACACTGAATCACTCTTGCTCAAACACGCTCTTTCACCTAATGCGTTGAGAACATTCAAGAAAGCAGAAAAGAAGGGCATTTTGCAGTGAATTTCAGACGGGCATGTAGAAAAAGTCATTTCTATCGGTTGCAGAGTGCAAAAGCATGATTGACTTCATGTACTCCATGAAACCCTTACATCTCCAAGTGACCTGAATTAGGACTTTCCCAAAAAGATATGTTTGAGGGTCTGTGGCAAAAGGAGCTCTAAGTTGTGTATTCAGTGCTGTAGAGTGACACACTCTACACAGGTTACACAGCGTTTTGCGAGCACCAACATGCTTAACACTGAAACTGCTACAAGGTGTGTGAGGTATGCTGAATGAAGGCTTGTCATTTCAAAGAAAGAAGAGGAAAACAAAATCCAGGTAGTGAAACGAGCACACCAGTATGGGAGATGTGCATGTGTTCAGTTTCAAGCAGCAGCTCTTTGTGGACACTTGGAAACAGTGCTGTGAAAAAATTTCGTACGAAGCGGGATTTTGCCAAAGTTAAAAGACCTTCCAAAACCAACCCTAAAGAACTTAGCCAAACAATGAATGTTGCAATAAGCTGCTGCAGGAAAGGTGCTTCTATGACACAACTCCCGAGCAGGTAGCTACATTGTGCACAGTAGAAAAGGCATATGAATTCCAGGCTGAAAACTCACTCCAGAAGGATGAAATGCATGTGCTTTTCTCTGAAAGAACACTCAGCCAACAGGCTTCTGCTTGCTCCTTCAAGGTCTTTGTAGAAACTTGTGTTTTCACTGCTGGAATAGGTTTTGGGATGCATTGTTTCAATCTCTTGCAGGCCTCATGTTGTTTCTTAGACAATGTGGAAAAACAAGGAGTATGTTTCCCAAATCACTTGAAATCCAGGAAAACGCACACTGAATCACTCTTGCTCAAACACGCTCTTTCACCTAATGCGTTGAGAACATTCAAGAAAGCAGAAAAGAAGGGCATTTTGCAGTGAATTTCAGACGGGCATGTAGAAAAAGGCATTTCTATCGGTTGCAGAGTGCAAAAGCATGATTGACTTCATGTACTCCATGAAACCCTTACATCTCCAAGTGACCTGAATTAGGATTTTCCCAAAAAAATGTGTTTGAGGGTCTGTGGCAAAAGGAGCTCTAAGTTGTGTATTCAGTGCTGGAGAGTGACACACTCTACACAGGTTACACAGCGTTTTGCGAGCACCAACATGCTTAACACTGAAACTGCTACAAGGTGTGTGTAGTATGCTGAATGAAGGCTTGTCATTTCAAAGAAAGAAGAGGAAAACAAAATCCAGGTAGTGAAACGAGCATACCAGTATGGGAGATGTGCATGTGTTCAGTTTCAAGCAGCAGCTCTTTGTGGACACTTGGAAACAGTGCTGTGAAAAAATTTCGTACGAAGCGGGATTTTGCCAAAGTTAAAAGACCTTCCAAAACCAACCCTAAAGAACTTAGCCAAACAATGAATGTTGCAATAAGCTGCTGCAGGAAAGGTGCTTCTATGACACAACTCCCGAGCAGGTATCTACATTCTGCACAGTACAAAACGCATATGAATTGCAGGCTGAAAACTCACACCAGAAGGATGAAATGCATGTGCTTCTCTCTGAAAGAACACTCAGCCAACAGGCTTCTGCTTGCTCCTTCAAGGTCTTTGTAGAAACTTGTGTTTTCACTGCTGGAATAGGTTTTGGGATGCATTGTTTCAATCTCTTGCAGGCCTCATGTTGTTTCTTAGACAATGTGGAAAAACAAGGAGTATGTTTCCCAAATCACTTGAAATCCAGGAAAACGCACACTGAATCACTCTTGCTCAAACACGCTCTTTCACCTAATGCTTTGAGAACATTCAAGAAAGCAGACAAGAAGGGCATTTTGCAGTGAATTTCAGACGGGCATGTAGAAAAAGTCATTTCTATCGGTTGCAGAGTGCAAAAGCATGATTGACTTCATGTACTCCATGAAACCCTTACATCTCCAAGTGACCTGAATTAGGACTTTCCCAAAAAGATGTGTTTGAGGGTCTGTGGCAAAAGGAGCTCTAAGTTGTGTATTCAGTGCTGGAGAGTGACACACTCTACACAGGTTACACAGCGTTTTGCGAGCACCAACATGCTTAACACTGAAACTGCTACAAGGTGTGTGTAGTATGCTGAATGAAGGCTTGTCATTTCAAAGAAAGAAGAGGAAAACAAAATCCAGGTAGTGAAACGAGCACACCAGTATGGGAGATGTGCATGTGTTCAGTTTCAAGCAGCAGCTCTTTGTGGACACTTGGAAACAGTGCTGTGAAAAAATTTCGTACGAAGCGGGATTTTGCTGAAAACTCACTCCAGAAGGATGAAATGCATGTGCTTTTCTCTGAAAGAACACTCAGCCAACAGGCTTCTGCTTGCTCCTTCAAGGTCTTTGTAGAAACTTGTGTTTTCACTGCTGGAATAGGTTTTGGGATGCATTGTTTCAATCTCTTGCAGGCCTCATGTTGTTTCTTAGACAATGTGGAAAAACAAGGAGTATGTTTCCCAAATCACTTGAAATCCAGGAAAACGCACACTGAATCACTCTTGCTCAAACACGCTCTTTCACCTAATGCGTTGAGAACATTCAAGAAAGCAGAAAAGAAGGGCATTTTGCAGTGAATTTCAGACGGGCATGTAGAAAAAGGCATTTCTATCGGTTGCAGAGTGCAAAAGCATGATTGACTTCATGTACTCCATTAAACCCTTACATCTCCAAGTGACCTGAATTAGGATTTTCCCAAAAAAATGTGTTTGAGGGTCTGTGGCAAAAGGAGCTCTAAGTTGTGTATTCAGTGCTGGAGAGTGACACACTCTACACAGGTTACACAGCGTTTTGCGAGCACCAACATGCTTAACACTGAAACTGCTACAAGGTGTGTGTAGTATGCTGAATGAAGGCTTGTCATTTCAAAGAAAGAAGAGGAAAACAAAATCCAGGTAGTGAAATGAGCATACCAGTATGGGAGATGTGCATGTGTTCAGTTTCAAGCAGCAGCTCTTTGTGGACACTTGGAAACAGTGCTGTGAAAAAATTTCGTACGAAGCGGGATTTTGCCAAAGTTAAAAGACCTTCCAAAACCAACCCTAAAGAACTTAGCCAAACAATGAATGTTGCAATAAGCTGCTGCAGGAAAGGTGCTTCTATGACGCAACTCCCAAGCAAGTCGCTACATTGTGCACAGTAGAAAAGGCATATGAATTCCAGGCTGAAAACTCACTCCAGAAGGATGAAATGCATGTGCTTTTCTCTGAAAGAACACTCAGCCAACGGGCTTCTGCTTGCTCCTTCAAGGTCTTTGTAGAAACTTGTGTTTTCACTGCTGGAATAGGTTTTGGGATGCATTGTTTCAATCTCTTGCAGGCCTCATGTTGTTTCTTAGACAATGTGGAAAAACAAGGAGTATGTTTCCCAAATCACTTGAAATCCAGGAAAACGCACACTGAATCACTCTTGCTCAAACACGCTCTTTCACCTAATGCGTTGAGAACATTCAAGAAAGCAGAAAAGAAGGGCATTTTGCAGTGAATTTCAGACGGGCATGTAGAAAAAGTCATTTCTATCGGTTGCAGAGTGCAAAAGCATGATTGACTTCATGTACTCCATGAAACCCTTACATCTCCAAGTGACCTGAATTAGGACTTTCCCAAAGGATGTGTTTGAGGTTCTGTGGCAAAAGGAGCTCTAAGTTGTGTATTCAGTGCTGGAGAGTGACACATTCTACACAGGTTACACAGCGTTTTGCTAGCACCAACATGCTTAACACTGAAACTGCTACAAGGTGTGTGTAGTATGCTGAATGAAGGCTTGTCATTTCAAAGAAAGAAGAGGAAAACAAAATCCAGGTAGTGAAACGAGCACACCAGTATGGGAGATGTGCATGTGTTCAGTTTCAAGCAGCAGCTCTTTGTGGACACTTGGAAACAGTGCTGTGAAAAAATTTCGTACGAAGCGGGATTTTGCCAAAGTTAAAAGACCTTCCAAAACCAACCCTAAAGAACTTAGCCAAACAATGAATGTTGCAATAAGCTGCTGCAGGAAAGGTGCTTCTATGACACAACCCCCGAGCAGGTAGCTACATTCTGCACAGTACAAAACGCATATGAATTGCAGGCTGAATACTCACTCCAGAAGGATGAAATGCATGTGTTTCTCTCTGAAAGAACACTCAGCCAACAGGCTTCTGCTTGCTCCTTCAAGGTCTTTGTAGAAACTTGTGTTTTCACTGCTGGAATAGGTTTTGGGATGCATTGTTTCAATCTCTTGCAGGCCTCATGTTGTTTCTTAGACAATGTGGAAAAACAAGGAGTATGTTTCCCAAATCACTTGAAATCCAGGAAAACGCACACTGAATCACTCTTGCTCAAACACGCTCTTTCACCTAATGCATTGAGAACATTCAGGAAAGCAGAAAAAAAGGGCATTTTGCAGTGAATTTCAGACGGGCATGTAGAAAAAGTCATTTCTATCGGTTGCAGAGTGCAAAAGCATGATTGACTTCATGTTCAAGATGAAACCCTTACATCACCTAGTGACCTGAATTACGACTTTCCCAAAAAAGATGTGTTTGAGGGTCTGTGGCAAAAGGAGCTCTAAGTTGTGTATTCAGTGCTGGAGAGTAACACATTCTACACAGGTTACACAGCGTTTTGCAAGCACCAACATGCTTAACACTGAAACTGCTACAAGGTGTGTGTAGTATGCTGAATGAAGGCTTGTCATTTCAAAGAAAGAAGAGGAAAACAAAATCCAGGTACTGAAACAGCACACCAGTATGGGAGATGTGCATCTGTTCAGTTTCAAGCAGCAGCTCTTTGTGGACACTTGGAAACAGTGCTGTGAAAAAATTTCGTACGAAGCGGGATTTTGCCAAAGTTAAAGACCTTCCAAAACCAACCCTAAAGAACTTAGCCAAACAATCAATGTTGCAATAAGCTGCTGCAGGAAAGGTGCTTCTATGACACAACTCCCAAGCAGGTAGCTACATTGTGCACAGTAGAAAAGGCATATGAATTCCAGGCTGAAAACTCACTCCAGAAGGATGAAATGCATGTGCTTTTCTCTGAAAGAACACTCAGCCAACAGGCTTCTGCTTGCTCCTTCAAGGTCCTTGTAGAAACTTGTGTTTTCACTGCTGGAATAGGTTTTGGGATGCATTGTTTCAATCTCTTGCAGGCCTCATGTTGTTTCTTAGACAATGTGGAAAAACAAGGAGTATGTTTCCCAAATCACTTGAAATCCAGGAAAACGCACATTGAATCACTCTTGCTCAAACACGCTCTTTCACCTAATGCGTTGATAACATTCAAGAAAGCAGAAAAGAAGGGCATTTTGCAGTGAATTTCAGACGGGCATGTAGAAAAAGTCATTTCTATCGGTTGCAGAGTGCAAAAGCATGATTGACTTCATGTTCAAGATGAAACCCTTACATCTCCTAGTGACCTGAATTACGAGTTTCCCAAAAAAGATGTGTTTGAGGGTCTGTGGCAAAAGGAGCTCTAAGTTGTGTATTCAGTGCAGGAGAGTGACACATTTTACACAGGTTACACAGCGTTTTGCTAGCACCAACATGCTTAACACTGAAACTGCTACAAGGTGTGTGTAGTATGCTGAATGAAGGCTTGTCATTTCAAAGAAAGAAGAGGAAAACAAAATCCAGGTAGTGAAACGAGCACACCAGTATGGGAGATGTGCATGTGTTCAGTTTCAAGCAGCAGCTCTTTGTGGACACTTGGAAACAGTGCTGTGAAAAAATTTCGTACGAAGCGGGATTTTGCCAAAGTTAAAAGACCTTCCAAAACCAACCCTAAAGAACTTAGCCAAACAATGAATGTTGCAATAAGCTGCTGCAGGAAAGGTGCTTCTATGACACAACCCCCGAGCAGGTAGCCACATTCTGCACAGTACAAAACGCATATAAATTGCAGGCTGAAAATTCACTCCAGAAGGATGAAATGCATGTGTTTCTCTCTGAAAGAACACTCAGCCAACAGGCTTCTGCTTGCTCCTTCAAGGTCTTTGTAGAAACTTGTGTTTTCACTGCTGGAATAGGTTTTGGGATGCATTGTTTCAATCTCTTGCAGGCCTCATGTTGTTTCTTAGACAATGTGGAAAAACAAGGAGTATGTTTCCCAAATCACTTGAAATCCAGGAAAACGCACACTGAATCACTCTTGCTCAAACACGCTCTTTCACCTAATGCGTTGAGAACATTCAAGAAAGCAGAAAAGAAGGGCATTTTGCAGTGAATTTCAGACGGGCATGTAGAAAAAGTCATTTCTATCGGTTGCAGATGCAAAAGCATGATTGACTTCATGTTCTCCATGAAACCCTTACATCTCCAAGTGACCTGAATTAGGACTTTCCCAAAAAGATGTGTTTGAGGGTCTGTGGCAAAAGGAGCTCTAAGTTGTGTATTCAGTGCTGGAGAGTGACACACTCTACACAGTGCTGGAGAGTGACACACTCTACACAGGTTACACAGCGTTTTGCGAGCACCAACATGCTTAACACTGAAACTGCTACAAGGTGTATGTAGTATTCTGAATGAAGGCTTGTCATTTCAAAGAAAGAAGAGGAAAACAAAATCCAGGTAGTGAAACGAGCACACCAGTATGGGAGATGTGCATGTGTTCAGTTTCAAGCAGCAGCTCTTTGTGGACACTTGGAAACAGTGCTGTGAAAAAATTTCGTACGAAGCGGGATTTTGCCAAAGTTAAAAGACCTTCCAAAACCAACCCTAAAGAACTTAGCCAAACAATGAATGTTGCAATAAGCTGCTGCAGGAAAGGTGCTTCTATGACACAACTCCCGAGCAGGTAGCTACATTGTGCACAGTAGAAAAGGCATATGAATTCCAGGCTGAAAACTCACTCCAGAAGGATGAAATGCATGTGCTTTTCTCTGAAAGAACACTCAGCCAACGGGCTTCTGCTTGCTCCTTCAAGGTCTTTGTAGAAACTTGTGTTTTCACTGCTGGAATAGGTTTTGGGATGCATTGTTTCAATCTCTTGCAGGCCTCATGTTGTTTCTTAGACAATGTGGAAAAACAAGGAGTATGTTTCCCAAATCACTTGAAATCCACTAAAAAGCACACTGAATCACTCTTGCTCAAACACGCTCTTTCACCTAATGCGTTGAGAACATTCAAGAAAGCAGAAAAGAAGGGCATTTTGCAGTGAATTTCAGACGGGCATGTAGAAAAAGGCATTTCTATCGGTTGCAGAGTGCAAAAGCATGATTGACTTCATGTACTCCATGAAACCCTTACATCTCCAAGTGACCTGAATTAGGACTTTCCCAAAAAGATGTGTTTGAGGGTCTGTGGCAAAAGGAGCTCTAAGTTGTGTATTCAGTGCTGGAGAGTGACACATTCTACACAGGTTACACAGCCTTTTGCTAGCACCAACATGCTTAACACTGAAACTGCTACAAGGTGTGTGTAGTATGCTGAATGAAGGCTTGTCATTTCAAAGAAAGAAGAGGAAAACAAAATCCAGGTAGTGAAACGAGCACACCAGTATGGGAGATGTGCATGTGTTCAGTTTCAAGCAGCAGCTCTTTGTGGACACTTGGAAACAGTGCTGTGAAAAAATTTCGTAAGAAGCGGGATTTTGGCAAAGTTAAAAGACCTTCCAAAACCAACCCTAAAGAACTTAGCCAAACAATGAATGTTGCAATAAGCTGCTGCAGGAAAGGTGCTTCTATGACACAACTCCCAAGCAGGTAGCTACATTGTGCACAGTAGAAAAGGCATATGAATTGCAGGCTGAAAACTCACTCCAGAAGGATGAAATGCATGTGCTTCTCTCTGAAAGAACACTCAGCCAACAGGCTTCTGCGTGCTCCTTCAAGGTCTTTGTAGAAACTTGTGTTTTCACTGCTGGAATAGGTTTTGGGATGCATTGTTTCAATCTCTTGCAGGCCTCATGTTGTTTCTTAGACAATGTGGAAAAACAAGGAGTATGTTTCCCAAATCACTTGAAATCCAGGAAAACGCACACTGAATCACTCTTGCTCAAACACGCTCTTTCACCTAATGCGTTGATAACATTCAAGAAAGCAGAAAAGAAGGGCATTTTGCAGTGAATTTCAGACGGGCATGTAGAAAAAGTCATTTCTATCGGTTGCAGAGTGCAAAAGCATGATTGACTTCATGTTCAAGATGAAACCCTTACATCTCCTAGTGACCTGAATTACGAGTTTCCCAAAAAAGATGTGTTTGAGGGTCTGTGGCAAAAGGAGCTCTAAGTTGTGTATTCAGTGCAGGAGAGTGACACATTTTACACAGGTTACACAGCGTTTTGCTAGCACCAACATGCTTAACACTGAAACTGCTACAAGGTGTGTGTAGTATGCTGAATGAAGGCTTGTCATTTCAAAGAAAGAAGAGGAAAACAAAATCCAGGTAGTGAAACGAGCACACCAGTATGGGAGATGTGCATGTGTTCAGTTTCAAGCAGCAGCTCTTTGTGGACACTTGGAAACAGTGCTGTGAAAAAATTTCGTACGAAGCGGGATTTTGCCAAAGTTAAAAGACCTTCCAAAACCAACCCTAAAGAACTTAGCCAAACAATGAATGTTGCAATAAGCTGCTGCAGGAAAGGTGCTTCTATGACACAACCCCCGAGCAGGTAGCCACATTCTGCACAGTACAAAACGCATATAAATTGCAGGCTGAAAATTCACTCCAGAAGGATGAAATGCATGTGTTTCTCTCTGAAAGAACACTCAGCCAACAGGCTTCTGCTTGCTCCTTCAAGGTCTTTGTAGAAACTTGTGTTTTCACTGCTGGAATAGGTTTTGGGATGCATTGTTTCAATCTCTTGCAGGCCTCATGTTGTTTCTTAGACAATGTGGAAAAACAAGGAGTATGTTTCCCAAATCACTTGAAATCCAGGAAAACGCACACTGAATCACTCTTGCTCAAACACGCTCTTTCACCTAATGCGTTGATAACATTCAAGAAAGCAGAAAAGAAGGGCATTTTGCAGTGAATTTCAGACGGGCATGTAGAAAAAGTCATTTCTATCGGTTGCAGATGCAAAAGCATGATTGACTTCATGTTCTCCATGAAACCCTTACATCTCCAAGTGACCTGAATTAGGACTTTCCCAAAAAGATGTGTTTGAGGGTCTGTGGCAAAAGGAGCTCTAAGTTGTGTATTCAGTGCTGGAGAGTGACACATTCTACACAGGTTACACAGCCTTTTGCTAGCACCAACATGCTTAACACTGAAACTGCTACAAGGTGTGTGTAGTATGCTGAATGAAGGCTTGTCATTTCAAAGAAAGAAGAGGAAAACAAAATCCAGGTAGTGAAACGAGCACACCAGTATGGGAGATGTGCATGTGTTCAGTTTCAAGCAGCAGCTCTTTGTGGACACTTGGAAACAGTGCTGTGAAAAAATTTCGTAAGAAGCGGGATTTTGGCAAAGTTAAAAGACCTTCCAAAACCAACCCTAAAGAACTTAGCCAAACAATGAATGTTGCAATAAGCTGCTGCAGGAAAGGTGCTTCTATGACACAACTCCCAAGCAGGTAGCTACATTGTGCACAGTAGAAAAGGCATATGAATTGCAGGCTGAAAACTCACTCCAGAAGGATGAAATGCATGTGCTTCTCTCTGAAAGAACACTCAGCCAACAGGCTTCTGCGTGCTCCTTCAAGGTCTTTGTAGAAACTTGTGTTTTCACTGCTGGAATAGGTTTTGGGATGCATTGTTTCAATCTCTTGCAGGCCTCATGTTGTTTCTTAGACAATGTGGAAAAACAAGGAGTATGTTTCCCAAATCACTTGAAATCCAGGAAAACGCACACTGAATCACTCTTGCTCAAACACGCTCTTTCACCTAATGCGTTGATAACATTCAAGAAAGCAGAAAAGAAGGGCATTTTGCAGTGAATTTCAGACGGGCATGTAGAAAAAGTCATTTCTATCGGTTGCAGAGTGCAAAAGCATGATTGACTTCATGTTCAAGATGAAACCCTTACATCTCCTAGTGACCTGAATTACGAGTTTCCCAAAAAAGATGTGTTTGAGGGTCTGTGGCAAAAGGAGCTCTAAGTTGTGTATTCAGTGCAGGAGAGTGACACATTTTACACAGGTTACACAGCGTTTTGCTAGCACCAACATGCTTAACACTGAAACTGCTACAAGGTGTGTGTAGTATGCTGAATGAAGGCTTGTCATTTCAAAGAAAGAAGAGGAAAACAAAATCCAGGTAGTGAAACGAGCACACCAGTATGGGAGATGTGCATGTGTTCAGTTTCAAGCAGCAGCTCTTTGTGGACACTTGGAAACAGTGCTGTGAAAAAATTTCGTACGAAGCGGGATTTTGCCAAAGTTAAAAGACCTTCCAAAACCAACCCTAAAGAACTTAGCCAAACAATGAATGTTGCAATAAGCTGCTGCAGGAAAGGTGCTTCTATGACACAACCCCCGAGCAGGTAGCCACATTCTGCACAGTACAAAACGCATATAAATTGCAGGCTGAAAATTCACTCCAGAAGGATGAAATGCATGTGTTTCTCTCTGAAAGAACACTCAGCCAACAGGCTTCTGCTTGCTCCTTCAAGGTCTTTGTAGAAACTTGTGTTTTCACTGCTGGAATAGGTTTTGGGATGCATTGTTTCAATCTCTTGCAGGCCTCATGTTGTTTCTTAGACAATGTGGAAAAACAAGGAGTATGTTTCCCAAATCACTTGAAATCCAGGAAAACGCACACTGAATCACTCTTGCTCAAACACGCTCTTTCACCTAATGCGTTGAGAACATTCAAGAAAGCAGAAAAGAAGGGCATTTTGCAGTGAATTTCAGACGGGCATGTAGAAAAAGTCATTTCTATCGGTTGCAGATGCAAAAGCATGATTGACTTCATGTTCTCCATGAAACCCTTACATCTCCAAGTGACCTGAATTAGGACTTTCCCAAAAAGATGTGTTTGAGGGTCTGTGGCAAAAGGAGCTCTAAGTTGTGTATTCAGTGCTGGAGAGTGACACACTCTACACAGTGCTGGAGAGTGACACACTCTACACAGGTTACACAGCGTTTTGCGAGCACCAACATGCTTAACACTGAAACTGCTACAAGGTGTATGTAGTATTCTGAATGAAGGCTTGTCATTTCAAAGAAAGAAGAGGAAAACAAAATCCAGGTAGTGAAACGAGCACACCAGTATGGGAGATGTGCATGTGTTCAGTTTCAAGCAGCAGCTCTTTGTGGACACTTGGAAACAGTGCTGTGAAAAAATTTCGTACGAAGCGGGATTTTGCCAAAGTTAAAAGACCTTCCAAAACCAACCCTAAAGAACTTAGCCAAACAATGAATGTTGCAATAAGCTGCTGCAGGAAAGGTGCTTCTATGACACAACTCCCAAGCAGGTAGCTACATTGTGCACAGTAGAAAAGGCATATGAATTCCAGGCTGAAAACTCACTCCAGAAGGATGAAATGCATGTGCTTTTCTCTGAAAGAACACTCAGCCAACGGGCTTCTGCTTGCTCCTTCAAGGTCTTTGTAGAAACTTGTGTTTTCACTGCTGGAATAGGTTTTGGGATGCATTGTTTCAATCTCTTGCAGGCCTCATGTTGTTTCTTAGACAATGTGGAAAAACAAGGAGTATGTTTCCCAAATCACTTGAAATCCAGGAAAAAGCACACTGAATCACTCTTGCTCAAACACGCTCTTTCACCTAATGCGTTGAGAACATTCAAGAAAGCAGAAAAGAAGGGCAATTTGCAGTGAATTTCAGACGGGCATGTAGAAAAAGGCATTTCTATCGGTTGCAGAGTGCAAAAGCATGATTGACTTCATGTACTCCATGAAACCCTTACATCTCCAAGTGACCTGAATTAGGACTTTCCCAAAAAGATGTGTTTGAGGGTCTGTGGCAAAAGGAGCTCTAAGTTGTGTATTCAGTGCTGGAGAGTGACACATTCTACACAGGTTACACAGCCTTTTGCTAGCACCAACATGCTTAACACTGAAACTGCTACAAGGTGTGTGTAGTATGCTGAATGAAGGCTTGTCATTTCAAAGAAAGAAGAGGAAAACAAAATCCAGGTAGTGAAACGAGCACACCAGTATGGGAGATGTGCATGTGTTCAGTTTCAAGCAGCAGCTCTTTGTGGACACTTGGAAACAGTGCTGTGAAAAAATTTCGTACCAAGCGGGATTTTGCCAAAGTTAAAAGACCTTCCAAAACCAACCCTAAAGAACTTAGCCAAACAATGAATGTTGCAATAAGCTGCTGCAGGAAAGGTGCTTCTATGACACAACTCCCAAGCAGGTAGCTACATTGTGCACAGTAGAAAAGGCATATGAATTGCAGGCTGAAAACTCACTCCAGAAGGATGAAATGCATGTGCTTCTCTCTGAAAGAACACTCAGCCAACAGGCTTCTGCGTGCTCCTTCAAGGTCTTTGTAGAAACTTGTGTTTTCACTGCTGGAATAGGTTTTGGGATGCATTGTTTCAATCTCTTGCAGGCCTCATGTTGTTTCTTAGACAATGTGGAAAAACAAGGAGTATGTTTCCCAAATCACTTGAAATCCAGGAAAACGCACACTGAATCACTCTTGCTCAAACACGCTCTTTCACCTAATGCGTTGATAACATTCAAGAAAGCAGAAAAGAAGGGCATTTTGCAGTGAATTTCAGACGGGCATGTAGAAAAAGTCATTTCTATCGGTTGCAGAGTGCAAAAGCATGATTGACTTCATGTTCAAGATGAAACCCTTACATCTCCTAGTGACCTGAATTACGAGTTTCCCAAAAAAGATGTGTTTGAGGGTCTGTGGCAAAAGGAGCTCTAAGTTGTGTATTCAGTGCAGGAGAGTGACACATTTTACACAGGTTACACAGCGTTTTGCTAGCACCAACATGCTTAACACTGAAACTGCTACAAGGTGTGTGTAGTATGCTGAATGAAGGCTTGTCATTTCAAAGAAAGAAGAGGAAAACAAAATCCAGGTAGTGAAACGAGCACACCAGTATGGGAGATGTGCATGTGTTCAGTTTCAAGCAGCAGCTCTTTGTGGACACTTGGAAACAGTGCTGTGAAAAAATTTCGTACGAAGCGGGATTTTGCCAAAGTTAAAAGACCTTCCAAAACCAACCCTAAAGAACTTAGCCAAACAATGAATGTTGCAATAAGCTGCTGCAGGAAAGGTGCTTCTATGACACAACCCCCGAGCAGGTAGCCACATTCTGCACAGTACAAAACGCATATAAATTGCAGGCTGAAAATTCACTCCAGAAGGATGAAATGCATGTGTTTCTCTCTGAAAGAACACTCAGCCAACAGGCTTCTGCTTGCTCCTTCAAGGTCTTTGTAGAAACTTGTGTTTTCACTGCTGGAATAGGTTTTGGGATGCATTGTTTCAATCTCTTGCAGGCCTCATGTTGTTTCTTAGACAATGTGGAAAAACAAGGAGTATGTTTCCCAAATCACTTGAAATCCAGGAAAACGCACACTGAATCACTCTTGCTCAAACACGCTCTTTCACCTAATGCGTTGAGTACATTCAAGAAAGCAGAAAAGAAGGGCATTTTGCAGTGAATTTCAGACGGGCATGTAGAAAAAGTCATTTCTATCGGTTGCAGATGCAAAAGCATGATTGACTTCATGTTCTCCATGAAACCCTTACATCTCCAAGTGACCTGAATTAGGACTTTCCCAAAAAGATGTGTTTGAGGGTCTGTGGCAAAAGGAGCTCTAAGTTGTGTATTCAGTGCTGGAGAGTGACACACTCTACACAGTGCTGGAGAGTGACACACTCTACACAGGTTACACAGCGTTTTGCGAGCACCAACATGCTTAACACTGAAACTGCTACAAGGTGTGTGTAGTATTCTGAATGAAGGCTTGTCATTTCAAAGAAAGAAGAGGAAAACAAAATCCAGGTAGTGAAACGAGCACACCAGTATGGGAGATGTGCATGTGTTCAGTTTCAAGCAGCAGCTCTTTGTGGACACTTGGAAACAGTGCTGTGAAAAAATTTCGTACGAAGCGGGATTTTGCCAAAGTTAAAAGACCTTCCAAAACCAACCCTAAAGAACTTAGCCAAACAATGAATGTTGCAATAAGCTGCTGCAGGAAAGGTGCTTCTATGACACAACTCCCAAGCAGGTAGCTACATTGTGCACAGTAGAAAAGGCATATGAATTCCAGGCTGAAAACTCACTCCAGAAGGATGAAATGCATGTGCTTTTCTCTGAAAGAACACTCAGCCAACGGGCTTCTGCTTGCTCCTTCAAGGTCTTTGTAGAAACTTGTGTTTTCACTGCTGGAATAGGTTTTGGGATGCATTGTTTCAATCTCTTGCAGGCCTCATGTTGTTTCTTAGACAATGTGGAAAAACAAGGAGTATGTTTCCCAAATCACTTGAAATCCAGGAAAAAGCACACTGAATCACTCTTGCTCAAACACGCTCTTTCACCTAATGCGTTGAGAACATTCAAGAAAGCAGAAAAGAAGGGCATTTTGCAGTGAATTTCAGACGGGCATGTAGAAAAAGGCATTTCTATCGGTTGCAGAGTGCAAAAGCATGATTGACTTCATGTACTCCATGAAACCCTTACATCTCCAAGTGACCTGAATTAGGACTTTCCCAAAAAGATGTGTTTGAGGGTCTGTGGCAAAAGGAGCTCTAAGTTGTGTATTCAGTGCTGGAGAGTGACACATTCTACACAGGTTACACAGCCTTTTGCTAGCACCAACATGCTTAACACTGAAACTGCTACAAGGTGTGTGTAGTATGCTGAATGAAGGCTTGTCATTTCAAAGAAAGAAGAGGAAAACAAAATCCAGGTAGTGAAACGAGCACACCAGTATGGGAGATGTGCATGTGTTCAGTTTCAAGCAGCAGCTCTTTGTGGACACTTGGAAACAGTGCTGTGAAAAAATTTCGTACCAAGCGGGATTTTGCCAAAGTTAAAAGACCTTCCAAAACCAACCCTAAAGAACTTAGCCAAACAATGAATGTTGCAATAAGCTGCTGCAGGAAAGGTGCTTCTATGACACAACCCCCAAGCAGGTAGCTACATTGTGCACAGTAGAAAAGGCATATGAATTGCAGGCTGAAAACTCACTCCAGAAGGATGAAATGCATGTGCTTCTCTCTGAAAGAACACTCAGCCAACAGGCTTCTGCGTGCTCCTTCAAGGTCTTTGTAGAAACTTGTGTTTTCACTGCTGGAATAGGTTTTGGGATGCATTGTTTCAATCTCTTGCAGGCCTCATGTTGTTTCTTAGACAATGTGGAAAAACAAGGAGTATGTTTCCCAAATCACTTGAAATCCAGGAAAACGCACACTGAATCACTCTTGCTCAAACACGCTCTTTCACCTAATGCGTTGATAACATTCAAGAAAGCAGAAAAGAAGGGCATTTTGCAGTGAATTTCAGACGGGCATGTAGAAAAAGTCATTTCTATCGGTTGCAGAGTGCAAAAGCATGATTGACTTCATGTTCAAGATGAAACCCTTACATCTCCTAGTGACCTGAATTACGAGTTTCCCAAAAAAGATGTGTTTGAGGGTCTGTGGCAAAAGGAGCTCTAAGTTGTGTATTCAGTGCAGGAGAGTGACACATTTTACACAGGTTACACAGCGTTTTGCTAGCACCAACATGCTTAACACTGAAACTGCTACAAGGTGTGTGTAGTATGCTGAATGAAGGCTTGTCATTTCAAAGAAAGAAGAGGAAAACAAAATCCAGGTAGTGAAACGAGCACACCAGTATGGGAGATGTGCATGTGTTCAGTTTCAAGCAGCAGCTCTTTGTGGACACTTGGAAACAGTGCTGTGAAAAAATTTCGTACGAAGCGGGATTTTGCCAAAGTTAAAAGACCTTCCAAAACCAACCCTAAAGAACTTAGCCAAACAATGAATGTTGCAATAAGCTGCTGCAGGAAAGGTGCTTCTATGACACAACTCCCAAGCAGGTAGCTACATTGTGCACAGTAGAAAAGGCATATGAATTGCAGGCTGAAAACTCACTCCAGAAGGATGAAACGCATGTGCTTCTCTCTGAAAGAACACTCAGCCAACAGGCTTCTGCTTGCTCCTTCAAGGTCTTTGTAGAAACTTGTGTTTTCACTGCTGGAATAGGTTTTGGGATGCATTGTTTCAATCTCTTGCAGGCCTCATGTTGTTTCTTAGACAATGTGGAAA
This sequence comes from Miniopterus natalensis, assembly GCF_054644295.1. Lineage (NCBI taxonomy): Eukaryota > Metazoa > Chordata > Mammalia > Chiroptera > Miniopteridae > Miniopterus > Miniopterus natalensis. The sequence continues at coordinate 7,195,570 of NC_142102.1, forward strand.
AACAAGGAGTATGTTTCCCAAATCACTTGAAATCCAGGAAAACGCACACTGAATCACTCTTGCTCAAACACGCTCTTTCACCTAATGCGTTGAGAACATTCAAGAAAGCAGAAAAGAAGGGCATTTTGCAGTGAATTTCAGACGGGCATGTAGAAAAAGTCATTTCTATCGGTTGCAGAGTGCAAAAGCATGATTGACTTCATGTTCAAGATGAAACCCTTACATCTCCTAGTGACCTGAATTACGAGTTTCCCAAAAAAGATGTGTTTGTGGGTCTGTGGCAAAAGGAGCTCTAAGTTGTGTATTCAGTGCAGGAGAGTGACACATTTTACACAGGTTACACAGCGTTTTGCTAGCACCAACATGCTTAACACTGAAACTGCTACAAGGTGTGTGTAGTATGCTGAATGAAGGCTTGTCATTTCAAAGAAAGAAGAGGAAAACAAAATCCAGGTAGTGAAACGAGCACACCAGTATGGGAGATGTGCATGTGTTCAGTTTCAAGCAGCAGCTCTTTGTGGACACTTGGAAACAGTGCTGTGAAAAAATTTCGTACGAAGCGGGATTTTGCCAAAGTTAAAAGACCTTCCAAAACCAACCCTAAAGAACTTAGCCAAACAATGAATGTTGCAATAAGCTGCTGCAGGAAAGGTGCTTCTATGACACAACCCCCGAGCAGGTAGCCACATTCTGCACAGTACAAAACGCATATAAATTGCAGGCTGAAAATTCACTCCAGAAGGATGAAATGCATGTGTTTCTCTCTGAAAGAACACTCAGCCAACAGGCTTCTGCTTGCTCCTTCAAGGTCTTTGTAGAAACTTGTGTTTTCACTGCTGGAATAGGTTTTGGGATGCATTGTTTCAATCTCTTGCAGGCCTCATGTTGTTTCTTAGACAATGTGGAAAAACAAGGAGTATGTTTCCCAAATCACTTGAAATCCAGGAAAACGCACACTGAATCACTCTTGCTCAAACACGCTCTTTCACCTAATGCGTTGAGAACATTCAAGAAAGCAGAAAAGAAGGGCATTTTGCAGTGAATTTCAGACGGGCATCTAGAAAAAGTCATTTCTATCGGTTGCAGAGTGCAAAAGCATGATTGACTTCATGTACTCCATGAAACCCTTACATCTCCAAGTGACCTGAATTAGGACTTTCCCAAAAAGATGTGTTTGAGGGTCTGTGGCAAAAGGAGCTCTAAGTTGTGTATTCAGTGCAGGAGAGTGACACATTTTACACAGGTTACACAGCGTTTTGCTAGCACCAACATGCTTAACACTGAAACTGCTACAAGGTGTGTGTAGTATGCTGAATGAAGGCTTGTCATTTCAAAGAAAGAAGAGGAAAACAAAATCCAGGTAGTGAAACGAGCACACCAGTATGGGAGATGTGCATGTGTTCAGTTTCAAGCAGCAGCTCTTTGTGGACACTTGGAAACAGTGCTGTGAAAAAATTTCGTACGAAGCGGGATTTTGCCAAAGTTAAAAGACCTTCCAAAACCAACCCTAAAGAACTTAGCCAAACAATGAATGTTGCAAGAAGCTGCTGCAGGAAAGGTGCTTCTATGACACAACTCCCAAGCAGGTAGCTACATTGTGCACAGTAGAAAAGGCATATGAATTGCAGGCTGAAAACTCACTCCAGAAGGATGAAACGCATGTGCTTCTCTCTGAAAGAACACTCAGCCAACAGGCTTCTGCTTGCTCCTTCAAGGTCTTTGTAGAAACTTGTGTTTTCACTGCTGGAATAGGTTTTGGGATGCATTGTTTCAATCTCTTGCAGGCCTCATGTTGTTTCTTAGACAATGTGGAAAAACAAGGAGTATGTTTCCCAAATCACTTGAAATCCAGGAAAACGCACACTGAATCACTCTTGCTCAAACACGCTCTTTCACCTAATGCGTTGAGAACATTCAAGAAAGCAGAAAAGAAGGGCATTTTGCAGTGAATTTCAGACGGGCATGTAGAAAAAGTCATTTCTATCGGTTGCAGAGTGCAAAAGCATGATTGACTTCATGTTCAAGATGAAACCCTTACATCTCCTAGTGACCTGAATTACGAGTTTCCCAAAAAAGATGTGTTTGAGGGTCTGTGGCAAAAGGAGCTCTAAGTTGTGTATTCAGTGCAGGAGAGTGACACATTTTACACAGGTTACACAGCGTTTTGCTAGCACCAACATGCTTAACACTGAAACTGCTACAAGGTGTGTGTAGTATGCTGAATGAAGGCTTGTCATTTCAAAGAAAGAAGAGGAAAACAAAATCCAGGTAGTGAAACGAGCACACCAGTATGGGAGATGTGCATGTGTTCAGTTTCAAGCAGCAGCTCTTTGTGGACACTTGGAAACAGTGCTGTGAAAAAATTTCGTACGAAGCGGGATTTTGCCAAAGTTAAAAGACCTTCCAAAACCAACCCTAAAGAACTTAGCCAAACAATGAATGTTGCAATAAGCTGCTGCAGGAAAGGTGCTTCTATGACACAACCCCCGAGCAGGTAGCCACATTCTGCACAGTACAAAACGCATATAAATTGCAGCCTGAAAATTCACTCCAGAAGGATGAAATGCATGTGTTTCTCTCTGAAAGAACACTCAGCCAACAGGCTTCTGCTTGCTCCTTCAAGGTCTTTGTAGAAACTTGTGTTTTCACTGCTGGAATAGGTTTTGGGATGCATTGTTTCAATCTCTTGCAGGCCTCATGTTGTTTCTTAGACAATGTGGAAAAACAAGGAGTATGTTTCCCAAATCACTTGAAATCCAGGAAAACGCACACTGAATCACTCTTGCTCAAACACGCTCTTTCACCTAATGCGTTGAGAACATTCAAGAAAGCAGAAAAGAAGGGCATTTTGCAGTGAATTTCAGACGGGCATCTAGAAAAAGTCATTTCTATCGGTTGCAGAGTGCAAAAGCATGATTGACTTCATGTACTCCATGAAACCCTTACATCTCCAAGTGACCTGAATTAGGACTTTCCCAAAAAGATGTGTTTGAGGGTCTGTGGCAAAAGGAGCTCTAAGTTGTGTATTCAGTGCTGGAGAGTGACACACTCTACACAGGTTACACAGCGTTTTGCAAGCACCAACATGCTTAACACTGAAACTGCTACAAGGTGTGTGTAGTATGCTGAATGAAGGCTTGTCATTTCAAAGAAAGAAGAGGAAAACAAAATCCAGGTAGTGAAACGAGCACACCAGTATGGGAGATGTGCATGTGTTCAGTTTCAAGCAGCAGCTCTTTGTGGACACTTGGAAACAGTGCTGTGAAAAAATTTCGTACGAAGCGGGATTTTGCCAAAGTTAAAAGACCTTCCAAAACCAACCCTAAAGAACTTAGCCAAACAATGAATGTTGCAATAAGCTGCTGCAGGAAAGGTGCTTCTATGACACAGCTCCCGAGCAGGTAGCTACATTCTGCACAGTACAAAACGCATATGAATTGCAGGCTGAAAACTCACACCAGAAGGATGAAATGCATGTGCTTCTCTCTGAAAGAACACTCAGCCAACATGCTTCTGCTTGCTCCTTCAAGGTCTTTGTAGAAACTTGTGTTTTCACTGCTGGAATAGGTTTTGGGATGCATTGTTTCAATCTCTTGCAGGCCTCATGTTGTTTCTTAGACAATGTGGAAAAACAAGGAGTATGTTTCCCAAATCACTTGAAATCCAGGAAAACGCACACTGAATCACTCTTGCTCAAACACGCTCTTTCACCTAATGCGTTGAGAACATTCAAGAAAGCAGAAAAGAAGGGCATTTTGCAGTGAATTTCAGACGGGCATGTAGAAAAAGTCATTTCTATCGTTTGCAGATGCAAAAGCATGATTGACTTCATGTTCTCCATGAAACCCTTACATCTCCAAGTGACCTGAATTAGGACTTTCCCAAAAAGATGTGTTTGAGGGTCTGTGGCAAAAGGAGCTCTAAGTTGTGTATTCAGTGCTGGAGAGTGACACACTCTACACAGTGCTGGAGAGTGACACACTCTACACAGGTTACACAGCGTTTTGCGAGCACCAACATGCTTAACACTGAAACTGCTACAAGGTGTGTGTAGTATGCTGAATGAAGGCTTGTCATTTCAAAGAGAGAAGAGGAAAACAAAATCCAGGTAGTGAAACGAGCACACCAGTATGGGAGATGTGCATGTGTTCAATTTCAAGCAGCAGCTCTTTGTGGACACTTGGAAACAGTGCTGTGAAAAAATTTCGTACGAAGCGGGATTTGGCCAAAGTTAAAAGACCTTCCAAAACCAACCCTAAAGAACTTAGCCAAACAATGAATGTTGCAATAAGCTGCTGCAGGAAAGGTGCTTCTATGACACAACCCCCGAGCAGGTAGCCACATTCTGCACAGTACAAAACGCATATAAATTGCAGGCTGAAAATTCACTCCAGAAGGATGAAATGCATGTGTTTCTCTCTGAAAGAACACTCAGCCAACAGGCTTCTGCTTGCTCCTTCAAGGTCTTTGTAGAAACTTGTGTTTTCACTGCTGGAATAGGTTTTGGGATGCATTGTTTCAATCTCTTGCAGGCCTCATGTTGTTTCTTAGACAATGTGGAAAAACAAGGAGTATGTTTCCCAAATCACTTGAAATCCAGGAAAACGCACACTGAATCACTCTTGCTCAAACACGCTCTTTCACCTAATGCGTTGAGAACATTCAAGAAAGCAGAAAAGAAGGGCATTTTGCAGTGAATTTCAGACGGGCATCTAGAAAAAGTCATTTCTATCGGTTGCAGAGTGCAAAAGCATGATTGACTTCATGTACTCCATGAAACCCTTACATCTCCAAGTGACCTGAATTAGGACTTTCCCAAAAAGATGTGTTTGAGGGTCTGTGGCAAAAGGAGCTCTAAGTTGTGTATTCAGTGCTGGAGAGTGACACACTCTACACAGTGCTGGAGAGTGACACACTCTACACAGGTTACACAGCGTTTTGCGAGCACCAACATGCTTAACACTGAAACTGCTACAAGGTGTGTGTAGTATGCTGAATGAAGGCTTGTCATTTCAAAGAAAGAAGAGGAAAACAAAATCCAGGTAGTGAAACGAGCACACCAGTATGGGAGATGTGCATGTGTTCAGTTTCAAGCAGCAGCTCTTTGTGGACACTTGGAAACAGTGCTGTGAAAAAATTTCGTACGAAGTGGGATTTTGCCAAAGTTAAAAGACCTTCCAAAACCAACCCTAAAGAACTTAGCCAAACAATGAATGTTGCAATAAGCTGCTGCAGGAAAGGTGCTTCTATGACGCAACTCCCAAGCAAGTCGCTACATTGTGCACAGTAGAAAAGGCATATGAATTCCAGGCTGAAAACTCACTCCAGAAGGATGAAATGCATGTGCTTTTCTCTGAAAGAACACTCAGCCAACGGGCTTCTGCTTGCTCCTTCAAGGTCTTTGTAGAAACTTGTGTTTTCACTGCTGGAATAGGTTTTGGGATGCATTGTTTCAATCTCTTGCAGGCCTCATGTTGTTTCTTAGACAATGTGGAAAAACAAGGAGTATGTTTCCCAAATCACTTGAAATCCAGGAAAACGCACACTGAATCACTCTTGCTCAAACACGCTCTTTCACCTAATGCGTTGAGAACATTCAAGAAAGCAGAAAAGAAGGGCATTTTGCAGTGAATTTCAGACGGGCATGTAGAAAAAGGCATTTCTATCGGTTGCAGAGTGCAAAAGCATGATTGACTTCATGTACTCCATGAAACCCTTACATCTCCAAGTGACCTGAATTAGGACTTTCCCAAAAAGATGTGTTTGAGGGTCTGTGGCAAAAGGAGCTCTAAGTTGTGTATTCAGTGCTGGAGAGTGACACATTCTACACAGGTTACACAGCCTTTTGCTAGCACCAACATGCTTAACACTGAAACTGCTACAAGGTGTGTGTAGTATGCTGAATGAAGGCTTGTCATTTCAAAGAAAGAAGACGAAAACAAAATCCAGGTAGTGAAACGAGCACACCAGTATGGGAGATGTGCATGTGTTCAGTTTCAAGCAGCAGCTCTTTGTGGACACTTCGAAACAGTGCTGTGAAAAAATTTCGTACGAAGCGGGATTTTGCCAAAGTTAAAAGACCTTCCAAAACCAACCCTAAAGAACTTAGCCAAAGAATGAATGTTGCAATAAGCTGCTGCAGGAAAGGTGCTTCTATGACACAACTGCCAAGCAGGTAGCTACATTGTGCACAGTAGAAAAGGCATATGAATTGCAGGCTGAAAACTCACTCCAGAAGGATGAAATGCATGTGCTTCTCTCTGAAAGAACACTCAGCCAACAGGCTTCTGCGTGCTCCTTCAAGGTCTTTGTAGAAACTTGTGTTTTCACTGCTGGAATAGGTTTTGGGATGCATTGTTTCAATCTCTTGCAGGCCTCATGTTGTTTCTTAGACAATGTGGAAAAACAAGGAGTATGTTTCCCAAATCACTTGAAATCCAGGAAAACGCACACTGAACCACTCTTGCTCAAACACGCTCTTTCACCTAATGCGTTGAGAACATTCAAGAAAGCAGAAAAGAAGGGCATTTTGCAGTGAATTTCAGACGGGCATGTAGAAAAAGTCATTTCTATCGGTTGCAGAGTGCAAAAGCATGATTGACTTCATGTTCAAGATGAAACACTTACATCTCCTAGTGACCTGAATTACGAGTTTCCCAAAAAAGATGTGTTTGAGGGTCTGTGGCAAAAGGAGCTCTAAGTTGTGTATTCAGTGCAGGAGAGTGACACATTTTACACAGGTTACACAGCGTTTTGCTAGCACCAACATGCTTAACACTGAAACTGCTACAAGGTGTGTGTAGTATGCTGAATGAAGGCTTGTCATTTCAAAGAAAGAAGAGGAAAACAAAATCCAGGTAGTGAAACGAGCACACCAGTATGGGAGATGTGCATGTGTTCAGTTTCAAGCAGCAGCTCTTTGTGGACACTTGGAAACAGTGCTGTGAAAAAATTTCGTACGAAGCGGGATTTTGCCAAAGTTAAAAGACCTTCCAAAACCAACCCTAAAGAACTTAGCCAAACAATGAATGTTGCAATAACCTGCTGCAGGAAAGGTGCTTCTATGACACAACCCCCGAGCAGGTAGCCACATTCTGCACAGTACAAAACGCATATAAATTGCAGGCTGAAAATTCACTCCAGAAGGATGAAATGCATTTGTTTCTCTCTGAAAGAACACTCAGCCAACAGGCTTCTGCGTGCTCCTTCAAGGTCTTTGTAGAAACTTGTGTTTTCACTGCTGGAATAGGTTTTGGGATGCATTGTTTCAATCTCTTGCAGGCCTCATGTTGTTTCTTAGACAATGTGGAAAAACAAGGAGTATGTTTCCCAAATCACTTGAAATCCAGGAAAACGCACACTGAACCACTCTTGCTCAAACACGCTCTTTCACCTAATGCGTTGAGAACATTCAAGAAAGCAGAAAAGAAGGGCATTTTGCAGTGAATTTCAGACGGGCATGTAGAAAAAGTCATTTCTATCGGTTGCAGAGTGCAAAAGCATGATTGACTTCATGTTCAAGATGAAACCCTTACATCTCCTAGTGACCTGAATTACGAGTTTCCCAAAAAAGATGTGTTTGAGGGTCTGTGGCAAAAGGAGCTCTAAGTTGTGTATTCAGTGCAGGAGAGTGACACATTTTACACAGGTTACACAGCGTTTTGCTAGCACCAACATGCTTAACACTGAAACTGCTACAAGGTGTGTGTAGTATGCTGAATGAAGGCTTGTCATTTCAAAGAAAGAAGAGGAAAACAAAATCCAGGTAGTGAAACGAGCACACCAGTATGGGAGATGTGCATGTGTTCAGTTTCAAGCAGCAGCTCTTTGTGGACACTTGGAAACAGTGCTGTGAAAAAATTTCGTACGAAGCGGGATTTTGCCAAAGTTAAAAGACCTTCCAAAACCAACCCTAAAGAACTTAGCCAAACAATGAATGTTGCAATAACCTGCTGCAGGAAAGGTGCTTCTATGACACAACCCCCGAGCAGGTAGCCACATTCTGCACAGTACAAAACGCATATAAATTGCAGGCTGAAAATTCACTCCAGAAGGATGAAATGCATTTGTTTCTCTCTGAAAGAACACTCAGCCAACAGGCTTCTGCTTGCTCCTTCAAGGTCTTTGTAGAAACTTGTGTTTTCACTGCTGGAATAGGTTTTGGGATGCATTGTTTCAATCTCTTGCAGGCCTCATGTTGTTTCTTAGACAATGTGGAAAAACAAGGAGTATGTTTCCCAAATCACTTGAAATCCAGGAAAACGCACACTGAATCACTCTTGCTCAAACACGCTCTTTCACCTAATGCGTTGAGAACATTCAAGAAAGCAGAAAAGAAGGGCATTTTGCAGTGAATTTCAGACGGGCATCTAGAAAAAGTCATTTCTATCGGTTGCAGAGTGCAAAAGCATGATTGACTTCATGTACTCCATGAAACCCTTACATCTCCAAGTGACCTGAATTAGGACTTTCCCAAAAAGATGTGTTTTAGGGTCTGTGGCAAAAGGAGCTCTAAGTTGTGTATTCAGTGCTGGAGAGTGACACACTCTACACAGTGCTGGAGAGTGACACACTCTACACAGGTTACACAGCGTTTTGCGAGCACCAACATGCTTAACACTGAAACTGCTACAAGGTGTGTGTAGTATGCTGAATGAAGGCTTGTCATTTCAAAGAAAGAAGAGGAAAACAAAATCCAGGTAGTGAAACGAGCACACCAGTATGGGAGATGTGCATGTGTTCAATTTCAAGCAGCAGCTCTTTGTGGACACTTGGAAACAGTGCTGTGAAAAAATTTCGTACGAAGCGGGATTTTGCCAAAGTTAAAAGACCTTCCAAAACCAACCCTAAAGAACTTAGCCAAACAATGAATGTTGCAATAAGCTGCTGCAGGAAAGGTGCTTCTATGACACAACTCCCAAGCAAGTCGCTACATTGTGCACAGTAGAAAAGGCATATGAATTCCAGGCTGAAAACTCACTCCAGAAGGATGAAATGCATGTGCTTTTCTCTGAAAGAACACTCAGCCAACGGGCTTCTGCTTGCTCCTTCAAGGTCTTTGTAGAAACTTGTGTTTTCACTGCTGGAATAGGTTTTGGGATGCATTGTTTCAATCTCTTGCAGGCCTCATGTTGTTTCTTAGACAATGTGGAAAAACAAGGAGTATGTTTCCCAAATCACTTGAAATCCAGGAAAACGCACACTGAATCACTCTTGCTCAAACACGCTCTTTCACCTAATGCGTTGAGAACATTCAAGAAAGCAGAAAAGAAGGGCATTTTGCAGTGAATTTCAGACGGGCATGTAGAAAAAGGCATTTCTATCGGTTGCAGAGTGCAAAAGCATGATTGACTTCATGTACTCCATTAAACCCTTACATCTCCAAGTGACCTGAATTAGGACTTTCCCAAAAAGATGTGTTTGAGGGTCTGTGGCAAAAGGAGCTCTAAGTTGTGTATTCAGTGCTGGAGAGTGACACATTCTACACAGGTTACACAGCGTTTTGCTAGCACCAACATGCTTAACACTGAAACTGCTACAAGGTGTGTGTAGTATGCTGAATGAAGGCTTGTCATTTCAAAGAAAGAAGACGAAAACAAAATCCAGGTAGTGAAACGAGCACACCAGTATGGGAGATGTGCATGTGTTCAGTTTCAAGCAGCAGCTCTTTGTGGACACTTGGAAACAGTGCTGTGAAAAAATTTCGTACGAAGCGGGATTTTGCCAAAGTTAAAAGACCTTCCAAAACCAACCCTAAAGAACTTAGCCAAACAATGAATGTTGCAATAAGCTGCTGCAGGAAAGGTGCTTCTATGACACAACTCCCAAGCAGGTAGCTACATTGTGCACAGTAGAAAAGGCATATGAATTGCAGGCTGAAAACTCACTCCAGAAGGATGAAATGCATGTGCTTCTCTCTGAAAGAACACTCAGCCAACAGGCTTCTGCGTGCTCCTTCAAGGTCTTTGTAGAAACTTGTGTTTTCACTGCTGGAATAGGTTTTGGGATGCATTGTTTCAATCTCTTGCAGGCCTCATGTTGTTTCTTAGACAATGTGGAAAAACAAGGAGTATGTTTCCCAAATCACTTGAAATCCAGGAAAACGCACACTGAATCACTCTTGCTCAAACACGCTCTTTCACCTAATGCGTTGATAACATTCAAGAAAGCAGAAAAGAAGGGCATTTTGCAGTGAATTTCAGACGGGCATGTAGAAAAAGTCATTTCTATCGGTTGCAGAGTGCAAAAGCATGATTGACTTCATGTTCAAGATGAAACCCTTACATCTCCTAGTGACCTGAATTACGAGTTTCCCAAAAAAGATGTGTTTGAGGGTCTGTGGCAAAAGGAGCTCTAAGTTGTGTATTCAGTGCAGGAGAGTGACACATTTTACACAGGTTACACAGCGTTTTGCTAGCACCAACATGCTTAACACTGAAACTGCTACAAGGTGTGTGTAGTATGCTGAATGAAGGCTTGTCATTTCAAAGAAAGAAGAGGAAAACAAAATCCAGGTAGTGAAACGAGCACACCAGTATGGGAGATGTGCATGTGTTCAGTTTCAAGCAGCAGCTCTTTGTGGACACTTGGAAACAGTGCTGTGAAAAAATTTCGTACGAAGCGGGATTTTGCCAAAGTTAAAAGACCTTCCAAAACCAACCCTAAAGAACTTAGCCAAACAATGAATGTTGCAATAAGCTGCTGCAGGAAAGGTGCTTCTATGACACAACCCCCGAGCAGGTAGCCACATTCTGCACAGTACAAAACGCATATAAATTGCAGGCTGAAAATTCACTCCAGAAGGATGAAATGCATGTGTTTCTCTCTGAAAGAACACTCAGCCAACAGGCTTCTGCTTGCTCCTTCAAGGTCTTTGTAGAAACTTGTGTTTTCACTGCTGGAATAGGTTTTGGGATGCATTGTTTCAATCTCTTGCAGGCCTCATGTTGTTTCTTAGACAATGTGGAAAAACAAGGAGTATGTTTCCCAAATCACTTGAAATCCAGGAAAACGCACACTGAATCACTCTTGCTCAAACACGCTCTTTCACCTAATGCGTTGAGAACATTCAAGAAAGCAGAAAAGAAGGGCATTTTGCAGTGAATTTCAGACGGGCATGTAGAAAAAGTCATTTCTATCGGTTGCAGAGTGCAAAAGCATGATTGACTTCATGTACTCCATGAAACCCTTACATCTCCAAGTGACCTGAATTAGGACTCTCCCAAAAAGATGTGTTTGAGGGTCTGTGGCAAAAGGAGCTCTAAGTTGTGTATTCAGTGCTGGAGAGTGACACACTCTACACAGGTTACACAGCGTTTTGCAAGCACCAACATGCTTAACACTGAAACTGCTACAAGGTGTGTGTAATATGCTGAATGAAGGCTTGTCATTTCAAAGAAAGAAGAGGAAAACAAAATCCAGGTAGTGAAACGAGCACACCAGTATGGGAGATGTGCATGTGTTCAGTTTCAAGCAGCAGCTCTTTGTGGACACTTGGAAACAGTGCTGTGAAAAAATTTCGTACGAAGCGGGATTTTGCCAAAGTTAAAAGACCTTCCAAAACCAACCCTAAAGAACTTAGCCAAACAATGAATGTTGCAATAAGCTGCTGCAGGAAAGGTGCTTCTATGACACAACTCCCGAGCAGGTAGCTACATTGTGCACAGTAGAAAAGGCATATGAATTCCAGGCTGAAAACTCACTCCAGAAGGATGAAATGCATGTGCTTTTCTCTGAAAGAACACTCAGCCAACAGGCTTCTGCTTGCTCCTTCAAGGTCTTTGTAGAAACTTGTGTTTTCACTGCTGGAATAGGTTTTGGGATGCATTGTTTCAATCTCTTGCAGGCCTCATGTTGTTTCTTAGACAATGTGGAAAAGCAAGGAGTATGTTTCCCAAATCACTTGAAATCCAGGAAAACGCACACTGAATCACTCTTGCTCAAACACGCTCTTTCACCTAATGCGTTGAGAACATTCAAGAAAGCAGAAAGAAGGGCATTTTGCAGTGAATTTCAGACGGGCATGTAGAAAATGTCATTTCTATCGGTTGCAGAGTGCAAAAGCATGATTGACTTCATGTACTCCATGAAACCCTTACATCTCCAAGTGACCTGAATTAGGACTTTCCCAAAAAGATATGTTTGAGGGTCTGTGGCAAAAGGAGCTCTAAGTTGTGTATTCAGTGCTGGAGAGTGACACACTCTACACAGGTTACACAGCGTTTTGCTAGCACCAACATGCTTAACACTGAAACTGCTACAAGGTGTGTGTAGTATGCTGAATGAAGGCTTGTCATTTCAAAGAAAGAAGAGGAAAACAAAATCCAGGTAGTGAAACGAGCACACCAGTATGGGAGATGTGCATGTGTTCAGTTTCAAGCAGCAGCTCTTTGTGGACACTTGGAAACAGTGCTGTGAAAAAATTTCGTACGAAGCGGGATTTTGCCAAAGTTAAAAGACCTTCCAACCCAACCCTAAAGAACTTAGCCAAACAATGAATGTTGCAATAAGCTGCTGCAGGAAAGGTGCTTCTATGACGCAACTCCCAAGCAAGTCGCTACATTGTGCACAGTAGAAAAGGCATATGAATTCCAGGCTGAAAAATCACTCCAGAAGGATGAAATGCATGTGCTTTTCTCTGAAAGAACACTCAGCCAACGGGCTTCTGCTTGCTCCTTCAAGGTCTTTGTAGAAACTTGTGTTTTCACTGCTGGAATAGGTTTTGGGATGCATTGTTTCAATCTCTTGCAGGCCTCATGTTGTTTCTTAGACAATGTGGAAAAACAAGGAGTATGTTTCCCAAATCACTTGAAATCCAGGAAAACGCACACTGAATCACTCTTGCTCAAACACGCTCTTTCACCTAATGCGTTGAGAACATTCAAGAAAGCAGAAAAGAAGGGCATTTTGCAGTGAATTTCAGACGGGCATGTAGAAAAAGGCATTTCTATCGGTTGCAGAGTGCAAAAGCATGATTGACTTCATGTACTCCATGAAACCCTTACATCTCCAAGTGACCTGAATTAGGACGTTCCCAAAAAGATGTGTTTGAGGGTCTGTGGCAAAACGAGCTCTAAGTTGTGTATTCAGTGCTGGAGAGTGACACATTCTACACAGGTTACACAGCGTTTTGCTAGCACCAACATGCTTAACACTGAAACTGCTACAAGGTGTGTGTAGTATGCTGAATGAAGGCTTGTCATTTCAAAGAAAGAAGACGAAAACAAAATCCAGGTAGTGAAACGAGCACACCAGTATGGGAGATGTGCATGTGTTCAGTTTCAAGCAGCAGCTCTTTGTGGACACTTGGAAACAGTGCTGTGAAAAAATTTCGTACGAAGCGGGATTTTGCCAAAGTTAAAAGACCTTCCAAAACCAACCCTAAAGAACTTAGCCAAACAATGAATGTTGCAATAAGCTGCTGCAGGAAAGGTGCTTCTATGACACAACTCCCAAGCAGGTAGCTACATTGTGCACAGTACAAAACGCATATGAATTCCAGGCTGAAAACTCACTCCAGAAGGATGAAATGCATGTGCTTTTCTCTGAAAGAACACTCAGCCAACAGGCTTCTGCTTGCTCCTTCAAGGTCTTTGTAGAAAATTGTGTTTTCACTGCTGGAATAGGTTTTGGGATGCATTGTTTTAATCTCTTGCAGGCCTCATGTTGTTTCTTAGACAATGTGGAAAAACAAGGAGTATGTTTCCCAAATCACTTGAAATCCAGGAAAACGCACACTGAATCACTCTTGCTCAAACACGCTCTTTCACCTAATGCGTTGAGAACATTCAAGAAAGCAGAAAAAAAGGGCATTTTGCAGTGAATTTCAGACGGGCATGTAGAAAAAGTCATTTCTATCGGTTGCAGAGTGCAAAAGCATGATTGACTTCATGTTCAAGATGAAACCCTTACATCTCCTAGTGACCTGAATTACGAGTTTCCCATAAAAGATGTGTTTGAGGGTCTGTGGCAAAAGGAGCTCTAAGTTGTGTATTCAGTGCTGGAGAGTGACACACTCTACACAGGTTACACAGCGTTTTGCGAGCACCAACATGCTTAACACTGAAACTGCTACAAGGTGTGTGTAGTATGCTGAATGAAGGCTTGTCATTTCAAAGAAAGAAGAGGAAAACAAAATCCAGGTAGTGAAACGAGCACACCAGTATGGGAGATGTGCATGTGTTCTATTTCAAGCAGCAGCTCTTTGTGGACACTTGGAAACAGTGCTGTGAAAAAATTTCGTACGAAGCGGGATTTTGCCAAAGTTAAAAGACCTTCCAAAACCAACCCTAAAGAACTTAGCCAAACAATGAATGTTGCAATAAGCTGCTGCAGGAAAGGTGCTTCTATGACACAACTCCCGAGCAGGTAGCTACATTGTGCACAGTAGAAAAGGCATATGAATTCCAGGCTGAAAACTCACTCCAGAAGGATGAAATGCATGTGCTTCTCTCTGAAAGAACACTCAGCCAACAGGCTTCTGCTTGCTCCTTCAAGGTCTTTGTAGAAACTTGTGTTTTCACTGCTGGAATAGGTTTTGGGATGCATTGTTTCAATCTCTTGCAGGCCTCATGTTGTTTCTTAGACAATGTGGAAAAACAAGGAGTATGTTTCCCAAATCACTTGAAATCCAGGAAAACGCACACTGAATCACTCTTCCTCAAACACGCTCTTTCACCTAATGCGTTGAGAACATTCAAGAAAGCAGAAAAGAAGGGCATTTTGCAGTGAATTTCAGACGGGCATGTAGAAAAAGTCATTTCTATCGGTTGCAGAGTGCAAAAGCATGATTGACTTCATGTTCTCCATGAAACCCTTACATCTCCAAGTGACCTGAATTAGGACTTTCCCAAAAAGATGTGTTTGAGGGTCTGTGGCAAAAGGAGCTCTAAGTTGTGTATTCAGTGCTGGAGAGTGACACACTCTACACAGGTTACACAGCGTTTTGCGAGCACCAACATGCTTAACACTGAAACTGCTACAAGGTGTGTGTAGTATGCTGAATGAAGGCTTGTCATTTCAAAGAAAGAAGAGGAAAACAAAATCCAGGTAGTGAAACGAGCACACCAGTATGGGAGATGTGCATGTGTTCAATTTCAAGCAGCAGCTCTTTGTGGACACTTGGAAACAGTGCTGTGAAAAAATTTCGTACGAAGCGGGATTTTGCCAAAGTTAAAAGACCTTCCAAAACCAACCCTAAAGAACTTAGCCAAACAATGAATGTTGCAATAAGCTGCTGCAGGAAAGGTGCTTCTATGACACAACTCCCGAGCAGGTATCTACATTCTGCACAGTACAAAACGCATATGAATTGCAGGCTGAAAACTCACACCAGAAGGATGAAATGCATGTGCTTCTCTCTGAAAGAACACTCAGCCAACAGGCTTCTGCTTGCTCCTTCAAGGTCTTTGTAGAAACTTGTGTTTTCACTGCTGGAATAGGTTTTGGGATGCATTGTTTCAATCTCTTGCAGGCCTCATGTTGTTTCTTAGACAATGTGGAAAAACAAGGAGTATGTTTCCCAAATCACTTGAAATCCAGGAAAACGCACACTGAATCACTCTTGCTCAAACACGCTCTTTCACCTAATGCGTTGAGAACATTCAAGAAAGCAGAAAAGTAGGGAATTTTGCAGTGAATTTCAGACGGGCATGTAGAAAAAGTCATTTCTATCGGTTGCAGTGTGCAAAAGCATGATTGACTTCATGTTCTCCATGAAACCCTTACATCTCCAAGTGACCTGAATTAGGACTTTCCCAAAAAGATGTGTTTGAGGGTCTGTGGCAAAAGGAGCTCTAAGTTGTGTATTCAGTGCTGGAGAGTGACACACTCTACACAGGTTACACAGCGTTTTGCGAGCACCAACATGCTTAACACTGAAACTGCTACAAGGTGTGTGTAGTATGCTGAATGAAGGCTTGTCATTTCAAAGAAAGAAGAGGAAAACAAAATCCAGGTAGTGAAACGAGCACACCAGTATGGGAGATGTGCATGTGTTCAATTTCAAGCAGCAGCTCTTTGTGGACACTTGGAAACAGTGCTGTGAAAAAATTTCGTACGAAGCGAGATTTTGCCAAAGTTAAAAGACCTTCCAAAACCAACCCTAAAGAACTTAGCCAAACAATGAATGTTGCAATAAGCTGCTGCAGGAAAGGTGCTTCTATGACACAACTCCCGAGCAGGTATCTACATTCTGCACAGTACAAAACGCATATGAATTGCAGGCTGAAAACTCACACCAGAAGGATGAAATGCATGTGCTTCTCTCTGAAAGAACACTCAGCCAACAGGCTTCTGCTTGCTCCTTCAAGGTCTTTGTAGAAACTTGTGTTTTCACTGCTGGAATAGGTTTTGGGATGCATTGTTTCAATCTCTTGCAGGCCTCATGTTGTTTCTTAGACAATGTGGAAAAACAAGGAGTATGTTTCCCAAATCACTTGAAATCCAGGAAAACGCACACTGAATCCCTCTTGCTCAAACACGCTCTTTCACCTAATGCGTTGAGAACATTCAAGAAAGCAGAAAAGAAGAGCATTTTGCAGTGAATTTCAGACGGGCATGTAGAAAAAGTCATTTCTATCGGTTGCAGAGTGCAAAAGCATGATTGACTTCATGTTCTCCATGAAACCCTTACATCTCCAAGTGACCTGAATTAGGACTTTCCCAAAAAGATGTGTTTGAGGGTCTGTGGCAAAAGGAGCTCTAAGTTGTGTATTCAGTGCTGGAGAGTGACACACTCTACACAGGTTACACAGCGTTTTGCGAGCACCAA
The DNA here is from genome assembly GCF_054644295.1 of Miniopterus natalensis. Lineage (NCBI taxonomy): Eukaryota > Metazoa > Chordata > Mammalia > Chiroptera > Miniopteridae > Miniopterus > Miniopterus natalensis. The sequence goes on from NC_142102.1 coordinate 7,212,341, forward strand.
CATGCTTAACACTGAAACTGCTACAAGGTGTGTGTAGTATGCTGAATGAAGGCTTGTCATTTCAAAGAAAGAAGAGGAAAACAAAATCCAGGTAGTGAAACGAGCACACCAGTATGGGAGATGTGCATGTGTTCAATTTCAAGCAGCAGCTCTTTGTGGACACTTGGAAACAGTGCTGTGAAAAAATTTCGTACGAAGCGGGATTTTGCCAAAGTTAAAAGACCTTACAAAACCAACCCTAAAGAACTTAGCCAAACAATGAATGTTGCAATAAGCTGCTGCAGGAAAGGTGCTTCTATGACACAACTCCCGAGCAGGTATCTACATTCTGCACAGTACAAAACGCATATGAATTGCAGGCTGAAAACTCACACCAGAAGGATGAAATGCATGTGCTTCTCTCTGAAAGAACACTCAGCCAACAGGCTTCTGCTTGCTCCTTCAAGGTCTTTGTAGAAACTTGTGTTTTCACTGCTGGAATAGGTTTTGGGATGCATTGTTTCAATCTCTTGCAGGCCTCATGTTGTTTCTTAGACAATGTGGAAAAACAAGGAGTATGTTTCCCAAATCACTTGAAATCCAGGAAAACGCACACTGAATCACTCTTGCTCAAACACGCTCTTTCACCTAATGCGTTGAGAACATTCAAGAAAGCAGAAAAGAAGGGCATTTTGCAGTGAATTTCAGACGGGCATGTAGAAAATGTCATTTCTATCGGTTGCAGAGTGCAAAAGCATGATTGACTTCATGTTCTCCATGAAACCCTTACATCTCCAAGTGACCTGAATTAGGACTTTCCCAAAAAGATGTGTTTGAGGGTCTGTGGCAAAAGGAGCTCTAAGTTGTGTATTCAGTGCTGGAGAGTGACACACTCTACACAGGTTACACAGCGTTTTGCAAGCACCAACATGCTTAACACTGAAACTGCTACAAGGTGTGTGTAGTATGCTGAATGAAGGCTTGTCATTTCAAAGAAAGAAGAGGAAAACAAAATCCAGGTAGTGAAACGAGCACACCAGCATGGGAGATATGCATGTGTTCAATTTCAAGCAGCAGCTCTTTGTGGACACTTGGAAACAGTGCTGTGAAAAAATTTCGTACGAAGCGGGATTTTGCCAAAGTTAAAAGACCTTCCAAAACCAACCCTAAAGAACTTAGCCAAACAATGAATGTTGCAATAAGCTGCTGCAGGAAAGGTGCTTCTATGACACAACGCCCGAGCAGGTATCTACATTCTGCACAGTACAAAACGCATATGAATTGCAGGCTGAAAACTCACACCAGAAGGATGAAATGCATGTGCTTCTCTCTGAAAGAACACTCAGCCAACAGGCTTCTGCTTGCTCCTTCAAGGTCTTTGTAGAAACTTGTGTTTTCACTGCTGGAATAGGTTTTGGGATGCATTGTTTCAATCTCTTGCAGGCCTCATGTTGTTTCTTAGACAATGTGGAAAAACAAGGAGTATGTTTCCCAAATCACTTGAAATCCAGGAAAACGCACACTGAATCACTCTTGCTCAAACACGCTCTTTCACCTAATGCGTTGAGAACATTCAAGAAAGCAGAAAAGAAGGGCATTTTGCAGTGAATTTCAGACGGGCATGTAGAAAAAGTCATTTCTATCGGTTGCAGAGTGCAAAAGCATGATTGACTTCATGTACTCCATGAAACCCTTACATCTCCAAGTGACCTGAATTACGAGTTTCCCAAAAAAGATGTGTTTGAGGGTCTGTGGCAAAAGGAGCTCTAAGTTGTGTATTCAGTGCTGGAGAGTGACACACTCTACACAGGTTACACAGCGTTTTGCGAGCACCAACATGCTTAACACTGAAACTGCTACAAGGTGTGTGTAGTATGCTGAATGAAGGCTTGTCATTTCAAAGAAAGAAGAGGAAAACAAAATCCAGGTAGTGAAACGAGCACACCAGTATGGGAGATGTGCATGTGTTCAATTTCAAGCAGCAGCTCTTTGTGGACACTTGGAAACAGTGCTGTGAAAAAATTTCGTACGAAGCGGGATTTTGCCAAAGTTAAAAGACCTTCCAAAACCAACCCTAAAGAACTTAGCCAAACAATGAATGTTGCAATAAGCTGCTGCAGGAAAGGTGCTTCTATGACACAACTCCCGAGCAGGTATCTACATTCTGCACAGTACAAAACGCATATGAATTGCAGGCTGAAAACTCACACCAGAAGGATGAAATGCATGTGCTTCTCTCTGAAAGAACACTCAGCCAACAGGCTTCTGCTTGCTCCTTCAAGGTCTTTGTAGAAACTTGTGTTTTCACTGCTGGAATAGGTTTTGGGATGCATTGTTTCAATCTCTTGCAGGCCTCATGTTGTTTCTTAGACAATGTGGAAAAACAAGGAGTATGTTTCCCAAATCACTTGAAATCCAGGAAAACGCACACTGAATCCCTCTTGCTCAAACACGCTCTTTCACCTAATGCGTTGAGAACATTCAAGAAAGCAGAAAAGAAGGGCATTTTGCAGTGAATTTCAGACGGGCATGTAGAAAAAGTCATTTCTATCGGTTGCAGATGCAAAAGCATGATTGACTTCATGTTCTCCATGAAACCCTTACATCTCCAAGTGACCTGAATTAGGACTTTCCCAAAAAGATGTGTTTGAGGGTCTGTGGCAAAAGGAGCTCTAAGTTGTGTATTCAGTGCTGGAGAGTGACACACTCTACACAGGTTACACAGCGTTTTGCGAGCACCAACATGCTTAACACTGAAACTGCTACAAGGTGTGTGTAGTATGCTGAATGAAGGCTTGTCATTTCAAAGAAAGAAGAGGAAAACAAAATCCAGGTACTGAAACAGCACACCAGTATGGGAGATGTGCATCTGTTCAGTTTCAAGCAGCAGCTCTTTGTGGACACTTGGAAACAGTGCTGTGAAAAAATTTCGTACGAAGCGGGATTTTGCCAAAGTTAAAGACCTTCCAAAACCAACCCTAAAGAACTTAGCCAAACAATCAATGTTGCAATAAGCTGCTGCAGGAAAGGTGCTTCTATGACACAACTCCCAAGCAGGTAGCTACATTGTGCACAGTAGAAAAGGCATATGAATTCCAGGCTGAAAACTCACTCCAGAAGGATGAAATGCATGTGCTTTTCTCTGAAAGAACACTCAGCCAACAGGCTTCTGCTTGCTCCTTCAAGGTCCTTGTAGAAACTTGTGTTTTCACTGCTGGAATAGGTTTTGGGATGCATTGTTTCAATCTCTTGCAGGCCTCATGTTGTTTCTTAGACAATGTGGAAAAACAAGGAGTATGTTTCCCAAATCACTTGAAATCCAGGAAAACGCACATTGAATCACTCTTGCTCAAACACGCTCTTTCACCTAATGCGTTGAGAACATTCAAGAAAGCAGAAAAGAAGGGCATTTTGCAGTGAATTTCAGACGGGCATGTAGAAAATGTCATTTCTATCGGTTGCAGAGTGCAAAAGCATGATTGACTTCATGTACTCCATGAAACCCTTACATCTCCAAGGGACCTGAATTAGGACTTTCCCCAAAAGATGTGTTTGAGGGTCTGTGGCAAAAGGAGCTCTAAGTTGTGTATTCAGTGCTGGAGAGTGACACACTCTACACAGGTTACACAGCGTTTTGCGAGCACCAACATGCTTAACACTGAAACTGCTACAAGGTGTGTGAGGTATGCTGAATGAAGGCTTGTCATTTCAAAGAAAGAAGAGGAAAACAAAATCCAGGTAGTGAAACGAGCACACCAGTATGGGAGATGTGCATGTGTTCAGTTTCAAGCAGCAGCTCTTTATGGACACTTGGAAACAGTGCTGTGAAAAAATTTCGTACGAAGCGGGATTTTGCCAAAGTTAAAAGACCTTCCAAAACCAACCCTAAAGAACTTAGCCAAACAATGAATGTTGCAATAAGCTGTTGCAGGAAAGGTGCTTCTATGACACAACTCCCGAGCAGGTATCTACATTCTGCACAGTACAAAACACATATGAATTGCAGGCTGAAAACTCACACCAGAAGGATGAAATGCATGTGCTTCTCTCTGAAAGAACACTCAGCCAACAGGCTTCTGCTTGCTCCTTCAAGGTCTTTGTAGAAACTTGTGTTTTCACTGCTGGAATAGGTTTTGGGATGCATTGTTTCAATCTCTTGCAGGCCTCATGTTGTTTCTTAGACAATGTGGAAAAACAAGGAGTATGTTTCCCAAATCACTTGAAATCCAGGAAAACGCACACTGAATCACTCTTGCTCAAACACGCTCTTTCACCTAATGCGTTGAGAACATTCAAGAAAGCAGAAAAGAAGGGCATTTTGCAGTGAATTTCAGACGGGCATGTAGAAAAAGTCATTTCTATCGGTTGCAGAGTTCAAAAGCATGATTGACTTCATGTTCTCCATGAAACCCATACATCTCCTAGTGACCTGAATTAGGACTTTCCCAAAAGGATGTCTTTGAGGGTCTGTGGCAAAAGGAGCTCTAAGTTGTGTATTCAGTGCTGGAGAGTGACACACTCTACACAGTGATGGAGAGTGACACACTCTACACATGTTACACAGCGTTTTGCGAGCACCAACATGCTTAACCCTGAAACTGCTACAAGGTGTGTGTAGTATGCTGAATGAAGGCTTGTCATTTCAAAGAAAGAAGAGGAAAACAAAATCCAGGTAGTGAAACGAGCACACCAGTATGGGAGATGTGCATGTGTTCAGTTTCAAGCAGCAGCTCTTTGTGGACACTTGGAAACAGTGCTGTGAAAAAATTTCGTAAGAAGCGGGATTTTGGCAAAGTTAAAAGACCTTCCAAAACCAACCCTAAAGAACTTAGCCAAACAATGAATGTTGCAATAAGCTGCTGCAGGAAAGGTGCTTCTATGACACAACTCCCGAGCAGGTATCTACATTCTGCACAGTACAAAACGCATATGAATTGCAGGCTGAAAACTCACACCAGAAGGATGAAATGCATGTGCTTCTCTCTGAAAGAACACTCAGCCAACAGGCTTCTGCTTGCTCCTTCAAGGTCTTTGTAGAAACTTGTGTTTTCACTGCTGGAATAGGTTTTGGGATGCATTGTTTCAATCTCTTGGAGGCCTCATGTTGTTTCTTAGACAATGTGGAAAAACAAGGAGTATGTTTCCCAAATCACTTGAAATCCAGGAAAACGCACACTGAATCACTCTTGCTCAAACACGCTCTTTCACCTAATGCGTTGATAACATTCAAGAAAGCAGAAAAGAAGGGCATTTTGCAGTGAATTTCAGACGGGCATGTAGAAAGAGTCATTTCTATCGGTTGCAGAGTGCAAAAGCATGATTGACTTCATGTTCAAGATGAAACCCTTACATCTCCTAGTGACCTGAATTACGAGTTTCCCAAAAAAGATGTGTTTGAGGGTCTGTGGCAAAAGGAGCTCTAAGTTGTGTATTCAGTGCAGGAGAGTGACACATTTTACACAGGTTACACAGCGTTTTGCTAGCACCAACATGCTTAACACTGAAACTGCTACAAGGTGTGTGTAGTATGCTGAATGAAGGCTTGTCATTTCAAAGAAAGAAGAGGAAAACAAAATCCAGGTAGTGAAACGAGCACACCAGTATGGGAGATGTGCATGTGTTCAGTTTCAAGCAGCAGCTCTTTGTGGACACTTGGAAACAGTGCTGTGAAAAAATTTCGTACGAAGCGGGATTTTGCCAAAGTTAAAAGACCTTCCAAAACCAACCCTAAAGAACTTAGCCAAACAATGAATGTTGCAATAAGCTGCTGCAGGAAAGGTGCTTCTATGACACAACCCCCGAGCAGGTAGCCACATTCTGCACAGTACAAAACGCATATAAATTGCAGGCTGAAAATTCACTCCAGAAGGATGAAATGCATGTGTTTCTCTCTGAAAGAACACTCAGCCAACAGGCTTCTGCTTGCTCCTTCAAGGTCTTTGTAGAAACTTGTGTTTTCACTGCTGGAATAGGTTTTGGGATGCATTGTTTCAATCTCTTGCAGGCCTCATGTTGTTTCTTAGACAATGTGGAAAAACAAGGAGTATGTTTCCCAAATCACTTGAAATCCAGGAAAACGCACACTGAATCACTCTTGCTCAAACACGCTCTTTCACCTAATGCGTTGAGAACATTCAAGAAAGCAGAAAAGAAGGGCATTTTGCAGTGAATTTCAGACGGGCATGTAGAAAAAGTCATTTCTATCGGTTGCAGATGCAAAAGCATGATTGACTTCATGTTCTCCATGAAACCCTTACATCTCCAAGTGACCTGAATTAGGACTTTCCCAAAAAGATGTGTTTGAGGGTCTGTGGCAAAAGGAGCTCTAAGTTGTGTATTCAGTGCTGGAGAGTGACACACTCTACACAGTGCTGGAGAGTGACACACTCTACACAGGTTACACAGCGTTTTGCGAGCACCAACATGCTTAACACTGAAACTGCTACAAGGTGTATGTAGTATTCTGAATGAAGGCTTGTCATTTCAAAGAAAGAAGAGGAAAACAAAATCCAGGTAGTGAAACGAGCACACCAGTATGGGAGATGTGCATGTGTTCAGTTTCAAGCAGCAGCTCTTTGTGGACACTTGGAAACAGTGCTGTGAAAAAATTTCGTACGAAGCGGGATTTTGCCAAAGTTAAAAGACCTTCCAAAACCAACCCTAAAGAACTTAGCCAAACAATGAATGTTGCAATAAGCTGCTGCAGGAAAGGTGCTTCTATGACACAACTCCCAAGCAGGTAGCTACATTGTGCACAGTAGAAAAGGCATATGAATTCCAGGCTGAAAACTCACTCCAGAAGGATGAAATGCATGTGCTTTTCTCTGAAAGAACACTCAGCCAACGGGCTTCTGCTTGCTCCTTCAAGGTCTTTGTAGAAACTTGTGTTTTCACTGCTGGAATAGGTTTTGGGATGCATTGTTTCAATCTCTTGCAGGCCTCATGTTGTTTCTTAGACAATGTGGAAAAACAAGGAGTATGTTTCCCAAATCACTTGAAATCCACTAAAAAGCACACTGAATCACTCTTGCTCAAACACGCTCTTTCACCTAATGCGTTGAGAACATTCAAGAAAGCAGAAAAGAAGGGCATTTTGCAGTGAATTTCAGACGGGCATGTAGAAAAAGGCATTTCTATCGGTTGCAGAGTGCAAAAGCATGATTGACTTCATGTACTCCATGAAACCCTTACATCTCCAAGTGACCTGAATTAGGACTTTCCCAAAAAGATGTGTTTGAGGGTCTGTGGCAAAAGGAGCTCTAAGTTGTGTATTCAGTGCTGGAGAGTGACACATTCTACACAGGTTACACAGCCTTTTGCTAGCACCAACATGCTTAACACTGAAACTGCTACAAGGTGTGTGTAGTATGCTGAATGAAGGCTTGTCATTTCAAAGAAAGAAGAGGAAAACAAAATCCAGGTAGTGAAACGAGCACACCAGTATGGGAGATGTGCATGTGTTCAGTTTCAAGCAGCAGCTCTTTGTGGACACTTGGAAACAGTGCTGTGAAAAAATTTCGTAAGAAGCGGGATTTTGGCAAAGTTAAAAGACCTTCCAAAACCAACCCTAAAGAACTTAGCCAAACAATGAATGTTGCAATAAGCTGCTGCAGGAAAGGTGCTTCTATGACACAACTCCCAAGCAGGTAGCTACATTGTGCACAGTAGAAAAGGCATATGAATTGCAGGCTGAAAACTCACTCCAGAAGGATGAAATGCATGTGCTTCTCTCTGAAAGAACACTCAGCCAACAGGCTTCTGCGTGCTCCTTCAAGGTCTTTGTAGAAACTTGTGTTTTCACTGCTGGAATAGGTTTTGGGATGCATTGTTTCAATCTCTTGCAGGCCTCATGTTGTTTCTTAGACAATGTGGAAAAACAAGGAGTATGTTTCCCAAATCACTTGAAATCCAGGAAAACGCACACTGAATCACTCTTGCTCAAACACGCTCTTTCACCTAATGCGTTGATAACATTCAAGAAAGCAGAAAAGAAGGGCATTTTGCAGTGAATTTCAGACGGGCATGTAGAAAAAGTCATTTCTATCGGTTGCAGAGTGCAAAAGCATGATTGACTTCATGTTCAAGATGAAACCCTTACATCTCCTAGTGACCTGAATTACGAGTTTCCCAAAAAAGATGTGTTTGAGGGTCTGTGGCAAAAGGAGCTCTAAGTTGTGTATTCAGTGCAGGAGAGTGACACATTTTACACAGGTTACACAGCGTTTTGCTAGCACCAACATGCTTAACACTGAAACTGCTACAAGGTGTGTGTAGTATGCTGAATGAAGGCTTGTCATTTCAAAGAAAGAAGAGGAAAACAAAATCCAGGTAGTGAAACGAGCACACCAGTATGGGAGATGTGCATGTGTTCAGTTTCAAGCAGCAGCTCTTTGTGGACACTTGGAAACAGTGCTGTGAAAAAATTTCGTACGAAGCGGGATTTTGCCAAAGTTAAAAGACCTTCCAAAACCAACCCTAAAGAACTTAGCCAAACAATGAATGTTGCAATAAGCTGCTGCAGGAAAGGTGCTTCTATGACACAACCCCCGAGCAGGTAGCCACATTCTGCACAGTACAAAACGCATATAAATTGCAGGCTGAAAATTCACTCCAGAAGGATGAAATGCATGTGTTTCTCTCTGAAAGAACACTCAGCCAACAGGCTTCTGCTTGCTCCTTCAAGGTCTTTGTAGAAACTTGTGTTTTCACTGCTGGAATAGGTTTTGGGATGCATTGTTTCAATCTCTTGCAGGCCTCATGTTGTTTCTTAGACAATGTGGAAAAACAAGGAGTATGTTTCCCAAATCACTTGAAATCCAGGAAAACGCACACTGAATCACTCTTGCTCAAACACGCTCTTTCACCTAATGCGTTGAGAACATTCAAGAAAGCAGAAAAGAAGGGCATTTTGCAGTGAATTTCAGACGGGCATGTAGAAAAAGTCATTTCTATCGGTTGCAGATGCAAAAGCATGATTGACTTCATGTTCTCCATGAAACCCTTACATCTCCAAGTGACCTGAATTAGGACTTTCCCAAAAAGATGTGTTTGAGGGTCTGTGGCAAAAGGAGCTCTAAGTTGTGTATTCAGTGCTGGAGAGTGACACACTCTACACAGTGCTGGAGAGTGACACACTCTACACAGGTTACACAGCGTTTTGCGAGCACCAACATGCTTAACACTGAAACTGCTACAAGGTGTATGTAGTATTCTGAATGAAGGCTTGTCATTTCAAAGAAAGAAGAGGAAAACAAAATCCAGGTAGTGAAACGAGCACACCAGTATGGGAGATGTGCATGTGTTCAGTTTCAAGCAGCAGCTCTTTGTGGACACTTGGAAACAGTGCTGTGAAAAAATTTCGTACGAAGCGGGATTTTGCCAAAGTTAAAAGACCTTCCAAAACCAACCCTAAAGAACTTAGCCAAACAATGAATGTTGCAATAAGCTGCTGCAGGAAAGGTGCTTCTATGACACAACTCCCAAGCAGGTAGCTACATTGTGCACAGTAGAAAAGGCATATGAATTCCAGGCTGAAAACTCACTCCAGAAGGATGAAATGCATGTGCTTTTCTCTGAAAGAACACTCAGCCAACGGGCTTCTGCTTGCTCCTTCAAGGTCTTTGTAGAAACTTGTGTTTTCACTGCTGGAATAGGTTTTGGGATGCATTGTTTCAATCTCTTGCAGGCCTCATGTTGTTTCTTAGACAATGTGGAAAAACAAGGAGTATGTTTCCCAAATCACTTGAAATCCAGGAAAAAGCACACTGAATCACTCTTGCTCAAACACGCTCTTTCACCTAATGCGTTGAGAACATTCAAGAAAGCAGAAAAGAAGGGCAATTTGCAGTGAATTTCAGACGGGCATGTAGAAAAAGGCATTTCTATCGGTTGCAGAGTGCAAAAGCATGATTGACTTCATGTACTCCATGAAACCCTTACATCTCCAAGTGACCTGAATTAGGACTTTCCCAAAAAGATGTGTTTGAGGGTCTGTGGCAAAAGGAGCTCTAAGTTGTGTATTCAGTGCTGGAGAGTGACACATTCTACACAGGTTACACAGCCTTTTGCTAGCACCAACATGCTTAACACTGAAACTGCTACAAGGTGTGTGTAGTATGCTGAATGAAGGCTTGTCATTTCAAAGAAAGAAGAGGAAAACAAAATCCAGGTAGTGAAACGAGCACACCAGTATGGGAGATGTGCATGTGTTCAGTTTCAAGCAGCAGCTCTTTGTGGACACTTGGAAACAGTGCTGTGAAAAAATTTCGTACCAAGCGGGATTTTGCCAAAGTTAAAAGACCTTCCAAAACCAACCCTAAAGAACTTAGCCAAACAATGAATGTTGCAATAAGCTGCTGCAGGAAAGGTGCTTCTATGACACAACTCCCAAGCAGGTAGCTACATTGTGCACAGTAGAAAAGGCATATGAATTGCAGGCTGAAAACTCACTCCAGAAGGATGAAATGCATGTGCTTCTCTCTGAAAGAACACTCAGCCAACAGGCTTCTGCGTGCTCCTTCAAGGTCTTTGTAGAAACTTGTGTTTTCACTGCTGGAATAGGTTTTGGGATGCATTGTTTCAATCTCTTGCAGGCCTCATGTTGTTTCTTAGACAATGTGGAAAAACAAGGAGTATGTTTCCCAAATCACTTGAAATCCAGGAAAACGCACACTGAATCACTCTTGCTCAAACACGCTCTTTCACCTAATGCGTTGATAACATTCAAGAAAGCAGAAAAGAAGGGCATTTTGCAGTGAATTTCAGACGGGCATGTAGAAAAAGTCATTTCTATCGGTTGCAGAGTGCAAAAGCATGATTGACTTCATGTTCAAGATGAAACCCTTACATCTCCTAGTGACCTGAATTACGAGTTTCCCAAAAAAGATGTGTTTGAGGGTCTGTGGCAAAAGGAGCTCTAAGTTGTGTATTCAGTGCAGGAGAGTGACACATTTTACACAGGTTACACAGCGTTTTGCTAGCACCAACATGCTTAACACTGAAACTGCTACAAGGTGTGTGTAGTATGCTGAATGAAGGCTTGTCATTTCAAAGAAAGAAGAGGAAAACAAAATCCAGGTAGTGAAACGAGCACACCAGTATGGGAGATGTGCATGTGTTCAGTTTCAAGCAGCAGCTCTTTGTGGACACTTGGAAACAGTGCTGTGAAAAAATTTCGTACGAAGCGGGATTTTGCCAAAGTTAAAAGACCTTCCAAAACCAACCCTAAAGAACTTAGCCAAACAATGAATGTTGCAATAAGCTGCTGCAGGAAAGGTGCTTCTATGACACAACCCCCGAGCAGGTAGCCACATTCTGCACAGTACAAAACGCATATAAATTGCAGGCTGAAAATTCACTCCAGAAGGATGAAATGCATGTGTTTCTCTCTGAAAGAACACTCAGCCAACAGGCTTCTGCTTGCTCCTTCAAGGTCTTTGTAGAAACTTGTGTTTTCACTGCTGGAATAGGTTTTGGGATGCATTGTTTCAATCTCTTGCAGGCCTCATGTTGTTTCTTAGACAATGTGGAAAAACAAGGAGTATGTTTCCCAAATCACTTGAAATCCAGGAAAACGCACACTGAATCACTCTTGCTCAAACACGCTCTTTCACCTAATGCGTTGAGTACATTCAAGAAAGCAGAAAAGAAGGGCATTTTGCAGTGAATTTCAGACGGGCATGTAGAAAAAGTCATTTCTATCGGTTGCAGATGCAAAAGCATGATTGACTTCATGTTCTCCATGAAACCCTTACATCTCCAAGTGACCTGAATTAGGACTTTCCCAAAAAGATGTGTTTGAGGGTCTGTGGCAAAAGGAGCTCTAAGTTGTGTATTCAGTGCTGGAGAGTGACACACTCTACACAGTGCTGGAGAGTGACACACTCTACACAGGTTACACAGCGTTTTGCGAGCACCAACATGCTTAACACTGAAACTGCTACAAGGTGTGTGTAGTATTCTGAATGAAGGCTTGTCATTTCAAAGAAAGAAGAGGAAAACAAAATCCAGGTAGTGAAACGAGCACACCAGTATGGGAGATGTGCATGTGTTCAGTTTCAAGCAGCAGCTCTTTGTGGACACTTGGAAACAGTGCTGTGAAAAAATTTCGTACGAAGCGGGATTTTGCCAAAGTTAAAAGACCTTCCAAAACCAACCCTAAAGAACTTAGCCAAACAATGAATGTTGCAATAAGCTGCTGCAGGAAAGGTGCTTCTATGACACAACTCCCAAGCAGGTAGCTACATTGTGCACAGTAGAAAAGGCATATGAATTCCAGGCTGAAAACTCACTCCAGAAGGATGAAATGCATGTGCTTTTCTCTGAAAGAACACTCAGCCAACGGGCTTCTGCTTGCTCCTTCAAGGTCTTTGTAGAAACTTGTGTTTTCACTGCTGGAATAGGTTTTGGGATGCATTGTTTCAATCTCTTGCAGGCCTCATGTTGTTTCTTAGACAATGTGGAAAAACAAGGAGTATGTTTCCCAAATCACTTGAAATCCAGGAAAAAGCACACTGAATCACTCTTGCTCAAACACGCTCTTTCACCTAATGCGTTGAGAACATTCAAGAAAGCAGAAAAGAAGGGCATTTTGCAGTGAATTTCAGACGGGCATGTAGAAAAAGGCATTTCTATCGGTTGCAGAGTGCAAAAGCATGATTGACTTCATGTACTCCATGAAACCCTTACATCTCCAAGTGACCTGAATTAGGACTTTCCCAAAAAGATGTGTTTGAGGGTCTGTGGCAAAAGGAGCTCTAAGTTGTGTATTCAGTGCTGGAGAGTGACACATTCTACACAGGTTACACAGCCTTTTGCTAGCACCAACATGCTTAACACTGAAACTGCTACAAGGTGTGTGTAGTATGCTGAATGAAGGCTTGTCATTTCAAAGAAAGAAGAGGAAAACAAAATCCAGGTAGTGAAACGAGCACACCAGTATGGGAGATGTGCATGTGTTCAGTTTCAAGCAGCAGCTCTTTGTGGACACTTGGAAACAGTGCTGTGAAAAAATTTCGTACCAAGCGGGATTTTGCCAAAGTTAAAAGACCTTCCAAAACCAACCCTAAAGAACTTAGCCAAACAATGAATGTTGCAATAAGCTGCTGCAGGAAAGGTGCTTCTATGACACAACCCCCAAGCAGGTAGCTACATTGTGCACAGTAGAAAAGGCATATGAATTGCAGGCTGAAAACTCACTCCAGAAGGATGAAATGCATGTGCTTCTCTCTGAAAGAACACTCAGCCAACAGGCTTCTGCGTGCTCCTTCAAGGTCTTTGTAGAAACTTGTGTTTTCACTGCTGGAATAGGTTTTGGGATGCATTGTTTCAATCTCTTGCAGGCCTCATGTTGTTTCTTAGACAATGTGGAAAAACAAGGAGTATGTTTCCCAAATCACTTGAAATCCAGGAAAACGCACACTGAATCACTCTTGCTCAAACACGCTCTTTCACCTAATGCGTTGATAACATTCAAGAAAGCAGAAAAGAAGGGCATTTTGCAGTGAATTTCAGACGGGCATGTAGAAAAAGTCATTTCTATCGGTTGCAGAGTGCAAAAGCATGATTGACTTCATGTTCAAGATGAAACCCTTACATCTCCTAGTGACCTGAATTACGAGTTTCCCAAAAAAGATGTGTTTGAGGGTCTGTGGCAAAAGGAGCTCTAAGTTGTGTATTCAGTGCAGGAGAGTGACACATTTTACACAGGTTACACAGCGTTTTGCTAGCACCAACATGCTTAACACTGAAACTGCTACAAGGTGTGTGTAGTATGCTGAATGAAGGCTTGTCATTTCAAAGAAAGAAGAGGAAAACAAAATCCAGGTAGTGAAACGAGCACACCAGTATGGGAGATGTGCATGTGTTCAGTTTCAAGCAGCAGCTCTTTGTGGACACTTGGAAACAGTGCTGTGAAAAAATTTCGTACGAAGCGGGATTTTGCCAAAGTTAAAAGACCTTCCAAAACCAACCCTAAAGAACTTAGCCAAACAATGAATGTTGCAATAAGCTGCTGCAGGAAAGGTGCTTCTATGACACAACTCCCAAGCAGGTAGCTACATTGTGCACAGTAGAAAAGGCATATGAATTGCAGGCTGAAAACTCACTCCAGAAGGATGAAACGCATGTGCTTCTCTCTGAAAGAACACTCAGCCAACAGGCTTCTGCTTGCTCCTTCAAGGTCTTTGTAGAAACTTGTGTTTTCACTGCTGGAATAGGTTTTGGGATGCATTGTTTCAATCTCTTGCAGGCCTCATGTTGTTTCTTAGACAATGTGGAAAAACAAGGAGTATGTTTCCCAAATCACTTGAAATCCAGGAAAACGCACACTGAATCACTCTTGCTCAAACACGCTCTTTCACCTAATGCGTTGAGAACATTCAAGAAAGCAGAAAAGAAGGGCATTTTGCAGTGAATTTCAGACGGGCATGTAGAAAAAGTCATTTCTATCGGTTGCAGAGTGCAAAAGCATGATTGACTTCATGTTCAAGATGAAACCCTTACATCTCCTAGTGACCTGAATTACGAGTTTCCCAAAAAAGATGTGTTTGTGGGTCTGTGGCAAAAGGAGCTCTAAGTTGTGTATTCAGTGCAGGAGAGTGACACATTTTACACAGGTTACACAGCGTTTTGCTAGCACCAACATGCTTAACACTGAAACTGCTACAAGGTGTGTGTAGTATGCTGAATGAAGGCTTGTCATTTCAAAGAAAGAAGAGGAAAACAAAATCCAGGTAGTGAAACGAGCACACCAGTATGGGAGATGTGCATGTGTTCAGTTTCAAGCAGCAGCTCTTTGTGGACACTTGGAAACAGTGCTGTGAAAAAATTTCGTACGAAGCGGGATTTTGCCAAAGTTAAAAGACCTTCCAAAACCAACCCTAAAGAACTTAGCCAAACAATGAATGTTGCAATAAGCTGCTGCAGGAAAGGTGCTTCTATGACACAACCCCCGAGCAGGTAGCCACATTCTGCACAGTACAAAACGCATATAAATTGCAGGCTGAAAATTCACTCCAGAAGGATGAAATGCATGTGTTTCTCTCTGAAAGAACACTCAGCCAACAGGCTTCTGCTTGCTCCTTCAAGGTCTTTGTAGAAACTTGTGTTTTCACTGCTGGAATAGGTTTTGGGATGCATTGTTTCAATCTCTTGCAGGCCTCATGTTGTTTCTTAGACAATGTGGAAAAACAAGGAGTATGTTTCCCAAATCACTTGAAATCCAGGAAAACGCACACTGAATCACTCTTGCTCAAACACGCTCTTTCACCTAATGCGTTGAGAACATTCAAGAAAGCAGAAAAGAAGGGCATTTTGCAGTGAATTTCAGACGGGCATCTAGAAAAAGTCATTTCTATCGGTTGCAGAGTGCAAAAGCATGATTGACTTCATGTACTCCATGAAACCCTTACATCTCCAAGTGACCTGAATTAGGACTTTCCCAAAAAGATGTGTTTGAGGGTCTGTGGCAAAAGGAGCTCTAAGTTGTGTATTCAGTGCAGGAGAGTGACACATTTTACACAGGTTACACAGCGTTTTGCTAGCACCAACATGCTTAACACTGAAACTGCTACAAGGTGTGTGTAGTATGCTGAATGAAGGCTTGTCATTTCAAAGAAAGAAGAGGAAAACAAAATCCAGGTAGTGAAACGAGCACACCAGTATGGGAGATGTGCATGTGTTCAGTTTCAAGCAGCAGCTCTTTGTGGACACTTGGAAACAGTGCTGTGAAAAAATTTCGTACGAAGCGGGATTTTGCCAAAGTTAAAAGACCTTCCAAAACCAACCCTAAAGAACTTAGCCAAACAATGAATGTTGCAAGAAGCTGCTGCAGGAAAGGTGCTTCTATGACACAACTCCCAAGCAGGTAGCTACATTGTGCACAGTAGAAAAGGCATATGAATTGCAGGCTGAAAACTCACTCCAGAAGGATGAAACGCATGTGCTTCTCTCTGAAAGAACACTCAGCCAACAGGCTTCTGCTTGCTCCTTCAAGGTCTTTGTAGAAACTTGTGTTTTCACTGCTGGAATAGGTTTTGGGATGCATTGTTTCAATCTCTTGCAGGCCTCATGTTGTTTCTTAGACAATGTGGAAAAACAAGGAGTATGTTTCCCAAATCACTTGAAATCCAGGAAAACGCACACTGAATCACTCTTGCTCAAACACGCTCTTTCACCTAATGCGTTGAGAACATTCAAGAAAGCAGAAAAGAAGGGCATTTTGCAGTGAATTTCAGACGGGCATGTAGAAAAAGTCATTTCTATCGGTTGCAGAGTGCAAAAGCATGATTGACTTCATGTTCAAGATGAAACCCTTACATCTCCTAGTGACCTGAATTACGAGTTTCCCAAAAAAGATGTGTTTGAGGGTCTGTGGCAAAAGGAGCTCTAAGTTGTGTATTCAGTGCAGGAGAGTGACACATTTTACACAGGTTACACAGCGTTTTGCTAGCACCAACATGCTTAACACTGAAACTGCTACAAGGTGTGTGTAGTATGCTGAATGAAGGCTTGTCATTTCAAAGAAAGAAGAGGAAAACAAAATCCAGGTAGTGAAACGAGCACACCAGTATGGGAGATGTGCATGTGTTCAGTTTCAAGCAGCAGCTCTTTGTGGACACTTGGAAACAGTGCTGTGAAAAAATTTCGTACGAAGCGGGATTTTGCCAAAGTTAAAAGACCTTCCAAAACCAACCCTAAAGAACTTAGCCAAACAATGAATGTTGCAATAAGCTGCTGCAGGAAAGGTGCTTCTATGACACAACCCCCGAGCAGGTAGCCACATTCTGCACAGTACAAAACGCATATAAATTGCAGCCTGAAAATTCACTCCAGAAGGATGAAATGCATGTGTTTCTCTCTGAAAGAACACTCAGCCAACAGGCTTCTGCTTGCTCCTTCAAGGTCTTTGTAGAAACTTGTGTTTTCACTGCTGGAATAGGTTTTGGGATGCATTGTTTCAATCTCTTGCAGGCCTCATGTTGTTTCTTAGACAATGTGGAAAAACAAGGAGTATGTTTCCCAAATCACTTGAAATCCAGGAAAACGCACACTGAATCACTCTTGCTCAAACACGCTCTTTCACCTAATGCGTTGAGAACATTCAAGAAAGCAGAAAAGAAGGGCATTTTGCAGTGAATTTCAGACGGGCATCTAGAAAAAGTCATTTCTATCGGTTGCAGAGTGCAAAAGCATGATTGACTTCATGTACTCCATGAAACCCTTACATCTCCAAGTGACCTGAATTAGGACTTTCCCAAAAAGATGTGTTTGAGGGTCTGTGGCAAAAGGAGCTATAAGTTGTGTATTCAGTGCTGGAGAGTGACACACTCTACACAGGTTACACAGCGTTTTGCAAGCACCAACATGCTTAACACTGAAACTGCTACAAGGTGTGTGTAGTATGCTGAATGAAGGCTTGTCATTTCAAAGAAAGAAGAGGAAAACAAAATCCAGGTAGTGAAACGAGCACACCAGTATGGGAGATGTGCATGTGTTCAGTTTCAAGCAGCAGCTCTTTGTGGACACTTGGAAACAGTGCTGTGAAAAAATTTCGTACGAAGCGGGATTTTGCCAAAGTTAAAAGACCTTCCAAAACCAACCCTAAAGAACTTAGCCAAACAATGAATGTTGCAATAAGCTGCTGCAGGAAAGGTGCTTCTATGACACAGCTCCCGAGCAGGTAGCTACATTCTGCACAGTACAAAACGCATATGAATTGCAGGCTGAAAACTCACACCAGAAGGATGAAATGCATGTGCTTCTCTCTGAAAGAACACTCAGCCAACATGCTTCTGCTTGCTCCTTCAAGGTCTTTGTAGAAACTTGTGTTTTCACTGCTGGAATAGGTTTTGGGATGCATTGTTTCAATCTCTTGCAGGCCTCATGTTGTTTCTTAGACAATGTGGAAAAACAAGGAGTATGTTTCCCAAATCACTTGAAATCCAGGAAAACGCACACTGAATCACTCTTGCTCAAACACGCTCTTTCACCTAATGCGTTGAGAACATTCAAGAAAGCAGAAAAGAAGGGCATTTTGCAGTGAATTTCAGACGGGCATGTAGAAAAAGTCATTTCTATCGTTTGCAGATGCAAAAGCATGATTGACTTCATGTTCTCCATGAAACCCTTACATCTCCAAGTGACCTGAATTAGGACTTTCCCAAAAAGATGTGTTTGAGGGTCTGTGGCAAAAGGAGCTCTAAGTTGTGTATTCAGTGCTGGAGAGTGACACACTCTACACAGTGCTGGAGAGTGACACACTCTACACAGGTTACACAGCGTTTTGCGAGCACCAACATGCTTAACACTGAAACTGCTACAAGGTGTGTGTAGTATGCTGAATGAAGGCTTGTCATTTCAAAGAGAGAAGAGGAAAACAAAATCCAGGTAGTGAAACGAGCACACCAGTATGGGAGATGTGCATGTGTTCAATTTCAAGCAGCAGCTCTTTGTGGACACTTGGAAACAGTGCTGTGAAAAAATTTCGTACGAAGCGGGATTTGGCCAAAGTTAAAAGACCTTCCAAAACCAACCCTAAAGAACTTAGCCAAACAATGAATGTTGCAATAAGCTGCTGCAGGAAAGGTGCTTCTATGACACAACCCCCGAGCAGGTAGCCACATTCTGCACAGTACAAAACGCATATAAATTGCAGGCTGAAAATTCACTCCAGAAGGATGAAATGCATGTGTTTCTCTCTGAAAGAACACTCAGCCAACAGGCTTCTGCTTGCTCCTTCAAGGTCTTTGTAGAAACTTGTGTTTTCACTGCTGGAATAGGTTTTGGGATGCATTGTTTCAATCTCTTGCAGGCCTCATGTTGTTTCTTAGACAATGTGGAAAAACAAGGAGTATGTTTCCCAAATCACTTGAAATCCAGGAAAACGCACACTGAATCACTCTTGCTCAAACACGCTCTTTCACCTAATGCGTTGAGAACATTCAAGAAAGCAGAAAAGAAGGGCAT
The DNA here is from genome assembly GCF_054644295.1 of Miniopterus natalensis. Lineage (NCBI taxonomy): Eukaryota > Metazoa > Chordata > Mammalia > Chiroptera > Miniopteridae > Miniopterus > Miniopterus natalensis. Next base: position 7,231,286 of record NC_142102.1, read on the forward strand.
TTTGCAGTGAATTTCAGACGGGCATCTAGAAAAAGTCATTTCTATCGGTTGCAGAGTGCAAAAGCATGATTGACTTCATGTACTCCATGAAACCCTTACATCTCCAAGTGACCTGAATTAGGACTTTCCCAAAAAGATGTGTTTGAGGGTCTGTGGCAAAAGGAGCTCTAAGTTGTGTATTCAGTGCTGGAGAGTGACACACTCTACACAGTGCTGGAGAGTGACACACTCTACACAGGTTACACAGCGTTTTGCGAGCACCAACATGCTTAACACTGAAACTGCTACAAGGTGTGTGTAGTATGCTGAATGAAGGCTTGTCATTTCAAAGAAAGAAGAGGAAAACAAAATCCAGGTAGTGAAACGAGCACACCAGTATGGGAGATGTGCATGTGTTCAGTTTCAAGCAGCAGCTCTTTGTGGACACTTGGAAACAGTGCTGTGAAAAAATTTCGTACGAAGTGGGATTTTGCCAAAGTTAAAAGACCTTCCAAAACCAACCCTAAAGAACTTAGCCAAACAATGAATGTTGCAATAAGCTGCTGCAGGAAAGGTGCTTCTATGACGCAACTCCCAAGCAAGTCGCTACATTGTGCACAGTAGAAAAGGCATATGAATTCCAGGCTGAAAACTCACTCCAGAAGGATGAAATGCATGTGCTTTTCTCTGAAAGAACACTCAGCCAACGGGCTTCTGCTTGCTCCTTCAAGGTCTTTGTAGAAACTTGTGTTTTCACTGCTGGAATAGGTTTTGGGATGCATTGTTTCAATCTCTTGCAGGCCTCATGTTGTTTCTTAGACAATGTGGAAAAACAAGGAGTATGTTTCCCAAATCACTTGAAATCCAGGAAAACGCACACTGAATCACTCTTGCTCAAACACGCTCTTTCACCTAATGCGTTGAGAACATTCAAGAAAGCAGAAAAGAAGGGCATTTTGCAGTGAATTTCAGACGGGCATGTAGAAAAAGGCATTTCTATCGGTTGCAGAGTGCAAAAGCATGATTGACTTCATGTACTCCATGAAACCCTTACATCTCCAAGTGACCTGAATTAGGACTTTCCCAAAAAGATGTGTTTGAGGGTCTGTGGCAAAAGGAGCTCTAAGTTGTGTATTCAGTGCTGGAGAGTGACACATTCTACACAGGTTACACAGCCTTTTGCTAGCACCAACATGCTTAACACTGAAACTGCTACAAGGTGTGTGTAGTATGCTGAATGAAGGCTTGTCATTTCAAAGAAAGAAGAGGAAAACAAAATCCAGGTAGTGAAACGAGCACACCAGTATGGGAGATGTGCATGTGTTCAATTTCAAGCAGCAGCTCTTTGTGGACACTTGGAAACAGTGCTGTGAAAAAATTTCGTACGAAGCGGGATTTTGCCAAAGTTAAAAGACCTTCCAAAACCAACCCTAAAGAACTTAGCCAAACAATGAATGTTGCAATAAGCTGCTGAAGGAAAGGTGCTTCTATGACACAACTCCCGAGCAGGTATCTACATTCTGCACAGTACAAAACGCATATGAATTGCAGGCTGAAAACTCACACCAGAAGGATGAAATGCATGTGCTTCTCTCTGAAAGAACACTCAGCCAACAGGCTTCTGCTTGCTCCTTCAAGGTCTTTGTAGAAACTTGTGTTTTCACTGCTGGAATAGGTTTTGGGATGCATTGTTTCAATCTCTTGCAGGCCTCATGTTGTTTCTTAGACAATGTGGAAAAACAAGGAATATGTTTCCCAAATCACTTGAAATCCAGGAAAACGCACACTGAATCACTCTTGCTCAAACACGCTCTTTCACCTAATGCGTTGAGAACATTCAAGAAAGCAGAAAAGAAGGGCATTTTGCAGTGAATTTCAGACGGGCATGTAGAAAAAGTCATTTCTATCGGTTGCACAGTGCAAAAGCATGATTGACTTCATGTTCTCCATGAAACCCTTACATCTCCAAGTGACCTGAATTAGGACTTTCCCAAAAAGATGTGTTTGAGGGTCTGTGGCAAAAGGAGCTCTAAGTTGTGTATTCAGTGCTGGAGAGTGACACACTCTACACAGGTTACACAGCGTTTTGCGAGCACCAACATGCTTAACACTGAAACTGCTACAAGGTGTGTGTAGTATGCTGAATGAAGGCTTGTCATTTCAAAGAAAGAAGAGGAAAACAAAATCCAGGTAGTGAAACGAGCACACCAGTATGGGAGATGTGCATGTGTTCAATTTCAAGCAGCAGCTCTTTGTGGACACTTGGAAACAGTGCTGTGAAAAAATTTCGTACGAAGCGGGATTTTGCCAAAGTTAAAAGACCTTCCAAAACCAACCCTAAAGAACTTAGCCAAACAATGAATGTTGCAATAAGCTGCTGCAGGAAAGGTGCTTCTATGACACAACTCCCGAGCAGGTATCTACATTCTGCACAGTACAAAACGCATATGAATTGCAGGCTGAAAACTCACACCAGAAGGATGAAATGCATGTGCTTCTCTCTGAAAGAACACTCAGCCAACAGGCTTCTGCTTGCTCCTTCAAGGTCTTTGTAGAAACTTGTGTTTTCACTGCTGGAATAGGTTTTGGGATGCATTGTTTCAATCTCTTGCAGGCCTCATGTTGTTTCTTAGACAATGTGGAAAAACAAGGAGTATGTTTCCCAAATCACTTGAAATCCAGGAAAACGCACACTGAATCCCTCTTGCTCAAACACGCTCTTTCACCTAATGCGTTGAGAACATTCAAGAAAGCAGAAAAGAAGGGCATTTTGCAGTGAATTTCAGACGGGCATGTAGAAAAAGTCATTTCTATCGGTTGCAGAGTGCAAAAGCATGATTGACTTCATGTTCTCCATGAAACCCTTACATCTCCAAGTGACCTGAATTAGGACTTTCCCAAAAAGATGTGTTTGAGGGTCTGTGGCAAAAGGAGCTCTAAGTTGGGTATTCAGTGCTGGAGAGTGACACACTCTACACAGGTTACACAGCGTTTTGCGAGCACCAACATGCTTAACACTGAAACTGCTACAAGGTGTGTGTAGTATGCTGAATGAAGGCTTGTCATTTCAAAGAAAGAAGAGGAAAACAAAATCCAGGTAGTGAAACGAGCACACCAGTATGGGAGATGTGCATGTGTTCAATTTCAAGCAGCAGCTCTTTGTGGACACTTGGAAACAGTGCTGTGAAAAAATTTCGTACGAAGCGGGATTTTGCCAAAGTTAAAAGACCTTCCAAAACCAACCCTAAAGAACTTAGCCAAACAATGAATGTTGCAATAAGCTGCAGCAGGAAAGGTGCTTCTATGACACCACTCCCGAGCAGGTATCTACATTCTGCACAGTACAAAACGCATATGAATTGCAGGCTGAAAACTCACTCCAGAAGGATGAAATGCATGTGCTTTTCTCTGAAAGAACACTCAGCCAACAGGCTTCTGCTTGCTCCTTCAAGGTCTTTGTAGAAACTTGTGTTTTCACTGCTGGAATAGGTTTTGGGATGCATTGTTTCAATCTCTTGCAGGCCTCATGTTGTTTCTTAGACAATGTGGAAAAACAAGGAGTATGTTTCCCAAATCACTTGAAATCCAGGAAAACGCACACTGAATCACTCTTGCTCAAACACGCTCTTTCACCTAATGCGTTGAGAACATTCAAGAAAGCAGAAAAGAAGGGCATTTTGCAGTGAATTTCAGACGGGCATGTAGAAAAAGTCATTTCTATCGGTTGCAGAGTGCAAAAGCATGATTGACTTCATGTACTCCATGAAACCCTTACATCTCCAAGTGACCTGAATTACGAGTTTCCCAAAAAAGATGTGTTTGAGGGTCTGTGGCAAAAGGAGCTCTAAGTTGTGTATTCAGTGCTGGAGAGTGACACACTCTACACAGGTTACACAGCGTTTTGCGAGCACCAACATGCTTAACACTGAAACTGCTACAAGGTGTGTGTAGTATGCTGAATGAAGGCTTGTCATTTCAAAGAAAGAAGAGGAAAACAAAATCCAGGTAGTGAAACGAGCACACCAGTATGGGAGATGTGCATGTGTTCAATTTCAAGCAGCAGCTCTTTGTGGACACTTGGAAACAGTGCTGTGAAAAAATTTCGTACGAAGCGGGATTTTGCCAAAGTTAAAAGACCTTCCAAAACCAACCCTAAAGAACTTAGCCAAACAATGAATGTTGCAATAAGCTGCTGAAGGAAAGGTGCTTCTATGACACAACTCCCGAGCAGGTATCTACATTCTGCACAGTACAAAACGCATATGAATTGCAGGCTGAAAACTCACACCAGAAGGATGAAATGCATGTGCTTCTCTCTGAAAGAACACTCAGCCAACAGGCTTCTGCTTGCTCCTTCAAGGTCTTTGTAGAAACTTGTGTTTTCACTGCTGGAATAGGTTTTGGGATGCATTGTTTCAATCTCTTGCAGGCCTCATGTTGTTTCTTAGACAATGTGGAAAAACAAGGAATATGTTTCCCAAATCACTTGAAATCCAGGAAAACGCACACTGAATCACTCTTGCTCAAACACGCTCTTTCACCTAATGCGTTGAGAACATTCAAGAAAGCAGAAAAGAAGGGCATTTTGCAGTGAATTTCAGACGGGCATGTAGAAAAAGTCATTTCTATCGGTTGCACAGTGCAAAAGCATGATTGACTTCATGTTCTCCATGAAACCCTTACATCTCCAAGTGACCTGAATTAGGACTTTCCCAAAAAGATGTGTTTGAGGGTCTGTGGCAAAAGGAGCTCTAAGTTGTGTATTCAGTGCTGGAGAGTGACACACTCTACACAGGTTACACAGCGTTTTGCGAGCACCAACATGCTTAACACTGAAACTGCTACAAGGTGTGTGTAGTATGCTGAATGAAGGCTTGTCATTTCAAAGAAAGAAGAGGAAAACAAAATCCAGGTAGTGAAACGAGCACACCAGTATGGGAGATGTGCATGTGTTCAATTTCAAGCAGCAGCTCTTTGTGGACACTTGGAAACAGTGCTGTGAAAAAATTTCGTACGAAGCGGGATTTTGCCAAAGTTAAAAGACCTTCCAAAACCAACCCTAAAGAACTTAGCCAAACAATGAATGTTGCAATAAGCTGCTGCAGGAAAGGTGCTTCTATGACACAACTCCCGAGCAGGTATCTACATTCTGCACAGTACAAAACGCATATGAATTGCAGGCTGAAAACTCACACCAGAAGGATGAAATGCATGTGCTTCTCTCTGAAAGAACACTCAGCCAACAGGCTTCTGCTTGCTCCTTCAAGGTCTTTGTAGAAACTTGTGTTTTCACTGCTGGAATAGGTTTTGGGATGCATTGTTTCAATCTCTTGCAGGCCTCATGTTGTTTCTTAGACAATGTGGAAAAACAAGGAGTATGTTTCCCAAATCACTTGAAATCCAGGAAAACGCACACTGAATCCCTCTTGCTCAAACACGCTCTTTCACCTAATGCGTTGAGAACATTCAAGAAAGCAGAAAAGAAGGGCATTTTGCAGTGAATTTCAGACGGGCATGTAGAAAAAGTCATTTCTATCGGTTGCAGAGTGCAAAAGCATGATTGACTTCATGTTCTCCATGAAACCCTTACATCTCCAAGTGACCTGAATTAGGACTTTCCCAAAAAGATGTGTTTGAGGGTCTGTGGCAAAAGGAGCTCTAAGTTGGGTATTCAGTGCTGGAGAGTGACACACTCTACACAGGTTACACAGCGTTTTGCGAGCACCAACATGCTTAACACTGAAACTGCTACAAGGTGTGTGTAGTATGCTGAATGAAGGCTTGTCATTTCAAAGAAAGAAGAGGAAAACAAAATCCAGGTAGTGAAACGAGCACACCAGTATGGGAGATGTGCATGTGTTCAATTTCAAGCAGCAGCTCTTTGTGGACACTTGGAAACAGTGCTGTGAAAAAATTTCGTACGAAGCGGGATTTTGCCAAAGTTAAAAGACCTTCCAAAACCAACCCTAAAGAACTTAGCCAAACAATGAATGTTGCAATAAGCTGCAGCAGGAAAGGTGCTTCTATGACACAACTCCCGAGCAGGTAGCTACATTGTGCACAGTAGAAAAGGCATATGAATTCCAGGCTGAAAACTCACTCCAGAAGGATGAAATGCATGTGCTTTTCTCTGAAAAAACACTCAGCCAACAGGCTTCTGCTTGCTCCTTCAAGGTCTTTGTAGAAACTTGTGTTTTCACTGCTGGAATAGGTTTTGGGATGCATTGTTTCAATCTCTTGCAGGCCTCATGTTGTTTCTTAGACAATGTGGAAAAACAAGGAGTATGTTTCCCAAATCACTTGAAATCCAGGAAAACGCACACTGAATCACTCTTGCTCAAACACGCTCTTTCACCTAATGCGTTGAGAACATTCAAGAAAGCAGAAAGAAGGGCATTTTGCAGTGAATTTCAGACGGGCATGTAGAAAATGTCATTTCTATCGGTTGCAGAGTGCAAAAGCATGATTGACTTCATGTACTCCATGAAACCCTTACATCTCCAAGTGACCTGAATTAGGACTTTCCCAAAAAGATATGTTTGAGGGTCTGTGGCAAAAGGAGCTCTAAGTTGTGTATTCAGTGCTGGAGAGTGACACACTCTACACAGGTTACACAGCGTTTTGCTAGCACCAACATGCTTAACACTGAAACTGCTACAAGGTGTGTGTAGTATGCTGAATGAAGGCTTGTCATTTCAAAGAAAGAAGACGAAAACAAAATCCAGGTAGTGAAACGAGCACACCAGTATGGGAGATGTGCATGTGTTCAGTTTCAAGCAGCAGCTCTTTGTGGACACTTGGAAACAGTGCTGTGAAAAAATTTCGTACGAAGCGGGATTTTGCCAAAGTTAAAAGACCTTCCAAAACCAACCCTAAAGAACTTAGCCAAACAATGAATGTTGCAATAAGCTGCTGCAGGAAAGGTGCTTCTATGACACAACTCCCGAGCAGGTAGCTACATTGTGCACAGTAGAAAAGGCATATGAATTCCAGGCTGAAAACTCACTCCAGAAGGATGAAATGCATGTGCTTTTCTCTGAAAGAACACTCAGCCAACAGGCTTCTGCTTGCTCCTTCAAGGTCTTTGTAGAAACTTGTGTTTTCACTGCTGGAATAGGTTTTGGGATGCATTGTTTCAATCTCTTGCAGGCCTCATGTTGTTTCTTAGACAATGTGGAAAAACAAGGAGTATGTTTCCCAAATCACTTGAAATCCAGGAAAACGCACACTGAATCACTCTTGCTCAAACACGCTCTTTCACCTAATGCGTTGAGAACATTCAAGAAAGCAGAAAAGAAGGGCATTTTGCAGTGAATTTCAGACGGGCATGTAGAAAAAGGCATTTCTATCGGTTGCAGAGTGCAAAAGCATGATTGACTTCATGTACTCCATTAAACCCTTACATCTCCAAGTGACCTGAATTAGGATTTTCCCAAAAAAATGTGTTTGAGGGTCTGTGGCAAAAGGAGCTCTAAGTTGTGTATTCAGTGCTGGAGAGTGACACACTCTACACAGGTTACACAGCGTTTTGCGAGCACCAACATGCTTAACACTGAAACTGCTACAAGGTGTGTGTAGTATGCTGAATGAAGGCTTGTCATTTCAAAGAAAGAAGAGGAAAACAAAATCCAGGTAGTGAAACGAGCATACCAGTATGGGAGATGTGCATGTGTTCAGTTTCAAGCAGCAGCTCTTTGTGGACACTTGGAAACAGTGCTGTGAAAAAATTTCGTACGAAGCGGGATTTTGCCAAAGTTAAAAGACCTTCCAAAACCAACCCTAAAGAACTTAGCCAAACAATGAATGTTGCAATAAGCTGCTGCAGGAAAGGTGCTTCTATGACGCAACTCCCAAGCAAGTCGCTACATTGTGCACAGTAGAAAAGGCATATGAATTCCAGGCTGAAAACTCACTCCAGAAGGATGAAATGCATGTGCTTTTCTCTGAAAGAACACTCAGCCAACGGGCTTCTGCTTGCTCCTTCAAGGTCTTTGTAGAAACTTGTGTTTTCACTGCTGGAATAGGTTTTGGGATGCATTGTTTCAATCTCTTGCAGGCCTCATGTTGTTTCTTAGACAATGTGGAAAAACAAGGAGTATGTTTCCCAAATCACTTGAAATCCAGGAAAACGCACACTGAATCACTCTTGCTCAAACACGCTCTTTCACCTAATGCGTTGAGAACATTCAAGAAAGCAGAAAAGAAGGGCATTTTGCAGTGAATTTCAGACGGGCATGTAGAAAAAGTCATTTCTATCGGTTGCAGAGTGCAAAAGCATGATTGACTTCATGTACTCCATGAAACCCTTACATCTCCAAGTGACCTGAATTAGGACTTTCCCAAAAAGATGTGTTTGAGGGTCTGTGGCAAAAGGAGCTCTAAGTTGTGTATTCAGTGCTGGAGAGTGACACATTCTACACAGGTTACACAGCGTTTTGCTAGCACCAACATGCTTAACACTGAAACTGCTACAAGGTGTGTGTAGTATGCTGAATGAAGGCTTGTCATTTCAAAGAAAGAAGACGAAAACAAAATCCAGGTAGTGAAACGAGCACACCAGTATGGGAGATGTGCATGTGTTCAGTTTCAAGCAGCAGCTCTTTGTGGACACTTGGAAACAGTGCTGTGAAAAAATTTCGTACGAAGCGGGATTTTGCCAAAGTTAAAAGACCTTCCAAAACCAACCCTAAAGAACTTAGCCAAACAATGAATGTTGAAATAAGCTGCTGCAGGAAAGGTGCTTCTATGACACAACTCCCAAGCAGGTAGCTACATTGTGCACAGTAGAAAAGGCATATGAATTCCAGGCTGAAAACTCACTCCAGAAGGATGAAATGCATGTGCTTTTCTCTGAAAGAACACTCAGCCAACAGGCTTCTGCTTGCTCCTTCAAGGTCTTTGTAGAAACTTGTGTTTTCACTGCTGGAATAGGTTTTGGGATGCATTGTTTCAATCTCTTGCAGGCCTCATGTTGTTTCTTAGACAATGTGGAAAAACAAGGAGTATGTTTCCCAAATCACTTGAAATCCAGGAAAACGCACACTGAATCCCTCTTGCTCAAACACGCTCTTTCACCTAATGCGTTGAGAACATTCAAGAAAGCAGAAAAGAAGGGCATTTTGCAGTGAATTTCAGACGGGCATGTAGAAAAAGTCATTTCTATCGGTTGCAGAGTGCAAAAGCATGATTGACTTCATGTACTCCATGAAACCCTTACATCTCCAAGTGACCTGAATTAGGACTTTCCCAAAAAGATATGTTTGAGGTTCTGTGGCAAAAGGAGCTCTAAGTTGTGTATTCAGTGCTGGAGAGTGACACACTCTACACAGGTTACACAGCGTTTTGCGAGCACCAACATGCTTAACACTGAAACTGCTACAAGGTGTGTGTAGTATGCTGAATGAAGGCTTGTCATTTCAAAGAAAGAAGAGGAAAACAAAATCCAGGTAGTGAAACGAGCACACCAGTATGGGAGATGTGCATGTGTTCAGTTTCAAGCAGCAGCTCTTTGTGGACACTTGGAAACAGTGCTGTGAAAAAATTTCGTACGATGCGGGATTTTGCCAAAGTTAAAAGACCTTCCAAAACCAACCCTAAAGAACTTAGCCAAACAATGAATGTTGCAATAAGCTGCTGCAGGAAAGGTGCATCTATGACACAACTCCCGAGCAGGTAGCTACATTGTGCACAGTAGAAAAGGCATATGAATTCCAGGCTGAAAACTCACTCCAGAAGGATGAAATGCATGTGCTTCTCTCTGAAAGAACACTCAGCCAACAGGCTTCTGCTTGCTCCTTCAAGGTCTTTGTAGAAACTTGTGTTTTCACTGCTGGAATAGGTTTTGGGATGCATTGTTTCAATCTCTTGCAGGCCTCATGTTGTTTCTTAGACAATGTGGAAAAACAAGGAGTATGTTTCCCAAATCACTTGAAATCCAGGAAAACGCACACTGAATCACTCTTGCTCAAACACGCTCTTTCACCTAATGCGTTGAGAACATTCAAGAAAGCAGAAAAGAAGGGAATTTTGCAGTGAATTTCAGACGGGCATGTAGAAAAAGTCATTTCTATCGGTTGCAGTGTGCAAAAGCATGATTGACTGCATGTTCTCCATGAAACCCTTACATCTCCAAGTGACCTGAATTAGGACTTTCCCAAAAAGATGTGTTTGAGGGTCTGTGGCAAAAGGAGCTCTAAGTTGTGTATTCAGTGCTGGAGAGTGACACACTCTACACAGGTTACACAGCGTTTTGCGAGCACCAACATGCTTAACACTGAAACTGCTACAAGGTGTGTGTAGTATGCTGAATGAAGGCTTGTCATTTCAAAGAAAGAAGAGGAAAACAAAATCCAGGTAGTGAAACGAGCACACCAGTATGGGAGATGTGCATGTGTTCAATTTCAAGCAGCAGCTCTTTGTGGACACTTGGAAACAGTGCTGTGAAAAAATTTCGTACGAAGCGGGATTTTGCCAAAGTTAAAAGACCTTCCAAAACCAACCCTAAAGAACTTAGCCAAACAATGAATGTTGCAATAAGCTGCTGCAGGAAAGGTGCTTCTATGACACAACTCCCGAGCAGGTATCTACATTCTGCACAGTACAAAACGCATATGAATTGCAGGCTGAAAACTCACACCAGAAGGATGAAATGCATGCGCTTCTCTCTGAAAGAACACTCAGCCAACAGGCTTCTGCTTGCTCCTTCAAGGTCTTTGTAGAAACTTGTGTTTTCACTGCTGGAATAGGTTTTGGGATGCATTGTTTCAATCTCTTGCAGGCCTCATGTTGTTTCTTAGACAATGTGGAAAAACAAGGAGTATGTTTCCCAAATCACTTGAAATCCAGGAAAACGCACACTGAATCACTCTTGCTCAAACACGCTCTTTCACCTAATGCGTTGAGAACATTCAAGAAAGCAGAAAAGAAGGGCATTTTGCAGTGAATTTCAGACGGGCATGTAGAAAAAGTCATTTCTATCGGTTGCAGAGTGCAAAAGCATGATTGACTTCATGTACTCCATGAAACCCTTACATCTCCAAGTGACCTGAATTAGGACTTTCCCAAAAAGATATGTTTGAGGGTCTGTGGCAAAAGGAGCTCTAAGTTGTGTATTCAGTGCTGGAGAGTGACACACTCTACACAGGTTACACAGCGTTTTGCGAGCACCAACATGCTTAACACTGAAACTGCTACAAGGTGTGTGTAGTATGCTGAATGAAGGCTTGTCATTTCAAAGAAAGAAGAGGAAAACAAAATCCAGGTAGTGAAACGAGCACACCAGTATGGGAGATGTGCATGTGTTCAGTTTCAAGCAGCAGCTCTTTGTGGACACTTGGAAACAGTGCTGTGAAAAAATTTCGTACGAAGCGGGATTTTGCCAAAGTTAAAAGACCTTCCAAAACCAACCCTAAAGAACTTAGCCAAACAATGAATGTTGCAATAAGCTGCTGCAGGAAAGGTGCTTCTATGACACAACTCCCGAGCAGGTAGCTACATTGTGCACAGTAGAAAAGGCATATGAATTCCAGGCTGAAAACTCACACCAGAAGGATGAAATGCATGTGCTTCTCTCTGAAAGAACACTCAGCCAACAGGCTTCTGCTTGCTCCTTCAAGGTCTTTGTAGAAACTTGTGTTTTCACTGCTGGAATAGGTTTTGGGATGCATTGTTTCAATCTCTTGCAGGCCTCATGTTGTTTCTTAGACAATGTGGAAAAACAAGGAGTATGTTTCCCAAATCACTTGAAATCCAGGAAAACGCACACTGAATCCCTCTTGCTCAAACACGCTCTTTCACCTAATGCGTTGAGAACATTCAAGAAAGCAGAAAAGAAGGGCATTTTGCAGTGAATTTCAGACGGGCATGTAGAAAAAGTCATTTCTATCGGTTGCAGAGTGCAAAAGCATGATTGACTTCATGTACTCCATGAAACCCTTACATCTCCAAGTGACCTGAATTAGGACTTTCCCAAAAAGATATGTTTGAGGGTCTGTGGCAAAAGGAGCTCTAAGTTGTGTATTCAGTGCTGGAGAGTGACACACTCTACACAGGTTACACAGCGTTTTGCGAGCACCAACATGCTTAACACTGAAACTGCTACAAGGTGTGTGTAGTATGCTGAATGAAGGCTTGTCATTTCAAAGAAAGAAGAGGAAAACAAAATCCAGGTAGTGAAACGAGCACACCAGTATGGGAGATGTGCATGTGTTCAGTTTCAAGCAGCAGCTCTTTGTGGACACTTGGAAACAGTGCTGTGAAAAAATTTCGTACGATGCGGGATTTTGCCAAAGTTAAAAGACCTTCCAAAACCAACCCTAAAGAACTTAGCCAAACAATGAATGTTGCAATAAGCTGCTGCAGGAAAGGTGCTTCTATGACACAACTCCCGAGCAGGTAGCTACATTGTGCACAGTAGAAAAGGCATATGAATTCCAGGCTGAAAACTCACTCCAGAAGGATGAAATGCATGTGCTTCTCTCTGAAAGAACACTCAGCCAACAGGCTTCTGCTTGCTCCTTCAAGGTCTTTGTAGAAACTTGTGTTTTCACTGCTGGAATAGGTTTTGGGATGCATTGTTTCAATGTCTTGCAGGCCTCATGTTGTTTCTTAGACAATGTGGAAAAACAAGGAGTATGTTTCCCAAATCACTTGAAATCCAGGAAAACGCACACTGAATCACTCTTCCTCAAACACGCTCTTTCACCTAATGCGTTGAGAACATTCAAGAAAGCAGAAAAGAAGGGCATTTTGCAGTGAATTTCAGACGGGCATGTAGAAAAAGTCATTTCTATCGGTTGCAGAGTCCAAAAGCATGATTGACTTCATGTTCTCCATGAAACCCTTACATCTCCAAGTGACCTGAATTAGGACTTTCCCAAAAAGATGTGTTTGAGGGTCTGTGGCAAAAGGAGCTCTAAGTTGTGTATTCAGTGCTGGAGAGTGACACACTCTACACAGGTTACACAGCGTTTTGCGAGCACCAACATGCTTAACACTGAAACTGCTACAAGGTGTGTGTAGTATGCTGAATGAAGGCTTGTCATTTCAAAGAAAGAAGAGGAAAACAAAATCCAGGTAGTGAAACGAGCACACCAGTATGGGAGATGTGCATGTGTTCAATTTCAAGCAGCAGCTCTTTGTGGACACTTGGAAACAGTGCTGTGAAAAAATTTCGTACGAAGCGGGATTTTGCCAAAGTTAAAAGACCTTCCAAAACCAACCCTAAAGAACTTAGCCAAACAATGAATGTTGCAATAAGCTGCTGCAGGAAAGGTGCTTCTATGACACAACTCCCGAGCAGGTATCTACATTCTGCACAGTACAAAACGCATATGAATTGCAGGCTGAAAACTCACACCAGAAGGATGAAATGCATGTGCTTCTCTCTGAAAGAACACTCAGCCAACAGGCTTCTGCTTGCTCCTTCAAGGTCTTTGTAGAAACTTGTGTTTTCACTGCTGGAATAGGTTTTGGGATGCATTGTTTCAATCTCTTGCAGGCCTCATGTTGTTTCTTAGACAATGTGGAAAAACAAGGAGTATGTTTCCCAAATCACTTGAAATCCAGGAAAACGCACACTGAATCACTCTTGCTCAAACACGCTCTTTCACCTAATGCGTTGAGAACATTCAAGAAAGCAGAAAAGAAGGGCATTTTGCAGTGAATTTCAGACGGGCATGTAGAAAAAGTCATTTCTATCGGTTGCAGTGTGCAAAAGCATGATTGACTTCATGTTCTCCATGAAACCCTTACATCTCCAAGTGACCTGAATTAGGACTTTCCCAAAAAGATGTGTTTGAGGGTCTGTGGCAAAAGGAGCTCTAAGTTGTGTATTCAGTGCTGGAGAGTGACACACTCTACACAGGTTACACAGCGTTTTGCGAGCACCAACATGCTTAACACTGAAACTGCTACAAGGTGTGTGTAGTATGCTGAATGAAGGCTTGTCATTTCAAAGAAAGAAGAGGAAAACAAAATCCAGGTAGTGAAACGAGCACACCAGTATGGGAGATGTGCATGTGTTCAATTTCAAGCAGCAGCTCTTTGTGGACACTTGGAAACAGTGCTGTGAAAAAATTTCGTACGAAGCGGGATTTTGCCAAAGTTAAAAGACCTTCCAAAACCAACCCTAAAGAACTTAGCCAAACAATGAATGTTGCAATAAGCTGCTGCAGGAAAGGTGCTTCTATGACACAACAACCGAGCAGGTATCTACATTCTGCATAGTACAAAACGCATATGAATTGCAGGCTGAAAACTCACACCAGAAGGATGAAATGCATGTGCTTCTCTCTGAAAGAACACTCAGCCAACAGGCTTCTGCTTGCTCCTTCAAGGTCTTTGTAGAAACTTGTGTTTTCACTGCTGGAATAGGTTTTGGGATGCATTGTTTCAATCTCTTGCAGGCCTCATGTTGTTTCTTAGACAATGTGGAAAAACAAGGAGTATGTTTCCCAAATCACTTGAAATCCAGGAAAACGCACACTGAATCACTCTTGCTCAAACACGCTCTTTCACCTAATGCGTTGAGAACATTCAAGAAAGCAGAAAAGAAGGGCATTTTGCAGTGAATTTCAGACGGGCATGTAGAAAAAGTCATTTCTATCGGTTGCAGAGTGCAAAAGCATGATTGACTTCATGTACTCCATGAAACCCTTACATCTCCAAGTGACCTGAATTACGAGTTTCCCAAAAAAGATGTGTTTGAGGGTCTGTGGCAAAAGGAGCTCTAAGTTGTGTATTCAGTGCTGGAGAGTGACACACTCTACACAGGTTACACAGCGTTTTGCGAGCACCAACATGCTTAACACTGAAACTGCTACAAGGTGTGTGTAGTATGCTGAATGAAGGCTTGTCATTTCAAAGAAAGAAGAGGAAAACAAAATCCAGGTAGTGAAACGAGCACACCAGTATGGGAGATGTGCATGTGTTCAATTTCAAGCAGCAGCTCTTTGTGGACACTTGGAAACAGTGCTGTGAAAAAATTTCGTACGAAGCGGGATTTTGCCAAAGTTAAAAGACCTTCCAAAACCAACCCTAAAGAACTTAGCCAAACAATGAATGTTGCAATAAGCTGCAGCAGGAAAGGTGCTTCTATGACACAACTCCCGAGCAGGTATCTACATTCTGCACAGTACAAAACGCATATGAATTGCAGACTGAAAACTCACACCAGAAGGATGAAATGCATGTGCTTCTCTCTGAAAGAACACTCAGCCAACAGGCTTCTGCTTGCTCCTTCAAGGTCTTTGTAGAAACTTGTGTTTTCACTGCTGGAATAGGTTTTGGGATGCATTGTTTCAATCTCTTGCAGGCCTCATGTTGTTTCTTAGACAATGTGGAAAAACAAGGAATATGTTTCCCAAATCACTTGAAATCCAGGAAAACGCACACTGAATCACTCTTGCTCAAACACGCTCTTTCACCTAATGCGTTGAGAACATTCAAGAAAGCAGAAAAGAAGGGCATTTTGCAGTGAATTTCAGACGGGCATGTAGAAAAAGTCATTTCTATCGGTTGCACAGTGCAAAAGCATGATTGACTTCATGATCTCCATGAAACCCTTACATCTCCAAGTGACCTGAATTAGGACTTTCCCAAAAAGATGTGTTTGAGGGTCTGTGGCAAAAGGAGCTCTAAGTTGTGTATTCAGTGCTGGAGAGTGACACACTCTACACAGGTTACACAGCGTTTTGCGAGCACCAACATGCTTAACACTGAAACTGCTACAAGGTGTGTGTAGTATGCTGAATGAAGGCTTGTCATTTCAAAGAAAGAAGAGGAAAACAAAATCCAGGTAGTGAAACGAGCACACCAGTATGGGAGATGTGCATGTGTTCAATTTCAAGCAGCAGCTCTTTGTGGACACTTGGAAACAGTGCTGTGAAAAAATTTCGTACGAAGCGGGATTTTGCCAAAGTTAAAAGACCTTCCAAAACCAACCCTAAAGAACTTAGCCAAACAATGAATGTTGCAATAAGCTGCTGCAGGAAAGGTGCTTCTATGACACAACTCCCGAGCAGGTATCTACATTCTGCACAGTACAAAACGCATATGAATTGCAGGCTGAAAACTCACACCAGAAGGATGAAATGCATGTGCTTCTCTCTGAAAGAACACTCAGCCAACAGGCTTCTGCTTGCTCCTTCAAGGTCTTTGTAGAAACTTGTGTTTTCACTGCTGGTATAGGTTTTGGGATGCATTGTTTCAATCTCTTGCAGGCCCCATGTTGTTTCTTAGACAATGTGGAAAAACAAGGAGTATGTTTCCCAAATCACTTGAAATCCAGGAAAACGCACACTGAATCACTCTTGCTCAAACACGCTCTTTCACCTAATGCGTTGAGAACATTCAAGAAAGCAGAAAAGAAGGGCATTTTGCAGTGAATTTCAGACGGGCATGTAGAAAAAGTCATTTCTATCGGTTGCAGAGTGCAAAAGCATGATTGACTTCATGTTCTCCATGAAACCCTTACATCTCCAAGTGACCTGAATTAGGACTTTCCTAAAAAGGTGTGTTTGAGGGTCTGTGGCAAAAGGAGCTCTAAGTTGTGTATTCAGTGCTGGAGAGTGACACACTCTACACAGGTTACACAGCGTTTTGCGAGCACCAACATACTTAACACTGAAACTGCTACAAGGTGTGTGTACTATGCTGAATGAAGGCTTGTAATTTCAAAGAAAGAAGAGGAAAACAAAATCCAGGTAGTGAAACGAGCACGCCAGTATGGGAGATGTGCATGTGTTCAATTTCAAGCAGCAGCTCTTTGTGGACACTTGGAAACAGTGCTGTGAAAAAATTTCGTACGAAGCGGGATTTTGCCAAAGTTAAAAGACCTTCCAAAACCAACCCTAAAGAACTTAGCCAAACAATGAATGTTGCAATAAGCTGCTGCAGGAAAGGTGCTTCTATGACACAACTCCCGAGCAGGTATCTACATTCTGCACAGTACAAAACGCATATGAATTGCAGGCTGAAAACTCACACCAGAAGGATGAATTGCATGTGCTTTTCTCTGAAAGAACACTCAGCCAACAGGCTTCTGCTTGCTCCTTCAAGGTCTTTGTAGAAACTTGTGTTTTCACTGCTGGAATAGGTTTTGGGATGCATTGTTTCAATCTCTTGCAGGCCTCATGTTGTTTCTTAGACAATGTGGAAAAACAAGGAGTATGTTTCCCAAATCACTTGAAATCCAGGAAAACGCACACTGAATCACTCTTCCTCAAACACGCTCTTTCACCTAATGCGTTGAGAACATTCAAGAAAGCAGAAAAGAAGGGCATTTTGCAGTGAATTTCAGACGGGCATGTAGAAAAAGTCATTTCTATCGGTTGCAGTGTGCAAAAGCATGATTGACTTCATGTTCTCCATGAAACCCTTACATCTCCAAGTGACCTGAATTAGGACTTTCCCAAAAAGATGTGTTTGAGGGTCTGTGGCAAAAGGAGCTCTAAGTTGTGTATTCAGTGCTGGAGAGTGACACACTCTACACAGGTTACACAGCGTTTTGCGAGCACCAACATGCTTAACACTGAAACTGCTACAAGGTGTGTGTAGTATGCTGAATGAAGGCTTGTCATTTCAAAGAAAGAAGAGGAAAACAAAATCCAGGTAGTGAAACGAGCACACCAGTATGGGAGATGTGCATGTGTTCAGTTTCAAGCAGCAGCTCTTTGTGGACACTTGGAAACAGTGCTGTGAAAAAATTTCGTACGATGCGGGATTTTGCCAAAGTTAAAAGACCTTCCAAAACCAACCCTAAAGAACTTAGCCAAACAATGAATGTTGCAATAAGCTGCTGCAGGAAAGGTGCTTCTATGACACAACTCCCGAGCAGGTAGCTACATTGTGCACAGTAGAAAAGGCATATGAATTCCAGGCTGAAAACTCACTCCAGAAGGATGAAATGCATGTGCTTCTCTCTGAAAGAACACTCAGCCAACAGGCTTCTGCTTGCTCCTTCAAGGTCTTTGTAGAAACTTGTGTTTTCACTGCTGGAATAGGTTTTGGGATGCATTGTTTCAATCTCTTGCAGGCCTCATGTTGTTTCTTAGACAATGTGGAAAAACAAGGAGTATGTTTCCCAAATCACTTGAAATCCAGGAAAACGCACACTGAATCACTCTTCCTCAAACACGCTCTTTCACCTAATGCGTTGAGAACATTCAAGAAAGCAGAAAAGAAGGGCATTTTGCAGTGAATTTCGGACGGGCATGTAGAAAAAGTCATTTCTATCGGTTGCAGAGTGCAAAAGCATGATTGACTTCATGTTCTCCATGAAACCCTTACATCTCCAAGTGACCTGAATTAGGACTTTCCCAAAAAGATGTGTTTGAGGGTCTGTGGCAAAAGGAGCTCTAAGTTGTGTATTCAGTGCTGGAGAGTGACACACTCTACACAGGTTACACAGCGTTTTGCGAGCACCAACATGCTTAACACTGAAACTGCTACAAGGTGTGTGTAGTATGCTGAATGAAGGCTTGTCATTTCAAAGAAAGAAGAGGAAAACAAAATCCAGGTAGTGAAACGAGCACACCAGTATGGGAGATGTGCATGTGTTCAATTTCAAGCAGCAGCTCTTTGTGGACACTTGGAAACAGTGCTGTGAAAAAATTTCGTACGAAGCGGGATTTTGCCAAAGTTAAAAGACCTTCCAAAACCAACCCTAAAGAACTTAGCCAAACAATGAATGTTGCAATAAGCTGCTGCAGGAAAGGTGCTTCTATGACACAACTCCCGAGCAGGTATCTACATTCTGCACAGTACAAAACGCATATGAATTGCAGGCTGAAAACTCACACCAGAAGGATGAAATGCATGTGCTTCTCTCTGAAAGAACACTCAGCCAACAGGCTTCTGCTTGCTCCTTCAAGGTCTTTGTAGAAACTTGTGTTTTCACTGCTGGAATAGGTTTTGGGATGCATTGTTTCAATCTCTTGCAGGCCTCATGTTGTTTCTTAGACAATGTGGAAAAACAAGGAGTATGTTTCCCAAATCACTTGAAATCCAGGAAAACGCACACTGAATCCCGCTTGCTCAAACACGCTCTTTCACCTAATGCGTTGAGAACATTCAAGAAAGCAGAAAAGAAGGGCATTTTGCAGTGAATTTCAGACGGGCATGTAGAAAAAGTCATTTCTATCGGTTGCAGAGTGCAAAAGCATGATTGACTTCATGTACTCCATGAAACCCTTACATCTCCAAGTGACCTGAATTAGGACTTTCCCAAAAAGATATGTTTGAGGGTCTGTGGCAAAAGGAGCTCTAAGTTGTGTATTCAGTGCTGGAGAGTGACACACTCTACACAGGTTACACAGCGTTTTGCGAGCACCAACATGCTTAACACTGAAACTGCTACAAGGTGTGTGTAGTATGCTGAATGAAGGCTTGTCATTTCAAAGAAAGAAGAGGAAAACAAAATCCAGGTAGTGAAACGAGCACATCAGTATGGGAGATGTGCATGTGTTCAGTTTCAAGCAGCAGCTCTTTGTGGACACTTGGAAACAGTGCTGTGAAAAAATTTCGTACGATGCGGGATTTTGCCAAAGTTAAAAGACCTTCCAAAACCAACCCTAAAGAACTTAGCCAAACAATGAATGTTGCAATAAGCTGCTGCAGGAAAGGTGCTTCTATGACACAACTCCCGAGCAGGTAGCTACATTGTGCACAGTAGAAAAGGCATATGAATTCCAGGCTGAAAACTCACTCCAGAAGGATGAAATGCATGTGCTTCTCTCTGAAAGAACACTCAGCCAACAGGCTTCTGCTTGCTCCTTCAAGGTCTTTGTAGAAACTTGTGTTTTCACTGCTGGAATAGGTTTTGGGATGCATTGTTTCAATCTCTTGCAGGCCTCATGTTGTTTCTTAGACAATGTGGAAAAACAAGGAGTATGTTTCCCAAATCACTTGAAATCCAGGAAAACGCACACTGAATCACTCTTCCTCAAACACGCTCTTTCACCTAATGCGTTGAGAACATTCAAGAAAGCAGAAAAGAAGGGCATTTTGCAGTGAATTTCAGACGGGCATGTAGAAAAAGTCATTTCTATCGGTTGCAGAGTGCAAAAGCATGATTGACTTCATGTTCTCCATGAAACCCTTACATCTCCAAGTGACCTGAATTAGGACTTTCCCAAAAAGATGTGTTTGAGGGTCTGTGGCAAAAGGAGCTCTAAGTTGTGTATTCAGTGCTGGAGAGTGACACACTCTACACAGGTTACACAGCGTTTTGCGAGCACCAACATGCTTAACACTGAAACTGCTACAAGGTGTGTGTAGTATGCTGAATGAAGGCTTGTCATTTCAAAGAAAGAAGAGGAAAACAAAATCCAGGTAGTGAAACGAGCACACCAGTATGGGAGATGTGCATGTGTTCAATTTCAAGCAGCAGCTCTTTGTGGACACTTGGAAACAGTGCTGTGAAAAAATTTCGTACGAAGCGGGATTTTGCCAAAGTTAAAAGACCTTCCAAAACCAACCCTAAAGAACTTAGCCAAACAATGAATGTTGCAATAAGCTGCTGCAGGAAAGGTGCTTCTATGACACAACTCCCGACCAGGTATCTACATTCTGCACAGTACAAAACGCATATGAATTGCAGGCTGAAAACTCACACCAGAAGGATGAAATGCATGTGCTTCTCTCTGAAAGAACACTCAGCCAACAGGCTTCTGCTTGCTCCTTCAAGGTCTTTGTAGAAACTTGTGTTTTCACTGCTGGAATAGGTTTTGGGATGCATTGTTTCAATCTCTTGCAGGCCTCATGTTGTTTCTTAGACAATGTGGAAAAACAAGGAGTATGTTTCCCAAATCACTTGAAATCCAGGAAAACGCACACTGAATCACTCTTGCTCAAACACGCTCTTTCACCTAATGCGTTGAGAACATTCAAGAAAGCAGAAAAGAAGGGAATTTTGCAGTGAATTTCAGACGGGCATGTAGAAAAAGTCATTTCTATCGGTTGCAGTGTGCAAAAGCATGATTGACTTCATGTTCTCCATGAAACCCTTACATCTCCAAGTGACCTGAATTAGGACTTTCCCAAAAAGATGTGTTTGAGGGTCTGTGGCAAAAGGAGCTCTAAGTTGTGTATTCAGTGCTGGAGAGTGACACACTCTACACAGGTTACACAGCGTTTTGCGAGCACCAACATGCTTAACACTGAAACTGCTACAAGGTGTGTGTAGTATGCTGAATGAAGGCTTGTCATTTCAAAGAAAGAAGAGGAAAACAAAATCCAGGTAGTGAAACGAGCACACCAGTATGGGAGATGTGCATGTGTTCAATTTCAAGCAGCAGCTCTTTGTGGACACTTGGAAACAGTGCTGTGAAAAAATTTCGTACGAAGCGGGATTTTGCCAAAGTTAAAAGACCTTCCAAAACCAACCCTAAAGAACTTAGCCAAACAATGAATGTTGCAATAAGCTGCTGCAGGAAAGACGCTTCTATGACACAACTCCCGAGCAGGTATCTACATTCTGCACAGTACAAAACGCATATGAATTGCAGGCTGAAAACTCACACCAGAAGGATGAAATGCATGTGCTTCTCTCTGAAAGAACACTCAGCCAACAGGCTTCTGCTTGCTCCTTCAAGGTCTTTGTAGAAACTTGTGTTTTCACTGCTGGAATAGGTTTTGGGATGCATTGTTTCAATCTCTTGCAGGCCTCATGTTGTTTCTTAGACAATGTGGAAAAACAAGGAGTATGTTTCCCAAATCACTTGAAATCCAGGAAAACGCACACTGAATCCCTCTTGCTCAAACACGCTCTTTCACCTAATGCGTTGAGAACATTCAAGAAAGCAGAAAAGAAGGGCATTTTGCAGTGAATTTCAGACGGGCATGTAGAAAAAGTCATTTCTATCGGTTGCAGAGTGCAAAAGCATGATTGACTTCATGTACTCCATGAAACCCTTACATCTCCAAGTGACCTGAATTAGGACTTTCCCAAAAAGATATGTTTGAGGGTCTGTGGCAAAAGGAGCTCTAAGTTGTGTATTCAGTGCTGGAGAGTGACACACTCTACACAGGTTACACAGCGTTTTGCGAGCACCAACATGCTTAACACTGAAACTGCTACAAGGTGTGTGTAGTATGCTGAATGAAGGCTTGTCATTTCAAAGAAAGAAGAGGAAAACAAAATCCAGGTAGTGAAACGAGCACACCAGTATGGGAGATGTGCATGTGTTCAGTTTCAAGCAGCAGCTCTTTGTGGACACTTGGAAACAGTGCTGTGAAAAAATTTCGTACGATGCGGGATTTTGCCAAAGTTAAAAGACCTTCCAAAACCAACCCTAAAGAACTTAGCCAAACAATGAATGTTGCAATAAGCTGCTGCAGGAAAGGTGCTTCTATGACACAACTCCCGAGCAGGTAGCTACATTGTGCACAGTAGAAAAGGCATATGAATTCCAGGCTGAAAACTCACTCCAGAAGGATGAAATGCATGTGCTTCTCTCTGAAAGAACACTCAGCCAACAGGCTTCTGCTTGCTCCTTCAAGGTCTTTGTAGAAACTTGTGTTTTCACTGCTGGAATAGGTTTTGGGATGCATTGTTTCAATCTCTTGCAGGCCTCATGTTGTTTCTTAGACAATGTGGAAAAACAAGGAGTATGTTTCCCAAATCACTTGAAATCCAGGAAAACGCACACTGAATCACTCTTCCTCAAACACGCTCTTTCACCTAATGCGTTGAGAACATTCAAGAAAGCAGAAAAGAAGGGCATTTTGCAGTGAATTTCAGACGGGCATGTAGAAAAAGTCATTTCTATCGGTTGCAGAGTGCAAAAGCATGATTGACTTCATGTTCTCCATGAAACCCTTACATCTCCAAGTGACCTGAATTAGGACTTTCCCAAAAAGATGTGTTTGAGGGTCTGTGGCAAAAGGAGCTCTAAGTTGTGTATTCAGTGCTGGAGAGTGACACACTCTACACAGGTTACACAGCGTTTTGCGAGCACCAACATGCTTAACACTGAAACTGCTACAAGGTGTGTGTAGTATGCTGAATGAAGGCTTGTCATTTCAAAGAAAGAAGAGGAAAACAAAATCCAGGTAGTGAAACGAGCACACCAGTATGGGAGATGTGCATGTGTTCAATTTCAAGCAGCAGCTCTTTGTGGACACTTGGAAACAGTGCTGTGAAAAAATTTCGTACGAAGCGGGATTTTGCCAAAGTTAAAAGACCTTCCAAAACCAACCCTAAAGAACTTAGCCAAACAATGAATGTTGCAATAAGCTGCTGCAGGAAAGGTGCTTCTATGACACAACTCCCGAGCAGGTATCTACATTCTGCACAGTACAAAACGCATATGAATTGCAGGCTGAAAACTCACACCAGAAGGATGAAATGCATGTGCTTCTCTCTGAAAGAACACTCAGCCAACAGGCTTCTGCTTGCTCCTTCAAGGTCTTTGTAGAAACTTGTGTTTTCACTGCTGGAATAGGTTTTGGGATGCATTGTTTCAATCTCTTGCAGGCCTCATGTTGTTTCTTAGACAATGTGGAAAAACAAGGAGTATGTTTCCCAAATCACTTGAAATCCAGGAAAACGCACACTGAATCACTCTTGCTCAAACACGCTCTTTCACCTAATGCGTTGAGAACATTCAAGAAAGCAGAAAAGAAGGGAATTTTGCAGTGAATTTCAGACGGGCATGTAGAAAAAGTCATTTCTATCGGTTGCAGTGTGCAAAAGCATGATTGACTTCATGTTCTCCATGAAACCCTTACATCTCCAAGTGACCTGAATTAGGACTTTCCCAAAAAGATGTGTTTGAGGGTCTGTGGCAAAAGGAGCTCTAAGTTGTGTATTCAGTGCTGGAGAGTGACACACTCTACACAGGTTACACAGCGTTTTGCGAGCACCAACATGCTTAACACTGAAACTGCAACAAGGTGTGTGTAGTATGCTGAATGAAGGCTTGTCATTTCAAAGAAAGAAGAGGAAAACAAAATCCAGGTAGTGAAACGAGCACACCAGTATGGGAGATGTGCATGTGTTCAATTTCAAGCAGCAGCTCTTTGTGGACACTTGGAAACAGTGCTGTGAAAAAATTTCGTACGAAGCGGGATTTTGCCAAAGTTAAAAGACCTTCCAAAACCAACCCTAAAGAACTTAGCCAAACAATGAATGTTGCAATAAGCTGCTGCAGGAAAGACGCTTCTATGACACAACTCCCGAGCAGGTATCTACATTCTGCACAGTACAAAACGCATATGAATTGCAGGCTGAAAACTCACACCAGAAGGATGAAATGCATGTGCTTCTCTCTGAAAGAACACTCAGCCAACAGGCTTCTGCTTGCTCCTTCAAGGTCTTTGTAGAAACTTGTGTTTTCACTGCTGGAATAGGTTTTGGGATGCATTGTTTCAATCTCTTGCAGGCCTCATGTTGTTTCTTAGACAATGTGGAAAAACAAGGAGTATGTTTCCCAAATCACTTGAAATCCAGGAAAACGCACACTGAATCCCTCTTGCTCAAACACGCTCTTTCACCTAATGCGTTGAGAACATTCAAGAAAGCAGAAAAGAAGGGCATTTTGCAGTGAATTTCAGACGGGCATGTAGAAAAAGTCATTTCTATCGGTTGCAGAGTGCAAAAGCATGATTGACTTCATGTACTCCATGAAACCCTTACATCTCCAAGTGACCTGAATTAGGACTTTCCCAAAAAGATATGTTTGAGGGTCTGTGGCAAAAGGAGCTCTAAGTTGTGTATTCAGTGCTGGAGAGTGACACACTCTACACAGGTTACACAGCGTTTTGCGAGCACCAACATGCTTAACACTGAAACTGCTACAAGGTGTGTGTAGTATGCTGAATGAAGGCTTGTCATTTCAAAGAAAGAAGAGGAAAACAAAATCCAGGTAGTGAAACGAGCACACCAGTATGGGAGATGTGCATGTGTTCAGTTTCAAGCAGCAGCTCTTTGTGGACACTTGGAAACAGTGCTGTGAAAAAATTTCGTACGAAGCGGGATTTTGCCAAAGTTAAAAGACCTTCCAAAACCAACCCTAAAGAACTTAGCCAAACAATGAATGTTGCAATAAGCTGCTGCAGGAAAGGTGCTTCTATGACACAACTCCCGAGCAGGTATCTACATTCTGCACAGTACAAAACGCATATGAATTGCAGGCTGAAAACTCACACCAGAAGGATGAAATGCATGTGCTTCTCTCTGAAAGAACACTCAGCCAACAGGCTTCTGCTTGCTCCTTCAAGGTCTTTGTAGAAACTTGTGTTTTCACTGCTGGAATAGGTTTTGGGATGCATTGTTTCAATCTCTTGCAGGCCTCATGTTGTTTCTTAGACAATGTGGAAAAACAAGGAGTATGTTTCCCAAATCACTTGAAATCCAGGAAAACGCACATTGAATCACTCTTGCTCAAACACGCTCTTTCACCTAATGCGTTGAGAACATTCAAGAAAGCAGAAAAGAAGGGCATTTTGCAGTGAATTTCAGATGGGCATGTAGAAAAAGTCATTTCTATCGGTTGCAGAGTGCAAAAGCATGATTGACTTCATGTTCTCCATGAAACCCTTACATCTCCAAGTGACCTGAATTAGGACTTTCCCAAAAAGATGTGTTTGAGGGTCTGTGGCAAAAGGAGCTCTAAGTTGTGTATTCAGTGCTGGAGAGTGACACACTCTACACAGGTTACACAGCGTTTTGCGAGCACCAACATGCTTAACACTGAAACTGCTACAAGGTGTGTGTAGTATGCTGAATGAAGGCTTGTCATTTCAAAGAAAGAAGAGGAAAACAAAATCCAGTTAGTGAAACGAGCACACCAGTATGGGAGATGTGCATGTGTTCAATTTCAAGCAGCAGCTCTTTGTGGACACTTGGAAACAGTGCTGTGAAAAAATTTCGTACGAAGCGGGATTTTGCCAAAGTTAAAAGACCTTCCAAAACCAACCCTAAAGAACTTAGCCAAACAATGAATGTTGCAATAAGCTGCTGCAGGAAAGGTGCTTCTATGACACAACTCCCGAGCAGGTATCTACATTCTGCACAGTACAAAACGCATATGAATTGCAGGCTGAAAACTCACACCAGAAGGATGAAATGCATGTGCTTCTCTCTGAAAGAACACTCAGCCAACAGGCTTCTGCTTGCTCCTTCAAGGTCTTTGTAGAAACTTGTGTTTTCACTGCTGGAATAGGTTTTGGGATGCATTGTTTCAATCTCTTGCAGGCCTCATGTTGTTTCTTAGACAATGTGGAAAAACAAGGAGTATGTTTCCCAAATCACTTGAAATCCAGGAAAACGCACACTGAATCACTCTTGCTCAAACACGCTCTTTCACCTAATGCGTTGAGAACATTCAAGAAAGCAGAAAAGAAGGGCAGTTTGCAGTGAATTTCAGACGGGCATGTAGAAAAAGTCATTTCTATCGGTTGCACAGTGCAAAAGCATGATTGACTTCATGTACTCCATGAAACCCTTACATCTCCAAGTGACCTGAATTACGAGTTTCCCAAAAAAGATGTGTTTGAGGGTCTGTGGCAAAAGGAGCTCTAAGTTGTGTATTCAGTGCTGGAGAGTGACACACTCTACACAGGTTACACAGCGTTTTGCGAGCACCAACATGCTTAACACTGAAACTGCTACAAGGTGTGTGTAGTATGCTGAATGAAGGCTTGTCATTTCAAAGAAAGAAGAGGAAAACAAAATCCAGGTAGTGAAACGAGCACACCAGTATGGGAGATGTGCATGTGTTCAATTTCAAGCAGCAGCTCTTTGTGGACACTTGGAAACAGTGCTGTGAAAAAATTTCGTACGAAGCGGGATTTTGCCAAAGTTAAAAGACCTTCCAAAACCAACCCTAAAGAACTTAGCCAAACAATGAATGTTGCAATAAGCTGCTGCAGGAAAGGTGCTTCTATGACACAACTCCCGACCAGGTATCTACATTCTGCACAGTACAAAACGCATATGAATTGCAGGCTGAAAACTCACACCAGAAGGATGAAATGCATGTGCTTCTCTCTGAAAGAACACTCAGCCAACAGGCTTCTGCTTGCTCCTTCAAGGTCTTTGTAGAAACTTGTGTTTTCACTGCTGGAATAGGTTTTGGGATGCATTGTTTCAATCTCTTGCAGGCCTCATGTTGTTTCTTAGACAATGTGGAAAAACAAGGAGTATGTTTCCCAAATCACTTGAAATCCAGGAAAACGCACACTGAATCACTCTTGCTCAAACACGCTCTTTCACCTAATGCGTTGAGAACATTCAAGAAAGCAGAAAAGAAGGGCATTTTGCAGTGAATTTCAGACGGGCATGTAGAAAAAGTCATTTCTATCGGTTGCACAGTGCAAAAGCATGATTGACTTCATGTTCTCCATGAAACCCTTACATCTCCAAGTGACCTGAATTAGGACTTTCCCAAAAAGATGTGTTTGAGGGTCTGTGGCAAAAGGAGCTTTAAGTTGTGTATTCAGTGCTGGAGAGTGACACACTCTACACAGGTTACACAGCGTTTTGCGAGCACCAACATGCTTAACACTGAAACTGCTACAAGGTGTGTGTAGTATGCTGAATGAAGGCTTGTCATTTCAAAGAAAGAAGAGGAAAACAAAATCCAGGTAGTGAAACGAGCACACCAGTATGGGAGATGTGCATGTGTTCAATTTCAAGCAGCAGCTCTTTGTGGACACTTGGAAACAGTGCTGTGAAAAAATTTCGTACGAAGCGGGATTTTGCCAAAGTTAAAAGACCTTCCAAAACCAACCCTAAAGAACTTAGCCAAACAATGAATGTTGCAATAAGCTGCTGCAGGAAAGGTGCTTCTATGACACAACTCCCGAGCAGGTATCTACATTCTGCACAGTACAAAACGCATATGAATTGCAGGCTGAAAACTCACACCAGAAGGATGAAATGCATGTGCTTCTCTCTGAAAGAACACTCAGCCAACAGGCTTCTGCTTGCTCCTTCAAGGTCTTTGTAGAAACTTGTGTTTTCACTGCTGGAATAGGTTTTGGGATGCATTGTTTCAATCTCTTGCAGGCCTCATGTTGTTTCTTAGACAATGTGGAAAAACAAGGAGTATGTTTCCCAAATCACTTGAAATCCAGGAAAACGCACACTGAATCACTCTTGCTCAAACACGCTCTTTCACCTAATGCGTTGAGAACATTCAAGAAAGCAGAAAAGAAGGGAATTTTGCAGTGAATTTCAGACGGGCATGTAGAAAAAGTCATTTCTATCGGTTGCAGTGTGCAAAAGCATGATTGACTTCATGTTCTCCATGAAACCCTTACATCTCCAAGTGACCTGAATTAGGACTTTCCCAAAAAGATGTGTTTGAGGGTCTGTGGCAAAAGGAGCTCTAAGTTGTGTATTCAGTGCTGGAGAGTGACACACTCTACACAGGTTACACAGCGTTTTGCGAGCACCAACATGCTTAACACTGAAACTGCTACAAGGTGTGTGTAGTATGCTGAATGAAGGCTTGTCATTTCAAAGAAAGAAGAGGAAAACAAAATCCAGGTAGTGAAACGAGCACACCAGTATGGGAGATGTGCATGTGTTCAATTTCAAGCAGCAGCTCTTTGTGGACACTTGGAAACAGTGCTGTGAAAAAATTTCGTACGAAGCGGGATTTTGCCAAAGTTAAAAGACCTTCCAAAACCAACCCTAAAGAACTTAGCCAAACAATGAATGTTGCAATAAGCTGCTGCAGGAAAGACGCTTCTATGACACAACTCCCGAGCAGGTATCTACATTCTGCACAGTACAAAACGCATATGAATTGCAGGCTGAAAACTCACACCAGAAGGATGAAATGCATGTGCTTCTCTCTGAAAGAACACTCAGCCAACAGGCTTCTGCTTGCTCCTTCAAGGTCTTTGTAGAAACTTGTGTTTTCACTGCTGGAATAGGTTTTGGGATGCATTGTTTCAATCTCTTGCAGGCCTCATGTTGTTTCTTAGACAATGTGGAAAAACAAGGAGTATGTTTCCCAAATCACTTGAAATCCAGGAAAACGCACACTGAATCCCTCTTGCTCAAACACGCTCTTTCACCTAATGCGTTGAGAACATTCAAGAAAGCAGAAAAGAAGGGCATTTTGCAGTGAATTTCAGACGGGCATGTAGAAAAAGTCATTTCTATCGGTTGCAGAGTGCAAAAGCATGATTGACTTCATGTACTCCATGAAACCCTTACATCTCCAAGTGACCTGAATTAGGACTTTCCCAAAAAGATATGTTTGAGGGTCTGTGGCAAAAGGAGCTCTAAGTTGTGTATTCAGTGCTGGAGAGTGACACACTCTACACAGGTTACACAGCGTTTTGCGAGCACCAACATGCTTAACACTGAAACTGCTACAAGGTGTGTGTAGTATGCTGAATGAAGGCTTGTCATTTCAAAGAAAGAAGAGGAAAACAAAATCCAGGTAGTGAAACGAGCACACCAGTATGGGAGATGTGCATGTGTTCAGTTTCAAGCAGCAGCTCTTTGTGGACACTTGGAAACAGTGCTGTGAAAAAATTTCGTACGATGCGGGATTTTGCCAAAGTTAAAAGACCTTCCAAAACCAACCCTAAAGAACTTAGCCAAACAATGAATGTTGCAATAAGCTGCTGCAGGAAAGGTGCTTCTATGACACAACTCCCGAGCAGGTAGCTACATTGTGCACAGTAGAAAAGGCATATGAATTCCAGGCTGAAAACTCACTCCAGAAGGATGAAATGCATGTGCTTCTCTCTGAAAGAACACTCAGCCAACAGGCTTCTGCTTGCTCCTTCAAGGTCTTTGTAGAAACTTGTGTTTTCACTGCTGGAATAGGTTTTGGGATGCATTGTTTCAATCTCTTGCAGGCCTCATGTTGTTTCTTAGACAATGTGGAAAAACAAGGAGTATGTTTCCCAAATCACTTGAAATCCAGGAAAACGCACACTGAATCA
This sequence comes from Miniopterus natalensis, assembly GCF_054644295.1. NCBI lineage: Eukaryota > Metazoa > Chordata > Mammalia > Chiroptera > Miniopteridae > Miniopterus > Miniopterus natalensis. The sequence goes on from NC_142102.1 coordinate 7,261,178, forward strand.
CTCTTCCTCAAACACGCTCTTTCACCTAATGCGTTGAGAACATTCAAGAAAGCAGAAAAGAAGGGCATTTTGCAGTGAATTTCAGACGGGCATGTAGAAAAAGTCATTTCTATCGGTTGCAGAGTGCAAAAGCATGATTGACTTCATGTTCTCCATGAAACCCTTACATCTCCAAGTGACCTGAATTAGGACTTTCCCAAAAAGATGTGTTTGAGGGTCTGTGGCAAAAGGAGCTCTAAGTTGTGTATTCAGTGCTGGAGAGTGACACACTCTACACAGGTTACACAGCGTTTTGCGAGCACCAACATGCTTAACACTGAAACTGCTACAAGGTGTGTGTAGTATGCTGAATGAAGGCTTGTCATTTCAAAGAAAGAAGAGGAAAACAAAATCCAGGTAGTGAAACGAGCACACCAGTATGGGAGATGTGCATGTGTTCAATTTCAAGCAGCAGCTCTTTGTGGACACTTGGAAACAGTGCTGTGAAAAAATTTCGTACGAAGCGGGATTTTGCCAAAGTTAAAAGACCTTCCAAAACCAACCCTAAAGAACTTAGCCAAACAATGAATGTTGCAATAAGCTGCTGCAGGAAAGGTGCTTCTATGACACAACTCCCGAGCAGGTATCTACATTCTGCACAGTACAAAACGCATATGAATTGCAGGCTGAAAACTCACACCAGAAGGATGAAATGCATGTGCTTCTCTCTGAAAGAACACTCAGCCAACAGGCTTCTGCTTGCTCCTTCAAAGTCTTTGTAGAAACTTGTGTTTTCACTGCTGGAATAGGTTTTGGGATGCATTGTTTCAATCTCTTGCAGGCCTCATGTTGTTTCTTAGACAATGTGGAAAAACAAGGAGTATGTTTCCCAAATCACTTGAAATCCAGGAAAACGCACACTGAATCACTCTTGCTCAAACACGCTCTTTCACCTAATGCGTTGAGAACATTCAAGAAAGCAGAAAAGAAGGGAATTTTGCAGTGAATTTCAGACGGGCATGTAGAAAAAGTCATTTCTATCGGTTGCAGTGTGCAAAAGCATGATTGACTTCATGTTCTCCATGAAACCCTTACATCTCCAAGTGACCTGAATTAGGACTTTCCCAAAAAGATGTGTTTGAGGGTCTGTGGCAAAAGGAGCTCTAAGTTGTGTATTCAGTGCTGGAGAGTGACACACTCTACACAGGTTACACAGCGTTTTGCGAGCACCAACATGCTTAACACTGAAACTGCTACAAGGTGTGTGTAGTATGCTGAATGAAGGCTTGTCATTTCAAAGAAAGAAGAGGAAAACAAAATCCAGGTAGTGAAACGAGCACACCAGTATGGGAGATGTGCATGTGTTCAATTTCAAGCAGCAGCTCTTTGTGGACACTTGGAAACAGTGCTGTGAAAAAATTTCGTACGAAGCGGGATTTTGCCAAAGTTAAAAGACCTTCCAAAACCAACCCTAAAGAACTTAGCCAAACAATGAATGTTGCAATAAGCTGCTGCAGGAAAGACGCTTCTATGACACAACTCCCGAGCAGGTATCTACATTCTGCACAGTACAAAACGCATATGAATTGCAGGCTGAAAACTCACACCAGAAGGATGAAATGCATGTGCTTCTCTCTGAAAGAACACTCAGCCAACAGGCTTCTGCTTGCTCCTTCAAGGTCTTTGTAGAAACTTGTGTTTTCACTGCTGGAATAGGTTTTGGGATGCATTGTTTCAATCTCTTGCAGGCCTCATGTTGTTTCTTAGACAATGTGGAAAAACAAGGAGTATGTTTCCCAAATCACTTGAAATCCAGGAAAACGCACACTGAATCCCTCTTGCTCAAACACGCTCTTTCACCTAATGCGTTGAGAACATTCAAGAAAGCAGAAAAGAAGGGCATTTTGCAGTGAATTTCAGACGGGCATGTAGAAAAAGTCATTTCTATCGGTTGCAGAGTGCAAAAGCATGATTGACTTCATGTACTCCATGAAACCCTTACATCTCCAAGTGACCTGAATTAGGACTTTCCCAAAAAGATATGTTTGAGGGTCTGTGGCAAAAGGAGCTCTAAGTTGTGTATTCAGTGCTGGAGAGTGACACACTCTACACAGGTTACACAGCGTTTTGCGAGCACCAACATGCTTAACACTGAAACTGCTACAAGGTGTGTGTAGTATGCTGAATGAAGGCTTGTCATTTCAAAGAAAGAAGAGGAAAACAAAATCCAGGTAGTGAAACGAGCACACCAGTATGGGAGATGTGCATGTGTTCAGTTTCAAGCAGCAGCTCTTTGTGGACACTTGGAAACAGTGCTGTGAAAAAATTTCGTACGAAGCGGGATTTTGCCAAAGTTAAAAGACCTTCCAAAACCAACCCTAAAGAACTTAGCCAAACAATGAATGTTGCAATAAGCTGCTGCAGGAAAGGTGCTTCTATGACACAACTCCCGAGCAGGTATCTACATTCTGCACAGTACAAAACGCATATGAATTGCAGGCTGAAAACTCACACCAGAAGGATGAAATGCATGTGCTTCTCTCTGAAAGAACACTCAGCCAACAGGCTTCTGCTTGCTCCTTCAAGGTCTTTGTAGAAACTTGTGTTTTCACTGCTGGAATAGGTTTTGGGATGCATTGTTTCAATCTCTTGCAGGCCTCATGTTGTTTCTTAGACAATGTGGAAAAACAAGGAGTATGTTTCCCAAATCACTTGAAATCCAGGAAAACGCACATTGAATCACTCTTGCTCAAACACGCTCTTTCACCTAATGCGTTGAGAACATTCAAGAAAGCAGAAAAGAAGGGCATTTTGCAGTGAATTTCAGACGGGCATGTAGAAAAAGTCATTTCTATCGGTTGCAGAGTGCAAAAGCATGATTGACTTCATGTTCTCCATGAAACCCTTACATCTCCAAGTGACCTGAATTAGGACTTTCCCAAAAAGATGTGTTTGAGGGTCTGTGGCAAAAGGAGCTCTAAGTTGTGTATTCAGTGCTGGAGAGTGACACACTCTACACAGGTTACACAGCGTTTTGCGAGCACCAACATGCTTAACACTGAAACTGCTACAAGGTGTGTGTAGTATGCTGAATGAAGGCTTGTCATTTCAAAGAAAGAAGAGGAAAACAAAATCCAGGTAGTGAAACGAGCACACCAGTATGGGAGATGTGCATGTGTTCAATTTCAAGCAGCAGCTCTTTGTGGACACTTGGAAACAGTGCTGTGAAAAAATTTCGTACGAAGCGGGATTTTGCCAAAGTTAAAAGACCTTCCAAAACCAACCCTAAAGAACTTAGCCAAACAATGAATGTTGCAATAAGCTGCTGCAGGAAAGGTGCTTCTATGACACAACTCCCGAGCAGGTATCTACATTCTGCACAGTACAAAACGCATATGAATTGCAGGCTGAAAACTCACACCAGAAGGATGAAATGCATGTGCTTCTCTCTGAAAGAACACTCAGCCAACAGGCTTCTGCTTGCTCCTTCAAGGTCTTTGTAGAAACTTGTGTTTTCACTGCTGGAATAGGTTTTGGGATGCATTGTTTCAATCTCTTGCAGGCCTCATGTTGTTTCTTAGACAATGTGGAAAAACAAGGAGTATGTTTCCCAAATCACTTGAAATCCAGGAAAACGCACACTGAATCACTCTTGCTCAAACACGCTCTTTCACCTAATGCGTTGAGAACATTCAAGAAAGCAGAAAAGAAGGGCATTTTGCAGTGAATTTCAGACGGGCATGTAGAAAAAGTCATTTCTATCGGTTGCACAGTGCAAAAGCATGATTGACTTCATGTTCTCCATGAAACCCTTACATCTCCAAGTGACCTGAATTAGGACTTTCCCAAAAAGATGTGTTTGAGGGTCTGTGGCAAAAGGAGCTTTAAGTTGTGTATTCAGTGCTGGAGAGTGACACACTCTACACAGGTTACACAGCGTTTTGCGAGCACCAACATGCTTAACACTGAAACTGCTACAAGGTGTGTGTAGTATGCTGAATGAAGGCTTGTCATTTCAAAGAAAGAAGAGGAAAACAAAATCCAGGTAGTGAAACGAGCACACCAGTATGGGAGATGTGCATGTGTTCAATTTCAAGCAGCAGCTCTTTGTGGACACTTGGAAACAGTGCTGTGAAAAAATTTCGTACGAAGCGGGATTTTGCCAAAGTTAAAAGACCTTCCAAAACCAACCCTAAAGAACTTAGCCAAACAATGAATGTTGCAATAAGCTGCTGCAGGAAAGGTGCTTCTATGACACAACTCCCGAGCAGGTATCTACATTCTGCACAGTACAAAACGCATATGAATTGCAGGCTGAAAACTCACACCAGAAGGATGAAATGCATGTGCTTCTCTCTGAAAGAACACTCAGCCAACAGGCTTCTGCTTGCTCCTTCAAGGTCTTTGTAGAAACTTGTGTTTTCACTGCTGGAATAGGTTTTGGGATGCATTGTTTCAATCTCTTGCAGGCCTCATGTTGTTTCTTAGACAATGTGGAAAAACAAGGAGTATGTTTCCCAAATCACTTGAAATCCAGGAAAACGCACACTGAATCACTCTTGCTCAAACACGCTCTTTCACCTAATGCGTTGAGAACATTCAAGAAAGCAGAAAAGAAGGGAATTTTGCAGTGAATTTCAGACGGGCATGTAGAAAAAGTCATTTCTATCGGTTGCAGTGTGCAAAAGCATGATTGACTTCATGTTCTCCATGAAACCCTTACATCTCCAAGTGACCTGAATTAGGACTTTCCCAAAAAGATGTGTTTGAGGGTCTGTGGCAAAAGGAGCTCTAAGTTGTGTATTCAGTGCTGGAGAGTGACACACTCTACACAGGTTACACAGCGTTTTGCGAGCACCAACATGCTTAACACTGAAACTGCTACAAGGTGTGTGTAGTATGCTGAATGAAGGCTTGTCATTTCAAAGAAAGAAGAGGAAAACAAAATCCAGGTAGTGAAACGAGCACACCAGTATGGGAGATGTGCATGTGTTCAATTTCAAGCAGCAGCTCTTTGTGGACACTTGGAAACAGTGCTGTGAAAAAATTTCGTACGAAGCGGGATTTTGCCAAAGTTAAAAGACCTTCCAAAACCAACCCTAAAGAACTTAGCCAAACAATGAATGTTGCAATAAGCTGCTGCAGGAAAGACGCTTCTATGACACAACTCCCGAGCAGGTATCTACATTCTGCACAGTACAAAACGCATATGAATTGCAGGCTGAAAACTCACACCAGAAGGATGAAATGCATGTGCTTCTCTCTGAAAGAACACTCAGCCAACAGGCTTCTGCTTGCTCCTTCAAGGTCTTTGTAGAAACTTGTGTTTTCACTGCTGGAATAGGTTTTGGGATGCATTGTTTCAATCTCTTGCAGGCCTCATGTTGTTTCTTAGACAATGTGGAAAAACAAGGAGTATGTTTCCCAAATCACTTGAAATCCAGGAAAACGCACACTGAATCCCTCTTGCTCAAACACGCTCTTTCACCTAATGCGTTGAGAACATTCAAGAAAGCAGAAAAGAAGGGCATTTTGCAGTGAATTTCAGACGGGCATGTAGAAAAAGTCATTTCTATCGGTTGCAGAGTGCAAAAGCATGATTGACTTCATGTACTCCATGAAACCCTTACATCTCCAAGTGACCTGAATTAGGACTTTCCCAAAAAGATATGTTTGAGGGTCTGTGGCAAAAGGAGCTCTAAGTTGTGTATTCAGTGCTGGAGAGTGACACACTCTACACAGGTTACACAGCGTTTTGCGAGCACCAACATGCTTAACACTGAAACTGCTACAAGGTGTGTGTAGTATGCTGAATGAAGGCTTGTCATTTCAAAGAAAGAAGAGGAAAACAAAATCCAGGTAGTGAAACGAGCACACCAGTATGGGAGATGTGCATGTGTTCAGTTTCAAGCAGCAGCTCTTTGTGGACACTTGGAAACAGTGCTGTGAAAAAATTTCGTACGATGCGGGATTTTGCCAAAGTTAAAAGACCTTCCAAAACCAACCCTAAAGAACTTAGCCAAACAATGAATGTTGCAATAAGCTGCTGCAGGAAAGGTGCTTCTATGACACAACTCCCGAGCAGGTAGCTACATTGTGCACAGTAGAAAAGGCATATGAATTCCAGGCTGAAAACTCACTCCAGAAGGATGAAATGCATGTGCTTCTCTCTGAAAGAACACTCAGCCAACAGGCTTCTGCTTGCTCCTTCAAGGTCTTTGTAGAAACTTGTGTTTTCACTGCTGGAATAGGTTTTGGGATGCATTGTTTCAATCTCTTGCAGGCCTCATGTTGTTTCTTAGACAATGTGGAAAAACAAGGAGTATGTTTCCCAAATCACTTGAAATCCAGGAAAACGCACACTGAATCACTCTTCCTCAAACACGCTCTTTCACCTAATGCGTTGAGAACATTCAAGAAAGCAGAAAAGAAGGGCATTTTGCAGTGAATTTCAGACGGGCATGTAGAAAAAGTCATTTCTATCGGTTGCAGAGTGCAAAAGCATGATTGACTTCATGTTCTCCATGAAACCCTTACATCTCCAAGTGACCTGAATTAGGACTTTCCCAAAAAGATGTGTTTGAGGGTCTGTGGCAAAAGGAGCTCTAAGTTGTGTATTCAGTGCTGGAGAGTGACACACTCTACACAGGTTACACAGCGTTTTGCGAGCACCAACATGCTTAACACTGAAACTGCTACAAGGTGTGTGTAGTATGCTGAATGAAGGCTTGTCATTTCAAAGAAAGAAGAGGAAAACAAAATCCAGGTAGTGAAACGAGCACACCAGTATGGGAGATGTGCATGTGTTCAATTTCAAGCAGCAGCTCTTTGTGGACACTTGGAAACAGTGCTGTGAAAAAATTTCGTACGAAGCGGGATTTTGCCAAAGTTAAAAGACCTTCCAAAACCAACCCTAAAGAACTTAGCCAAACAATGAATGTTGCAATAAGCTGCTGCAGGAAAGGTGCTTCTATGACACAACTCCCGAGCAGGTATCTACATTCTGCACAGTACAAAACGCATATGAATTGCAGGCTGAAAACTCACACCAGAAGGATGAAATGCATGTGCTTCTCTCTGAAAGAACACTCAGCCAACAGGCTTCTGCTTGCTCCTTCAAAGTCTTTGTAGAAACTTGTGTTTTCACTGCTGGAATAGGTTTTGGGATGCATTGTTTCAATCTCTTGCAGGCCTCATGTTGTTTCTTAGACAATGTGGAAAAACAAGGAGTATGTTTCCCAAATCACTTGAAATCCAGGAAAACGCACACTGAATCACTCTTGCTCAAACACGCTCTTTCACCTAATGCGTTGAGAACATTCAAGAAAGCAGAAAAGAAGGGAATTTTGCAGTGAATTTCAGACGGGCATGTAGAAAAAGTCATTTCTATCGGTTGCAGTGTGCAAAAGCATGATTGACTTCATGTTCTCCATGAAACCCTTACATCTCCAAGTGACCTGAATTAGGACTTTCCCAAAAAGATGTGTTTGAGGGTCTGTGGCAAAAGGAGCTCTAAGTTGTGTATTCAGTGCTGGAGAGTGACACACTCTACACAGGTTACACAGCGTTTTGCGAGCACCAACATGCTTAACACTGAAACTGCTACAAGGTGTGTGTAGTATGCTGAATGAAGGCTTGTCATTTCAAAGAAAGAAGAGGAAAACAAAATCCAGGTAGTGAAACGAGCACACCAGTATGGGAGATGTGCATGTGTTCAATTTCAAGCAGCAGCTCTTTGTGGACACTTGGAAACAGTGCTGTGAAAAAATTTCGTACGAAGCGGGATTTTGCCAAAGTTAAAAGACCTTCCAAAACCAACCCTAAAGAACTTAGCCAAACAATGAATGTTGCAATAAGCTGCTGCAGGAAAGACGCTTCTATGACACAACTCCCGAGCAGGTATCTACATTCTGCACAGTACAAAACGCATATGAATTGCAGGCTGAAAACTCACACCAGAAGGATGAAATGCATGTGCTTCTCTCTGAAAGAACACTCAGCCAACAGGCTTCTGCTTGCTCCTTCAAGGTCTTTGTAGAAACTTGTGTTTTCACTGCTGGAATAGGTTTTGGGATGCATTGTTTCAATCTCTTGCAGGCCTCATGTTGTTTCTTAGACAATGTGGAAAAACAAGGAGTATGTTTCCCAAATCACTTGAAATCCAGGAAAACGCACACTGAATCCCTCTTGCTCAAACACGCTCTTTCACCTAATGCGTTGAGAACATTCAAGAAAGCAGAAAAGAAGGGCATTTTGCAGTGAATTTCAGACGGGCATGTAGAAAAAGTCATTTCTATCGGTTGCAGAGTGCAAAAGCATGATTGACTTCATGTACTCCATGAAACCCTTACATCTCCAAGTGACCTGAATTAGGACTTTCCCAAAAAGATATGTTTGAGGGTCTGTGGCAAAAGGAGCTCTAAGTTGTGTATTCAGTGCTGGAGAGTGACACACTCTACACAGGTTACACAGCGTTTTGCGAGCACCAACATGCTTAACACTGAAACTGCTACAAGGTGTGTGTAGTATGCTGAATGAAGGCTTGTCATTTCAAAGAAAGAAGAGGAAAACAAAATCCAGGTAGTGAAACGAGCACACCAGTATGGGAGATGTGCATGTGTTCAGTTTCAAGCAGCAGCTCTTTGTGGACACTTGGAAACAGTGCTGTGAAAAAATTTCGTACGAAGCGGGATTTTGCCAAAGTTAAAAGACCTTCCAAAACCAACCCTAAAGAACTTAGCCAAACAATGAATGTTGCAATAAGCTGCTGCAGGAAAGGTGCTTCTATGACACAACTCCCGAGCAGGTATCTACATTCTGCACAGTACAAAACGCATATGAATTGCAGGCTGAAAACTCACACCAGAAGGATGAAATGCATGTGCTTCTCTCTGAAAGAACACTCAGCCAACAGGCTTCTGCTTGCTCCTTCAAGGTCTTTGTAGAAACTTGTGTTTTCACTGCTGGAATAGGTTTTGGGATGCATTGTTTCAATCTCTTGCAGGCCTCATGTTGTTTCTTAGACAATGTGGAAAAACAAGGAGTATGTTTCCCAAATCACTTGAAATCCAGGAAAACGCACATTGAATCACTCTTGCTCAAACACGCTCTTTCACCTAATGCGTTGAGAACATTCAAGAAAGCAGAAAAGAAGGGCATTTTGCAGTGAATTTCAGACGGGCATGTAGAAAAAGTCATTTCTATCGGTTGCAGAGTGCAAAAGCATGATTGACTTCATGTTCTCCATGAAACCCTTACATCTCCAAGTGACCTGAATTAGGACTTTCCCAAAAAGATGTGTTTGAGGGTCTGTGGCAAAAGGAGCTCTAAGTTGTGTATTCAGTGCTGGAGAGTGACACACTCTACACAGGTTACACAGCGTTTTGCGAGCACCAACATGCTTAACACTGAAACTGCTACAAGGTGTGTGTAGTATGCTGAATGAAGGCTTGTCATTTCAAAGAAAGAAGAGGAAAACAAAATCCAGGTAGTGAAACGAGCACACCAGTATGGGAGATGTGCATGTGTTCAATTTCAAGCAGCAGCTCTTTGTGGACACTTGGAAACAGTGCTGTGAAAAAATTTCGTACGAAGCGGGATTTTGCCAAAGTTAAAAGACCTTCCAAAACCAACCCTAAAGAACTTAGCCAAACAATGAATGTTGCAATAAGCTGCTGCAGGAAAGGTGCTTCTATGACACAACTCCCGAGCAGGTATCTACATTCTGCACAGTACAAAACGCATATGAATTGCAGGCTGAAAACTCACACCAGAAGGATGAAATGCATGTGCTTCTCTCTGAAAGAACACTCAGCCAACAGGCTTCTGCTTGCTCCTTCAAGGTCTTTGTAGAAACTTGTGTTTTCACTGCTGGAATAGGTTTTGGGATGCATTGTTTCAATCTCTTGCAGGCCTCATGTTGTTTCTTAGACAATGTGGAAAAACAAGGAGTATGTTTCCCAAATCACTTGAAATCCAGGAAAACGCACACTGAATCACTCTTGCTCAAACACGCTCTTTCACCTAATGCGTTGAGAACATTCAAGAAAGCAGAAAAGAAGGGCATTTTGCAGTGAATTTCAGACGGGCATGTAGAAAAAGTCATTTCTATCGGTTGCACAGTGCAAAAGCATGATTGACTTCATGTTCTCCATGAAACCCTTACATCTCCAAGTGACCTGAATTAGGACTTTCCCAAAAAGATGTGTTTGAGGGTCTGTGGCAAAAGGAGCTTTAAGTTGTGTATTCAGTGCTGGAGAGTGACACACTCTACACAGGTTACACAGCGTTTTGCGAGCACCAACATGCTTAACACTGAAACTGCTACAAGGTGTGTGTAGTATGCTGAATGAAGGCTTGTCATTTCAAAGAAAGAAGAGGAAAACAAAATCCAGGTAGTGAAACGAGCACACCAGTATGGGAGATGTGCATGTGTTCAATTTCAAGCAGCAGCTCTTTGTGGACACTTGGAAACAGTGCTGTGAAAAAATTTCGTACGAAGCGGGATTTTGCCAAAGTTAAAAGACCTTCCAAAACCAACCCTAAAGAACTTAGCCAAACAATGAATGTTGCAATAAGCTGCTGCAGGAAAGGTGCTTCTATGACACAACTCCCGAGCAGGTATCTACATTCTGCACAGTACAAAACGCATATGAATTGCAGGCTGAAAACTCACACCAGAAGGATGAAATGCATGTGCTTCTCTCTGAAAGAACACTCAGCCAACAGGCTTCTGCTTGCTCCTTCAAGGTCTTTGTAGAAACTTGTGTTTTCACTGCTGGAATAGGTTTTGGGATGCATTGTTTCAATCTCTTGCAGGCCTCATGTTGTTTCTTAGACAATGTGGAAAAACAAGGAGTATGTTTCCCAAATCACTTGAAATCCAGGAAAACGCACACTGAATCACTCTTGCTCAAACACGCTCTTTCACCTAATGCGTTGAGAACATTCAAGAAAGCAGAAAAGAAGGGAATTTTGCAGTGAATTTCAGACGGGCATGTAGAAAAAGTCATTTCTATCGGTTGCAGTGTGCAAAAGCATGATTGACTTCATGTTCTCCATGAAACCCTTACATCTCCAAGTGACCTGAATTAGGACTTTCCCAAAAAGATGTGTTTGAGGGTCTGTGGCAAAAGGAGCTCTAAGTTGTGTATTCAGTGCTGGAGAGTGACACACTCTACACAGGTTACACAGCGTTTTGCGAGCACCAACATGCTTAACACTGAAACTGCTACAAGGTGTGTGTAGTATGCTGAATGAAGGCTTGTCATTTCAAAGAAAGAAGAGGAAAACAAAATCCAGGTAGTGAAACGAGCACACCAGTATGGGAGATGTGCATGTGTTCAATTTCAAGCAGCAGCTCTTTGTGGACACTTGGAAACAGTGCTGTGAAAAAATTTCGTACGAAGCGGGATTTTGCCAAAGTTAAAAGACCTTCCAAAACCAACCCTAAAGAACTTAGCCAAACAATGAATGTTGCAATAAGCTGCTGCAGGAAAGACGCTTCTATGACACAACTCCCGAGCAGGTATCTACATTCTGCACAGTACAAAACGCATATGAATTGCAGGCTGAAAACTCACACCAGAAGGATGAAATGCATGTGCTTCTCTCTGAAAGAACACTCAGCCAACAGGCTTCTGCTTGCTCCTTCAAGGTCTTTGTAGAAACTTGTGTTTTCACTGCTGGAATAGGTTTTGGGATGCATTGTTTCAATCTCTTGCAGGCCTCATGTTGTTTCTTAGACAATGTGGAAAAACAAGGAGTATGTTTCCCAAATCACTTGAAATCCAGGAAAACGCACACTGAATCCCTCTTGCTCAAACACGCTCTTTCACCTAATGCGTTGAGAACATTCAAGAAAGCAGAAAAGAAGGGCATTTTGCAGTGAATTTCAGACGGGCATGTAGAAAAAGTCATTTCTATCGGTTGCAGAGTGCAAAAGCATGATTGACTTCATGTACTCCATGAAACCCTTACATCTCCAAGTGACCTGAATTACGAGTTTCCCAAAAAAGATGTGTTTGAGGGTCTGTGGCAAAAGGAGCTCTAAGTTGTGTATTCAGTGCTGGAGAGTGACACACTCTACACAGGTTACACAGCGTTTTGCGAGCACCAACATGCTTAACACTGAAACTGATACAAGGTGTGTGTAGTATGCTGAATGAAGGCTTGTCATTTCAAAGAAAGAAGAGGAAAACAAAATCCAGGTAGTGAAACGAGCACACCAGTATGGGAGATGTGCATGTGTTCAATTTCAAGCAGCAGCTCTTTGTGGACACTTGGAAACAGTGCTGTGAAAAAATTTCGTACGAAGCGGGATTTTGCCAAAGTTAAAAGACCTTCCAAAACCAACCCTAAAGAACTTAGCCAAACAATGAATGTTGCAATAAGCTGCTGCAGGAAAGGTGCTTCTATGACACAACTCCCGAGCAGGTATCTACATTCTGCACAGTACAAAACGCATATGAATTGCAGGCTGAAAACTCACACCAGAAGGATGAAATGCATGTGCTTCTCTCTGAAAGAACACTCAGCCAACAGGCTTCTGCTTGCTCCTTCAAGGTCTTTGTAGAAACTTGTGTTTTCACTGCTGGAATAGGTTTTGGGATGCATTGTTTCAATCTCTTGCAGGCCTCATGTTGTTTCTTAGACAATGTGGAAAAACAAGGAGTATGTTTCCCAAATCACTTGAAATCCAGGAAAACGCACACTGAATCACTCTTGCTCAAACACGCTCTTTCACCTAATGCGTTGAGAACATTCAAGAAAGCAGAAAAGAAGGGCATTTTGCAGTGAATTTCAGACGGGCATGTAGAAAAAGTCATTTCTATCGGTTGCACAGTGTAAAAGCATGATTGACTTCATGTTCTCCATGAAACCCTTACATCTCCAAGTGACCTGAATTAGGACTTTCCCAAAAAGATGTGTTTGAGGGTCTGTGGCAAAAGGAGCTTTAAGTTGTGTATTCAGTGCTGGAGAGTGACACACTCTACACAGGTTACACAGCGTTTTGCGAGCACCAACATGCTTAACACTGAAACTGCTACAAGGTGTGTGTAGTATGCTGAATGAAGGCTTGTCATTTCAAAGAAAGAAGAGGAAAACAAAATCCAGGTAGTGAAACGAGCACACCAGTATGGGAGATGTGCATGTGTTCAATTTCAAGCAGCAGCTCTTTGTGGACACTTGGAAACAGTGCTGTGAAAAAATTTCGTACGAAGCGGGATTTTGCCAAAGTTAAAAGACCTTCCAAAACCAACCCTAAAGAACTTAGCCAAACAATGAATGTTGCAATAAGCTGCTGCAGGAAAGGTGCTTCTATGACACAACTCCCGAGCAGGTATCTACATTCTGCACAGTACAAAACGCATATGAATTGCAGGCTGAAAACTCACACCAGAAGGATGAAATGCATGTGCTTCTCTCTGAAAGAACACTCAGCCAACAGGCTTCTGCTTGCTCCGTCAAGGTCTTTGTAGAAACTTGTGTTTTCACTGCTGGTATAGGTTTTGGGATGCATTGTTTCAATCTCTTGCAGGCCCCATGTTGTTTCTTAGACAATGTGGAAAAACAAGGAGTATGTTTCCCAAATCACTTGAAATCCAGGAAAACGCACACTGAATCACTCTTGCTCAAACACGCTCTTTCACCTAATGCGTTGAGAACATTCAAGAAAGCAGAAAAGAAGGGCATTTTGCAGTGAATTTCAGACGGGCATGTAGAAAAAGTCATTTCTATCGGTTGCAGAGTGCAAAAGCATGATTGACTTCATGTTCAAGATGAAACCCTTACATCTCCTAGTGACCTGAATTACGAGTTTCCCAAAAAAGATGTGTTTGAGGGTCTGTGGCAAAAGGAGCTCTAAGTTGTGTATTCAGTGCTGGAGAATGACACATTCTACACAGGTTACACAGCGTTTTGCTAGCACCAACATGCTTAACACTGAAACTACTACAAGGTGTGTGTAGTATGCTGAATGAAGGCTTGTCATTTCAAAGAAAGAAGAGGAAAACAAAATCCAGGTAGTGAAACGAGCACACCAGTATGGGAGATGTGCATGTGTTCAATTTCAAGCAGCAGCTCTTTGTGGACACTTGGAAACAGTGCTGTGAAAAAATTTCGTACGAAGCGGGATTTTGCCAAAGTTAAAAGACCTTCCAAAACCAACCCTAAAGAACTTAGCCAAACAATGAATGTTGCAATAAGCTGCTGCAGGAAAGGTGCTTCTATGACACAACTCCCGAGCAGGTAGCTACATTGTGCACAGTAGAAAAGGCATATGAATTCCAGGCTGAAAACTCACTCCAGAAGGATGAAATGCATGTGCTTCTCTCTGAAAGAACACTCAGCCAACAGGCTTCTGCTTGCTCCTTCAAGGTCTTTGTAGAAACTTGTGTTTTCACTGCTGGAATAGGTTTTGGGATGCATTGTTTCAATCTCTTGAGGGCCTCATGTTGTTTCTTAGACAATGTGGAAAAACAAGGAGTATGTTTCCCAAATCACTTGAAATCCAGGAAAACGCACACTGAATCACTCTTCCTCAAACACGCTCTTTCACCTAATGCGTTGAGAACATTCAAGAAAGCAGAAAAGAAGGGCATTTTGCAGTGAATTTCAGACGGGCATGTAGAAAAAGTCATTTCTATCGGTTGCAGAGTGCAAAAGCATGATTGACTTCATGTTCTCCATGAAACCCTTACATCTCCAAGTGACCTGAATTAGGACTTTCCCGAAAAGATGTGTTTGAGGGTCTGTGGCAAAAGGAGCTCTAAGTTGTGTATTCAGTGCTGGAGAGTGACACACTCTACACAGGTTACACAGCGTTTTGCGAGCACCAACATGCTTAACACTGAAACTGCTACAAGGTGTGTGTAGTATGCTGAATGAAGGCTTGTCATTTCAAAGAAAGAAGAGGAAAACAAAATCCAGGTTGTGAAACGAGCACACCAGTATGGGAGATGTGCATGTGTTCAACTTCAAGCAGCAGCTCTTTGTGGACACTTGGAAACAGTGCTGTGAAAAAATTTCGTACGAAGCGGGATTTTGCCAAAGTTAAAAGACCTTCCAAAACCAACCCTAAAGAACTTAGCCAAACAATGAATGTTGCAATAAGCTGCTGCAGGAAAGGTGCTTCTATGACACAACTCCCGAGCAGGTATCTACATTTTGCACAGTACAAAACGCATATGAATTGCAGGCTGAAAACTCACTCCAGAAGGATGAAATGCATGTGCTTTTCTCTGAAAGAACCCTCAGCCAACAGGCTTCTGCTTGCTCCTTCAAGGTCTTTGTAGAAACTTGTGTTTTCACTGCTGGAATAGGTTTTGGGATGCATTGTTTCAATCTCTTGCAGGCCTCATGTTGTTTCTTATACAATGTGGAAAAACAAGGAGTATGTTTCCCAAATCACTTGAAATCCAGGAAAACGCACACTGAATCACTCTTGCTCAAACACGCTCTTTCACCTAATGCGTTGAGAACATTCAAGAAAGCAGAAAAGAAGGGCATTTTGCAGTGAATTTCAGACGGGCATGTAGAAAAAGTCATTTCTATCGGTTGCAGAGTGCAAAAGCATGATTGACTTCATGTACTCCATGAAACCCTTACATCTCCAAGTGACCTGAATTAGGACTTTCCCAAAAAGATATGTTTGAGGGTCTGTGGCAAAAGGAGCTCTAAGTTGTGTATTCAGTGCTGGAGAGTGACACACTCTACACAGGTTACACAGCGTTTTGCGAGCACCAACATGCTTAACACTGAAACTGCTACAAGGTGTGTGTAGTATGCTGAATGAAGGCTTGTCATTTCAAAGAAAGAAGAGGAAAACAAAATCCAGGTAGTGAAACGAGCACACCAGTATGGGAGATGTGCATGTGTTCAGTTTCAAGCAGTAGCTCTTTGTGGACACTTGGAAACAGTGCTGTGAACAAATTTCGTACGAAGCGGGATTTTGCCAAAGTTAAAAGACCTTCCAAAACCAACCCTAAAGAACTTAGCCAAACAATGAATGTTGCAATAAGCTGCTGCAGGAAAGGTGCTTCTATGACACAACTCCCGAGCAGGTAGCTACATTGTGCACAGTAGAAAAGGCATATGAATTCCAGGCTGAAAACTCACACCAGAAGGATGAAATGCATGGGCTTTTCTCTGAAAGAACACTCAGCCAACAGGCTTCTGCTTGCTCCTTCAAGGTCTTTGTAGAAACTTGTGTTTTCACTGCTGGAATAGGTTTTGGGATGCATTGTTTCAATCTCTTGCAGGCCTCATGTTGTTTCTTAGACAATGTGGAAAAACAAGGAGTATGTTTCCCAAATCACTTGAAATCCAGGAAAACGCACACTGAATCACTCTTGCTCAAACACGCTCTTTCACCTAATGCGTTGAGAACATTCAAGAAAGCAGAAAAGAAGGGCATTTTGCAGTGAATTTCAGACGGGCATGTAGAAAAAGTCATTTCTATCGGTTGCAGAGTGCAAAAGCATGATTGACTTCATGTTCTCCATGAAACCCTTACATCTCCAAGTGACCTGAATTAGGACTTTCCCAAAAAGATGTGTTTGAGGGTCTGTGGCAAAAGGAGCTCTAGGTTGTGTATTCAGTGCTGGAGAGTGACACACTCTACACAGGTTACACAGCGTTTTGCGAGCACCAACATGCTTAACACTGAAACTGCTACAAGGTGTGTGTAGTATGCTGAATGAAGGCTTGTCATTTCAAAGAAAGAAGAGGAAAACAAAATCCAGGTAGTGAAACGAGCACACCAGTATGGGGGATGTGCATGTGTTCAATTTCAAGCAGCAGCTCTTTGTGGACACTTGGAAACAGTGCTGTGAAAAAATTTCGTACGAAGCGGGATTTTGCCAAAGTTAAAAGACCTTCCAAAACCAACCCTAAAGAACTTAGCCAAACAATGAATGTTGCAATAAGCTGCTGCAGGAAAGGTGCTTCTATGACACAACTCCCGAGCAGGTATCTACATTCTGCACAGTACAAAACGCATATGAATTGCAGGCTGAAAACTCACACCAGAAGGATGAAATGCATGTGCTTCTCTCTGAAAGAACACTCAGCCAACAGGCTTCTGCTTGCTCCTTCAAGGTCTTTGTAGAAACTTGTGTTTTCACTGCTGGAATAGGTTTTGGGATGCATTGTTTCAATCTCTTGCAGGCCTCATGTTGTTTCTTAGACAATGTGGAAAAACAAGGAGTATGTTTCCCAAATCACTTGAAATCCAGGAAAACGCACACTGAATCACTCTTGCTCAAACACGCTCTTTCACCTAATGCGTTGAGAACATTCAAGAAAGCAGAAAAGAAGGGCATTTTGCAGTGAATTTCAGACGGGCATGTAGAAAAAGTCATTTCTATCGGTTGCAGTGTGCAAAAGCATGATTGACTTCATGTTCTCCATGAAACCCTTACATCTCCAAGTGACCTGAATTAGGACTTTTCCAAAAAGATGTGTTTGAGGGTCTGTGGCATAAGGAGCTCTAAGTTGTGTATTCAGTGCTGGAGAGTGACACACTCTACACAGGTTACACAGCGTTTTGCGAGCACCAACATGCTTAACACTGAAACTGCTACAAGGTGTGTGTAGTATGCTGAATGAAGGCTTGTCATTTCAAAGAAAGAAGAGGAAAACAAAATCCAGGTAGTGAAACGAGCACACCAGTATGGGAGATGTGCATGTGTTCAATTTCAAGCAGCAGCTCTTTGTGGACACTTGGAAACAGTGCTGTGAAAAAATTTCGTACGAAGCGGGATTTTGCCAAAGTTAAAAGACCTTCCAAAACCAACCCTAAAGAACTTAGCCAAACAATGAATGTTGCAATAAGCTGCTGCAGGAAAGGTGCTTCTATGACACAACTCCCGAGCAGGTATCTACATTCTGCACAGTACAAAACGCATATGAATTGCAGGCTGAAAACTCACACCAGAAGGATGAAATGCATGTGCTTCTCTCTGAAAGAACACTCAGCCAACAGGCTTCTGCTTGCTCCTTCAAGGTCTTTGTAGAAACTTGTGTTTTCACTGCTGGAATAGGTTTTGGGATGCATTGTTTCAATCTCTTGCAGGCCTCATGTTGTTTCTTAGACAATGTGGAAAAACAAGGAGTATGTTTCCCAAATCACTTGAAATCCAGGAAAACGCACACTGAATCCCTCTTGCTCAAACACGCTCTTTCACCTAATGCGTTGAGAACATTCAAGAAAGCAGAAAAGAAGGGCATTTTGCAGTGAATTTCAGACGGGCATGTAGAAAAAGTCATTTCTATCGGTTGCAGTGTGCAAAAGCATGATTGACTTCATGTTCTCCATGAAACCCTTACATCTCCAAGTGACCTGAATTAGGACTTTCCCAAAAAGATGTGTTTGAGGGTCTGTGGCAAAAGGAGCTCTAAGTTGTGTATTCAGTGCTGGAGAGTGACACACTCTACACAGGTTACACAGCGTTTTGCGAGCACCAACATGCTTAACACTGAAACTGCTACAAGGTGTGTGTAGTATGCTGAATGAAGGCTTGTCATTTCAAAGAAAGAAGAGGAAAACAAAATCCAGGTAGTGAAACGAGCACACCAGTATGGGAGATGTGCATGTGTTCAATTTCAAGCAGCAGCTCTTTGTGGACACTTGGAAACAGTGCTGTGAAAAAATTTCGTACGAAGCGGGATTTTGCCAAAGTTAAAAGACCTTCCAAAACCAACCCTAAAGAACTTAGCCAAACAATGAATGTTGCAATAAGCTGCTGCAGGAAAGGTGCTTCTATGACACAACTCCCGAGCAGGTATCTACATTCTGCACAGTACAAAACGCATATGAATTGCAGGCTGAAAACTCACACCAGAAGGATGAAATGCATGTGCTTCTCTCTGAAAGAACACTCAGCCAACAGGCTTCTGCTTGCTCCTTCAAGGTCTTTGTAGAAACTTGTGTTTTCACTGCTGGAATAGGTTTTGGGATGCATTGTTTCAATCTCTTGCAGGCCTCATGTTGTTTCTTAGACAATGTGGAAAAACAAGGAGTATGTTTCCCAAATCACTTGAAATCCAGGAAAACGCACACTGAATCACTCTTGCTCAAACACGCTCTTTCACCTAATGCGTTGAGAACATTCAAGAAAGCAGAAAAGAAGGGCATTTTGCAGTGAATTTCAGACGGGCATGTAGAAAAAGTCATTTCTATCGGTTGCAGAGTGCAAAAGCATGATTGACTTCATGTACTCCATGAAACCCTTACATCTCCAAGTGACCTGAATTACGAGTTTCCCAAAAAAGATGTGTTTGAGGGTCTGTGGCAAAAGGAGCTCTAAGTTGTGTATTCAGTGCTGGAGAGTGACACACTCTACACAGGTTACACAGCGTTTTGCGAGCACCAACATGCTTAACACTGAAACTGCTACAAGGTGTGTGTAGTATGCTGAATGAAGGCTTGTCATTTCAAAGAAAGAAGAGGAAAACAAAATCCAGGTAGTGAAACGAGCACACCAGTATGGGAGATGTGCATGTGTTCAATTTCAAGCAGCAGCTCTTTGTGGACACTTGGAAACAGTGCTGTGAAAAAATTTCGTACGAAGCGGGATTTTGCCAAAGTTAAAAGACCTTCCAAAACCAACCCTAAAGAACTTAGCCAAACAATGAATGTTGCAATAAGCTGCTGCAGGAAAGGTGCTTCTATGACACAACTCCCGAGCAGGTATCTACATTCTGCACAGTACAAAACGCATATGAATTGCAGGCTGAAAACTCACACCAGAAGGATGAAATGCATGTGCTTCTCTCTGAAAGAACACTCAGCCAACAGGCTTCTGCTTGCTCCTTCAAGGTCTTTGTAGAAACTTGTGTTTTCACTGCTGGAATAGGTTTTGGGATGCATTGTTTCAATCTCTTGCAGGCCTCATGTTGTTTCTTAGACAATGTGGAAAAACAAGGAGTATGTTTCCCAAATCACTTGAAATCCAGGAAAACGCACACTGAATCACTCTTGCTCAAACACGCTCTTTCACCTAATGCGTTGAGAACATTCAAGAAAGCAGAAAAGAAGGGCATTTTGCAGTGAATTTCAGACGGGCATGTAGAAAAAGTCATTTCTATCGGTTGCACAGTGCAAAAGCATGATTGACTTCATGTTCTCCATGAAACCCTTACATCTCCAAGTGACCTGAATTAGGACTTTCCCAAAAAGATGTGTTTGAGGGTCTGTGGCAAAAGGAGCTTTAAGTTGTGTATTCAGTGCTGGAGAGTGACACACTCTACACAGGTTACACAGCGTTTTGCGAGCACCAACATGCTT
Source organism: Miniopterus natalensis (assembly GCF_054644295.1). Taxonomy (NCBI): domain Eukaryota; kingdom Metazoa; phylum Chordata; class Mammalia; order Chiroptera; family Miniopteridae; genus Miniopterus; species Miniopterus natalensis. The sequence continues at coordinate 7,281,447 of NC_142102.1, forward strand.
AACACTGAAACTGCTACAAGGTGTGTGTAGTATGCTGAATGAAGGCTTGTCATTTCAAAGAAAGAAGAGGAAAACAAAATCCAGGTAGTGAAACGAGCACACCAGTATGGGAGATGTGCATGTGTTCAATTTCAAGCAGCAGCTCTTTGTGGACACTTGGAAACAGTGCTGTGAAAAAATTTCGTACGAAGCGGGATTTTGCCAAAGTTAAAAGACCTTCCAAAACCAACCCTAAAGAACTTAGCCAAACAATGAATGTTGCAATAAGCTGCTGCAGGAAAGGTGCTTCTATGACACAACTCCCGAGCAGGTATCTACATTCTGCACAGTACAAAACGCATATGAATTGCAGGCTGAAAACTCACACCAGAAGGATGAAATGCATGTGCTTCTCTCTGAAAGAACACTCAGCCAACAGTCTTCTGCTTGCTCCGTCAAGGTCTTTGTAGAAACTTGTGTTTTCACTGCTGGTATAGGTTTTGGGATGCATTGTTTCAATCTCTTGCAGGCCCCATGTTGTTTCTTAGACAATGTGGAAAAACAAGGAGTATGTTTCCCAAATCACTTGAAATCCAGGAAAACGCACACTGAATCACTCTTGCTCAAACACGCTCTTTCACCTAATGCGTTGAGAACATTCAAGAAAGCAGAAAAGAAGGGCATTTTGCAGTGAATTTCAGACGGGCATGTAGAAAAAGTCATTTCTATCGGTTGCAGAGTGCAAAAGCATGATTGACTTCATGTTCAAGATGAAACCCTTACATCTCCTAGTGACCTGAATTACGAGTTTCCCAAAAAAGATGTGTTTGAGGGTCTGTGGCAAAAGGAGCTCTAAGTTGTGTATTCAGTGCTGGAGAGTGACACATTCTACACAGGTTACACAGCGTTTTGCTAGCACCAACATGCTTAACACTGAAACTACTACAAGGTGTGTGTAGTATGCTGAATGAAGGCTTGTCATTTCAAAGAAAGAAGAGGAAAACAAAATCCAGGTAGTGAAACGAGCACACCAGTATGGGAGATGTGCATGTGTTCAATTTCAAGCAGCAGCTCTTTGTGGACACTTGGAAACAGTGCTGTGAAAAAATTTCGTACGAAGCGGGATTTTGCCAAAGTTAAAAGACCTTCCAAAACCAACCCTAAAGAACTTAGCCAAACAATGAATGTTGCAATAAGCTGCTGCAGGAAAGGTGCTTCTATGACACAACTCCCGAGCAGGTAGCTACATTGTGCACAGTAGAAAAGGCATATGAATTCCAGGCTGAAAACTCACTCCAGAAGGATGAAATGCATGTGCTTTTCTCTGAAAGAACACTCAGCCAACAGGCTTCTGCTTGCTCCTTCAAGGTCTTTGTAGAAACTTGTGTTTTCACTGCTGGAATAGGTTTTGGGATGCATTGTTTCAATCTCTTGAGGGCCTCATGTTGTTTCTTAGACAATGTGGAAAAACAAGGAGTATGTTTCCCAAATCACTTGAAATCCAGGAAAACGCACACTGAATCACTCTTGCTCAAACACGCTCTTTCACCTAATGCGTTGAGAACATTCAAGAAAGCAGAAAAGAAGGGCATTTTGCAGTGAATTTCAGACGGGCATGTAGAAAAAGTCATTTCTATCGGTTGCAGAGTGCAAAAGCATGATTGACTTCATGTTCTCCATGAAACCCTTACATCTCCAAGTGACCTGAATTAGGACTTTCCCAAAAAGATGTGTTTGAGGGTCTGTGGCAAAAGGAGCTCTAAGTTGTGTATTCAGTGCTGGAGAGTGACACACTCTACACAGGTTACACAGCGTTTTGCGAGCACCAACATGCTTAACACTGAAACTGCTACAAGGTGTGTGTAGTATGCTGAATGAAGGCTTGTCATTTCAAAGAAAGAAGAGGAAAACAAAATCCAGGTAGTGAAACGAGCACACCAGTATGGGAGATGTGCATGTGTTCAACTTCAAGCAGCAGCTCTTTGTGGACACTTGGAAACAGTGCTGTGAAAAAATTTCGTACGAAGCGGGATTTTGCCAAAGTTAAAAGACCTTCCAAAACCAACCCTAAAGAACTTAGCCAAACAATGAATGTTGCAATAAGCTGCTGCAGGAAAGGTGCTTCTATGACACAACTCCCGAGCAGGTATCTACATTTTGCACAGTACAAAACGCATATGAATTGCAGGCTGAAAACTCACTCCAGAAGGATGAAATGCATGTGCTTTTCTCTGAAAGAACCCTCAGCCAACAGGCTTCTGCTTGCTCCTTCAAGGTCTTTGTAGAAACTTGTGTTTTCACTGCTGGAATAGGTTTTGGGATGCATTGTTTCAATCTCTTGCAGGCCTCATGTTGTTTCTTAGACAATGTGGAAAAACAAGGAGTATGTTTCCCAAATCACTTGAAATCCAGGAAAACGCACACTGAATCACTCTTGCTCAAACACGCTCTTTCACCTAATGCGTTGAGAACATTCAAGAAAGCAGAAAAGAAGGGCATTTTGCAGTGAATTTCAGACGGGCATGTAGAAAAAGTCATTTCTATCGGTTGCAGAGTGCAAAAGCATGATTGACTTCATGTACTCCATGAAACCCTTACATCTCCAAGTGACCTGAATTAGGACTTTCCCAAAAAGATATGTTTGAGGGTCTGTGGCAAAAGGAGCTCTAAGTTGTGTATTCAGTGCTGGAGAGTGACACACTCTACACAGGTTACACAGCGTTTTGCGAGCACCAACATGCTTAACACTGAAACTGCTACAAGGTGTGTGTAGTATGCTGAATGAAGGCTTGTCATTTCAAAGAAAGAAGAGGAAAACAAAATCCAGGTAGTGAAACGAGCACACCAGTATGGGAGATGTGCATGTGTTCAGTTTCAAGCAGTAGCTCTTTGTGGACACTTGGAAACAGTGCTGTGAACAAATTTCGTACGAAGCGGGATTTTGCCAAAGTTAAAAGACCTTCCAAAACCAACCCTAAAGAACTTAGCCAAACAATGAATGTTGCAATAAGCTGCTGCAGGAAAGGTGCTTCTATGACACAACTCCCGAGCAGGTAGCTACATTGTGCACAGTAGAAAAGGCATATGAATTCCAGGCTGAAAACTCACACCCGAAGGATGAAATGCATGGGCTTTTCTCTGAAAGAACACTCAGCCAACAGGCTTCTGCTTGCTCCTTCAAGGTCTTTGTAGAAACTTGTGTTTTCACTGCTGGAATAGGTTTTGGGATGCATTGTTTCAATCTCTTGCAGGCCTCATGTTGTTTCTTAGACAATGTGGAAAAACAAGGAGTATGTTTCCCAAATCACTTGAAATCCAGGAAAACGCACACTGAATCACTCTTGCTCAAACACGCTCTTTCACCTAATGCGTTGAGAACATTCAAGAAAGCAGAAAAGAAGGGCATTTTGCAGTGAATTTCAGACGGGCATGTAGAAAAAGTCATTTCTATCGGTTGCAGAGTGCAAAAGCATGATTGACTTCATGTTCTCCATGAAACCCTTACATCTCCAAGTGACCTGAATTAGGACTTTCCCAAAAAGATGTGTTTGAGGGTCTGTGGCAAAAGGAGCTCTAGGTTGTGTATTCAGTGCTGGAGAGTGACACACTCTACACAGGTTACACAGCGTTTTGCGAGCACCAACATGCTTAACACTGAAACTGCTACAAGGTGTGTGTAGTATGCTGAATGAAGGCTTGTCATTTCAAAGAAAGAAGAGGAAAACAAAATCCAGGTAGTGAAACGAGCACACCAGTATGGGGGATGTGCATGTGTTCAATTTCAAGCAGCAGCTCTTTGTGGACACTTGGAAACAGTGCTGTGAAAAAATTTCGTACGAAGCGGGATTTTGCCAAAGTTAAAAGACCTTCCAAAACCAACCCTAAAGAACTTAGCCAAACAATGAATGTTGCAATAAGCTGCTGCAGGAAAGGTGCTTCTATGACACAACTCCCGAGCAGGTATCTACATTCTGCACAGTACAAAACGCATATGAATTGCAGGCTGAAAACTCACACCAGAAGGATGAATTGCATGTGCTTTTCTCTGAAAGAACACTCAGCCAACAGGCTTCTGCTTGCTCCTTCAAGGTCTTTGTAGAAACTTGTGTTTTCACTGCTGGAATAGGTTTTGGGATGCATTGTTTCAATCTCTTGCAGGCCTCATGTTGTTTCTTATACAATGTGGAAAAACAAGGAGTATGTTTCCCAAATCACTTGAAATCCAGGAAAACGCACACTGAATCACTCTTGCTCAAACACGCTCTTTCACCTAATGCGTTGAGAACATTCAAGAAAGCAGAAAAGAAGGGCATTTTGCAGTGAATTTCAGACGGGCATGTAGAAAAAGTCATTTCTATCGGTTGCAGAGTGCAAAAGCATGATTGACTTCATGTTCTCCATGAAACCCTTACATCTCCAAGTGACCTGAATTAGGACTTTCCCAAAAAGATGTGTTTGAGGGTCTGTGGCAAAAGGAGCTCTAAGTTGTGTATTCAGTGCTGGAGAGTGACACACTCTACACAGGTTACACAGCGTTTTGCGAGCACCAACATGCTTAACACTGAAACTGCTACAAGGTGTGTGTAGTATGCTGAATGAAGGCTTGTCATTTCAAAGAAAGAAGAGGAAAACAAAATCCAGGTAGTGAAACGAGCACACCAGTATGGGAGATGTGCATGTGTTCAACTTCAAGCAGCAGCTCTTTGTGGACACTTGGAAACAGTGCTGTGAAAAAATTTCGTACGAAGCGGGATTTTGCCAAAGTTAAAAGACCTTCCAAAACCAACCCTAAAGAACTTAGCCAAACAATGAATGTTGCAATAAGCTGCTGCAGGAAAGGTGCTTCTATGACACAACTCCCGAGCAGGTATCTACATTTTGCACAGTACAAAACGCATATGAATTGCACCCTGAAAACTCACTCCAGAAGGATGAAATGCATGTGCTTTTCTCTGAAAGAACCCTCAGCCAACAGGCTTCTGCTTGCTCCTTCAAGGTCTTTGTAGAAACTTGTGTTTTCACTGCTGGAATAGGTTTTGGGATGCATTGTTTCAATCTCTTGCAGGCCTCATGTTGTTTCTTATACAATGTGGAAAAACAAGGAGTATGTTTCCCAAATCACTTGAAATCCAGGAAAACGCACACTGAATCCCTCTTGCTCAAACACGCTCTTTCACCTAATGCGTTGAGAACATTCAAGAAAGCAGAAAAGAAGGGCATTTTGCAGTGAATTTCAGACGGGCATGTAGAAAAAGTCATTTCTATCGGTTGCAGAGTGCAAAAGCATGATTGACTTCATGTACTCCATGAAACCCTTACATCTCCAAGTGACCTGAATTAGGACTTTCCCAAAAAGATATGTTTGAGGGTCTGTGGCAAAAGGAGCTCTAAGTTGTGTATTCAGTGCTGGAGAGTGACACACTCTACACAGGTTACACAGCGTTTTGCGAGCACCAACATGCTTAACACTGAAACTGCTACAAGGTGTGTGTAGTATGCTGAATGAAGGCTTGTCATTTCAAAGAAAGAAGAGGAAAACAAAATCCAGGTAGTGAAACGAGCACACCAGTATGGGAGATGTGCATGTGTTCAGTTTCAAGCAGTAGCTCTTTGTGGACACTTGGAAACAGTGCTGTGAACAAATTTCGTACGAAGCGGGATTTTGCCAAAGTTAAAAGACCTTCCAAAACCAACCCTAAAGAACTTAGCCAAACAATGAATGTTGCAATAAGCTGCTGCAGGAAAGGTGCTTCTATGACACAACTCCCGAGCAGGTAGCTACATTGTGCACAGTAGAAAAGGCATATGAATTCCAGGCTGAAAACTCACACCAGAAGGATGAAATGCATGGGCTTTTCTCTGAAAGAACACTCAGCCAACAGGCTTCTGCTTGCTCCTTCAAGGTCTTTGTAGAAACTTGTGTTTTCACTGCTGGAATAGGTTTTGGGATGCATTGTTTCAATCTCTTGCAGGCCTCATGTTGTTTCTTAGACAATGTGGAAAAACAAGGAGTATGTTTCCCAAATCACTTGAAATCCAGGAAAACGCACACTGAATGACTCTTGCTCAAACACGCTCTTTCACCTAATGCGTTGAGAACATTCAAGAAAGCAGAAAAGAAGGGCATTTTGCAGTGAATTTCAGACGGGCATGTAGAAAAAGTCATTTCTATCGGTTGCAGAGTGCAAAAGCATGATTGACTTCATGTTCTCCATGAAACCCTTACATCTCCAAGTGACCTGAATTAGGACTTTCCCAAAAAGATGTGTTTGAGGGTCTGTGGCAAAAGGAGCTCTAGGTTGTGTATTCAGTGCTGGAGAGTGACACACTCTACACAGGTTACACAGCGTTTTGCGAGCACCAACATGCTTAACACTGAAACTGCTACAAGGTGTGTGTAGTATGCTGAATGAAGGCTTGTCATTTCAAAGAAAGAAGAGGAAAACAAAATCCAGGTAGTGAAACGAGCACACCAGTATGGGGGATGTGCATGTGTTCAATTTCAAGCAGCAGCTCTTTGTGGACACTTGGAAACAGTGCTGTGAAAAAATTTCGTACGAAGCGGGATTTTGCCAAAGTTAAAAGACCTTCCAAAACCAACCCTAAAGAACTTAGCCAAACAATGAATGTTGCAATAAGCTGCTGCAGGAAAGGTGCTTCTATGACACAACTCCCGAGCAGGTATCTACATTCTGCACAGTACAAAACGCATATGAATTGCAGGCTGAAAACTCACACCAGAAGGATGAATTGCATGTGCTTTTCTCTGAAAGAACACTCAGCCAACAGGCTTCTGCTTGCTCCTTCAAGGTCTTTGTAGAAACTTGTGTTTTCACTGCTGGAATAGGTTTTGGGATGCATTGTTTCAATCTCTTGCAGGCCTCATGTTGTTTCTTATACAATGTGGAAAAACAAGGAGTATGTTTCCCAAATCACTTGAAATCCAGGAAAACGCACACTGAATCACTCTTGCTCAAACACGCTCTTTCACCTAATGCGTTGAGAACATTCAAGAAAGAAGAAAAGAAGGGCATTTTGCAGTGAATTTCAGACGGGCATGTAGAAAAAGTCATTTCTATCGGTTGCAGAGTGCAAAAGCATGATTGACTTCATGTACTCCATGAAACCCTTACATCTCCAAGTGACCTGAATTAGGACTTTCCCAAAAAGATATGTTTGAGGTTCTGTGGCAAAACGAGCTCTAAGTTGTGTATTCAGTGCTGGAGAGTGACACACTCTACACAGGTTAAACAGCGTTTTGCTAGCACCAACATGCTTAACACTGAAACTGCTACAAGGTGTGTGTAGTATGCTGAATGAAGGCTTGTCATTTCAAAGAAAGAAGAGGAAAACAAAATCCAGGTAGTGAAACGAGCACACCAGTATGGGAGATGTGCATGTGTTCAGTTTCAAGCAGCAGCTCTTTGTGGACACTTGGAAACAGTGCTGTGAAAAAATTTCGTACGAAGCGGGATTTTGCCAAAGTTAAAAGACCTTCCAAAACCAACCCTAAAGAACTTAGCCAAACAATCAATGTTGCAATAAGCTGCTGCAGGAAAGGTGCTTCTATGACACAACTCCCGAGCAGGTAGCTACATTCTGCACAGTACAAAACGCATATGAATTGCAGGCTGAAAACTCACACCAGAAGGATGAAATGCATGTGCTTTTCTCTGAAAGAACACTCAGCCAACAGGCTTCTGCTTGCTCCTTCAAGGTCTTTGTAAAAACTTGTGTTTTCACTGCTGGAATAGGTTTTGGGATGCATTGTTTCAATCTCTTGCAGGCCTCATGTTGTTTCTTAGACAATGTGGAAAAACAAGGAGTATGTTTCCCAAATCACTTGAAATCCAGGAAAACGCACACTGAATCACTCTTGCTCAAACACGCTCTTTCACCTAATGCGTTGAGAACATTCAAGAAAGCAGAAAAGAAGGGCATTTTGCAGTGAATTTCAGACGGGCATGTAGAAAAAGTCATTTCTATCGGTTGCAGAGTGCAAAAGCATGATTGACTTCATGTTCTCCATGAAACCCTTACATCTCCAAGTGACCTGAATTAGGACTTTCCCAAAAAGATGTGTTTGAGGGTCTGTGGCAAAAGGAGCTCTAAGTTGTGTATTCAGTGCTGGAGAGTGACACACTCTACACAGGTTACACAGCGTTTTGCGAACACCAACATGCTTAACACTGAAACTGCTACAAGGTGTGTGTAGTATGCTGAATGAAGGCTTGTCATTTCAAAGAAAGAAGAGGAAAACAAAATCCAGGTAGTGAAACGAGCACACCAGTATGGGAGATGTGCATGTGTTCAATTTCAAGCAGCAGCTCTTTGTGGACACTTGGAAACAGTGCTGTGAAAAAATTTCGTACGAAGCGGGATTTTGCCAAAGTTAAAAGACCTTCCAAAACCAACCCTAAAGAACTTAGCCAAACAATCAATGTTGCAATAAGCTGCTGCAGGAAAGGTGCTTCTATGACACAACTCCCGAGCAGGTATCTACATTCTGCACAGTACAAAACGCATATGAATTGCAGGCTGAAAACTCACACCAGAAGGATGAATTGCATGTGCTTTTCTCTGAAAGAACACTCAGCCAACAGGCTTCTGCTTGCTCCTTCAAGGTCTTTGTAGAAACTTGTGTTTTCACTGCTGGAATAGGTTTTGGGATGCATTGTTTCAATCTCTTGCAGGCCTCATGTTGTTTCTTATACAATGTGGAAAAACAAGGAGTATGTTTCCCAAATCACTTGAAATCCAGGAAAACGCACACTGAATCACTCTTGCTCAAACACGCTCTTTCACCTAATGCGTTGAGAACATTCAAGAAAGCAGAAAAGAAGGGCATTTTGCAGTGAATTTCAGACGGGCATGTAGAAAAAGTCATTTCTATCGGTTGCAGAGTGCAAAAGCATGATTGACTTCATGTACTCCATGAAACCCTTACATCTCCAAGTGACCTGAATTAGGACTTTCCCAAAAAGATATGTTTGAGGTTCTGTGGCAAAACGAGCTCTAAGTTGTGTATTCAGTGCTGGAGAGTGACACACTCTACACAGGTTAAACAGCGTTTTGCTAGCACCAACATGCTTAACACTGAAACTGCTACAAGGTGTGTGTAGTATGCTGAATGAAGGCTTGTCATTTCAAAGAAAGAAGAGGAAAACAAAATCCAGGTAGTGAAACGAGCACACCAGTATGGGAGATGTGCATGTGTTCAGTTTCAAGCAGCAGCTCTTTGTGGACACTTGGAAACAGTGCTGTGAAAAAATTTCGTACGAAGCGGGATTTTGCCAAAGTTAAAAGACCTTCCAAAACCAACCCTAAAGAACTTAGCCAAACAATCAATGTTGCAATAAGCTGCTGCAGGAAAGGTGCTTCTATGACACAACTCCCGAGCAGGTAGCTACATTCTGCACAGTACAAAACGCATATGAATTGCAGGCTGAAAACTCACACCAGAAGGATGAAATGCATGTGCTTTTCTCTGAAAGAACACTCAGCCAACAGGCTTCTGCTTGCTCCTTCAAGGTCTTTGTAGAAACTTGTGTTTTCACTGCTGGAATAGGTTTTGGGATGCATTGTTTCAATCTCTTGCAGGCCTCATGTTGTTTCTTAGACAATGTGGAAAAACAAGGAGTATGTTTCCCAAATCACTTGAAATCCAGGAAAACGCACACTGAATCACTCTTGCTCAAACACGCTCTTTCACCTAATGCGTTGAGAACATTCAAGAAAGCAGAAAAGAAGGGCATTTTGCAGTGAATTTCAGACGGGCATGTAGAAAAAGTCATTTCTATCGGTTGCAGAGTGCAAAAGCATGATTGACTTCATGTTCTCCATGAAACCCTTACATCTCCAAGTGACCTGAATTAGGACTTTCCCAAAAAGATGTGTTTGAGGGTCTGTGGCAAAAGGAGCTCTAAGTTGTGTATTCAGTGCTGGAGAGTGACACACTCTACACAGGTTACACAGCGTTTTGCGAACACCAACATGCTTAACACTGAAACTGCTACAAGGTGTGTGTAGTATGCTGAATGAAGGCTTGTCATTTCAAAGAAAGAAGAGGAAAACAAAATCCAGGTAGTGAAACGAGCACACCAGTATGGGAGATGTGCATGTGTTCAATTTCAAGCAGCAGCTCTTTGTGGACACTTGGAAACAGTGCTGTGAAAAAATTTCGTACGAAGCGGGATTTTGCCAAAGTTAAAAGACCTTCCAAAACCAACCCTAAAGAACTTAGCCAAACAATCAATGTTGCAATAAGCTGCTGCAGGAAAGGTGCTTCTATGACACAACTCCCGAGCAGGTATCTACATTCTGCACAGTACAAAACGCATATGAATTGCAGGCTGAAAACTCACACCAGAAGGATGAATTGCATGTGCTTTTCTCTGAAAGAACACTCAGCCAACAGGCTTCTGCTTGCTCCTTCAAGGTCTTTGTAGAAACTTGTGTTTTCACTGCTGGAATAGGTTTTGGGATGCATTGTTTCAATCTCTTGCAGGCCTCATGTTGTTTCTTAGACAATGTGGAAAAACAAGGAGTATGTTTCCCAAATCACTTGAAATCCAGGAAAACGCACACTGAATCACTCTTGCTCAAACACGCTCTTTCACCTAATGCGTTGAGAACATTCAAGAAAGCAGAAAAGAAGGGCATTTTGCAGTGAATTTCAGACGGGCATGTAGAAAAAGTCATTTCTATCGGTTGCAGAGTGCAAAAGCATGATTGACTTCATGTACTCCATGAAACCCTTACATCTCCAAGTGACCTGAATTAGGACTTTCCCAAAAAGATATGTTTGAGTTTCTGTGGCAAAACGAGCTCTAAGTTGTGTATTCAGTGCTGGAGAGTGACACACTCTACACAGGTTAAACAGCGTTTTGCTAGCACCAACATGCTTAACACTGAAACTGCTACAAGGTGTGTGTAGTATGCTGAATGAAGGCTTGTCATTTCAAAGAAAGAAGAGGAAAACAAAATCCAGGTAGTGAAACGAGCACACCAGTATGGGAGATGTGCATGTGTTCAGTTTCAAGCAGCAGCTCTTTGTGGACACTTGGAAACAGTGCTGTGAAAAAATTTCGTACGAAGCGGGATTTTGCCAAAGTTAAAAGACCTTCCAAAACCAACCCTAAAGAACTTAGCCAAACAATCAATGTTGCAATAAGCTGCTGCAGGAAAGGTGCTTCTATGACACAACTCCCGAGCAGGTAGCTACATTCTGCACAGTACAAAACGCATATGAATTGCAGGCTGAAAACTCACACCAGAAGGATGAAATGCATGTGCTTTTCTCTGAAAGAACACTCAGCCAACAGGCTTCTGCTTGCTCCTTCAAGGTCTTTGTAGAAACTTGTGTTTTCACTGCTGGAATAGGTTTTGGGATGCATTGTTTCAATCTCTTGCAGGCCTCATGTTGTTTCTTAGACAATGTGGAAAAACAAGAAGTATGTTTCCCAAATCACTTGAAATCCAGGAAAACGCACACTGAATCACTCTTGCTCAAACACGCTCTTTCACCTAATGCGTTGAGAACATTCAAGAAAGCAGAAAAGAAGGGCATTTTGCAGTGAATTTCAGACGGGCATGTAGAAAAAGTCATTTCTATCGGTTGCAGAGTGCAAAAGCATGATTGACTTCATGTTCTCCATGAAACCCTTACATCTCCAAGTGACCTGAATTAGGACTTTCCCAAAAAGATGTGTTTGAGGGTCTGTGGCAAAAGGAGCTCTAAGTTGTGTATTCAGTGCTGGAGAGTGACACACTCTACACAGGTTACACAGCGTTTTGCGAACACCAACATGCTTAACACTGAAACTGCTACAAGGTGTGTGTAGTATGCTGAATGAAGGCTTGTCATTTCAAAGAAAGAAGAGGAAAACAAAATCCAGGTAGTGAAACGAGCACACCAGTATGGGAGATGTGCATGTGTTCAATTTCAAGCAGCAGCTCTTTGTGGACACTTGGAAACAGTGCTGTGAAAAAATTTCGTACGAAGCGGGATTTTGCCAAAGTTAAAAGACCTTCCAAAACCAACCCTAAAGAACTTAGCCAAACAATCAATGTTGCAATAAGCTGCTGCAGGAAAGGTGCTTCTATGACACAACTCCCGAGCAGGTAGCTACATTCTGCACAGTACAAAACGCATATGAATTGCAGGCTGAAAACTCACACCAGAAGGATGAAATGCATGTGCTTTTCTCTGAAAGAACACTCAGCCAACAGGCTTCTGCTTGCTCCTTCAAGGTCTTTGTAGAAACTTGTGTTTTCACTGCTGGAATAGGTTTTGGGATGCATTGTTTCAATTTCTTGCAGGCCTCATCTTGTTTCTTAGACAATGTGGAAAAACAAGGAGTATGTTTCCCAAATCACTTGAAATCCAGGAAAACGCACACTGAATCACTCTTGCTCAAACACGCTCTTTCACCTAATGCGTTGAGAACATTCAAGAAAGCAGAAAAGAAGGGCATTTTGCAGTGAATTTCAGACGGGCATGTAGAAAAAGTCATTTCTATCGGTTGCAGAGTGCAAAAGCATGATTGACTTCATGTTCAAGATGAAACCCTTACATCTCCTAGTGACCTGAATTACGAGTTTCCCAAAAAAGATGTGTTTGAGGGTCTGTGGCAAAAGGAGCTCTAAGTTGTGTATTCAGTGCTGGAGAGTGACACATTCTACACAGGTTACACAGCGTTTTGCTAGCACCAACATGCTTAACACTGAAACTACTACAAGGTGTGTGTAGTATGCTGAATGAAGGCTTGTCATTTCAAAGAAAGAAGAGGAAAACAAAATCCAGGTAGTGAAACGAGCACACCAGTATGGGAGATGTGCATGTGTTCAGTTTCAAGCAGCAGCTCTTTGTGGACACTTGGAAACAGTGCTGTGAAAAAATTTCGTACGAAGCGGGATTTTGCCAAAGTTAAAAGACCTTCCAAAACCAACCCTAAAGAACTTAGCCAAACAATCAATGTTGCAATAAGCTGCTGCAGGAAAGGTGCTTCTATGACACAACTCCCGAGCAGGTAGCTACATTCTGCACAGTACAAAACGCATATGAATTGCAGGCTGAAAACTCACACCAGAAGGATGAAATGCATGTGCTTTTCTCTGAAAGAACACTCAGCCAACAGGCTTCTGCTTGCTCCTTCAAGGTCTTTGTAGAAACTTGTGTTTTCACTGCTGGAATAGGTTTTGGGATGCATTGTTTCAATCTCTTGCAGGCCTCATGTTGTTTCTTAGACAATGTGGAAAAACAAGAAGTATGTTTCCCAAATCACTTGAAATCCAGGAAAACGCACACTGAATCACTCTTGCTCAAACACGCTCTTTCACCTAATGCGTTGAGAACATTCAAGAAAGCAGAAAAGAAGGGCATTTTGCAGTGAATTTCAGACGGGCATGTAGAAAAAGTCATTTCTATCGGTTGCAGAGTGCAAAAGCATGATTGACTTCATGTTCTCCATGAAACCCTTACATCTCCAAGTGACCTGAATTAGGACTTTCCCAAAAAGATGTGTTTGAGGGTCTGTGGCAAAAGGAGCTCTAAGTTGTGTATTCAGTGCTGGAGAGTGACACACTCTACACAGGTTACACAGCGTTTTGCGAACACCAACATGCTTAACACTGAAACTGCTACAAGGTGTGTGTAGTATGCTGAATGAAGGCTTGTCATTTCAAAGAAAGAAGAGGAAAACAAAATCCAGGTAGTGAAACGAGCACACCAGTATGGGAGATGTGCATGTGTTCAACTTCAAGCAGCAGCTCTTTGTGGACACTTGGAAACAGTGCTGTGAAAAAATTTCGTACGAAGCGGGATTTTGCCAAAGTTAAAAGACCTTCCAAAACCAACCCTAAAGAACTTAGCCAAACAATGAATGTTGCAATAAGCTGCTGCAGGAAAGGTGCTTCTATGACACAACTCCCGAGCAGGTATCTACATTTTGCACAGTACAAAACGCATATGAATTGCAGGCTGAAAACTCACTCCAGAAGGATGAAATGCATGTGCTTTTCTCTGAAAGAACCCTCAGCCAACAGGCTTCTGCTTGCTCCTTCAAGGTCTTTGTAGAAACTTGTGTTTTCACTGCTGGAATAGGTTTTGGGATGCATTGTTTCAATCTCTTGCAGGCCTCATGTTGTTTCTTATACAATGTGGAAAAACAAGGAGTATGTTTCCCAAATCACTTGAAATCCAGGAAAACGCACACTGAATCACTCTTGCTCAAACACGCTCTTTCACCTAATGCGTTGAGAACATTCAAGAAAGCAGAAAAGAAGGGCATTTTGCAGTGAATTTCAGACGGGCATGTAGAAAAAGTCATTTCTATCGGTTGCAGAGTGCAAAAGCATGATTGACTTCATGTACTCCATGAAACCCTTACATCTCCAAGTGACCTGAATTAGGACTTTCCCAAAAAGATATGTTTGAGGGTCTGTGGCAAAAGGAGCTCTAAGTTGTGTATTCAGTGCTGGAGAGTGACACACTCTACACAGGTTACACAGCGTTTTGCGAGCACCAACATGCTTAACACTGAAACTGCTACAAGGTGTGTGTAGTATGCTGAATGAAGGCTTGTCATTTCAAAGAAAGAAGAGGAAAACAAAATCCAGGTAGTGAAACGAGCACACCAGTATGGGAGATGTGCATGTGTTCAGTTTCAAGCAGTAGCTCTTTGTGGACACTTGGAAACAGTGCTGTGAACAAATTTCGTACGAAGCGGGATTTTGCCAAAGTTAAAAGACCTTCCAAAACCAACCCTAAAGAACTTAGCCAAACAATGAATGTTGCAATAAGCTGCTGCAGGAAAGGTGCTTCTATGACACAACTCCCGAGCAGGTAGCTACATTGTGCACAGTAGAAAAGGCATATGAATTCCAGGCTGAAAACTCACACCAGAAGGATGAAATGCATGGGCTTTTCTCTGAAAGAACACTCAGCCAACAGGCTTCTGCTTGCTCCTTCAAGGTCTTTGTAGAAACTTGTGTTTTCACTGCTGGAATAGGTTTTGGGATGCATTGTTTCAATCTCTTGCAGGCCTCATGTTGTTTCTTAGACAATGTGGAAAAACAAGGAGTATGTTTCCCAAATCACTTGAAATCCAGGAAAACGCACACTGAATCACTCTTGCTCAAACACGCTCTTTCACCTAATGCGTTGAGAACATTCAAGAAAGCAGAAAAGAAGGGCATTTTGCAGTGAATTTCAGACGGGCATGTAGAAAAAGTCATTTCTATCGGTTGCAGAGTGCAAAAGCATGATTGACTTCATGTTCTCCATGAAACCCTTACATCTCCAAGTGACCTGAATTAGGACTTTCCCAAAAAGATGTGTTTGAGGGTCTGTGGCAAAAGGAGCTCTAGGTTGTGTATTCAGTGCTGGAGAGTGACACACTCTACACAGGTTACACAGCGTTTTGCGAGCACCAACATGCTTAACACTGAAACTGCTACAAGGTGTGTGTAGTATGCTGAATGAAGGCTTGTCATTTCAAAGAAAGAAGAGGAAAACAAAATCCAGGTAGTGAAACGAGCACACCAGTATGGGGGATGTGCATGTGTTCAATTTCAAGCAGCAGCTCTTTGTGGACACTTGGAAACAGTGCTGTGAAAAAATTTCGTACGAAGCGGGATTTTGCCAAAGTTAAAAGACCTTCCAAAACCAACCCTAAAGAACTTAGCCAAACAATGAATGTTGCAATAAGCTGCTGCAGGAAAGGTGCTTCTATGACACAACTCCCGAGCAGGTATCTACATTCTGCACAGTACAAAACGCATATGAATTGCAGGCTGAAAACTCACACCAGAAGGATGAAATGCATGTGCTTCTCTCTGAAAGAACACTCAGCCAACAGGCTTCTGCTTGCTCCTTCAAGGTCTTTGTAGAAACTTGTGTTTTCACTGCTGGAATAGGTTTTGGGATGCATTGTTTCAATCTCTTGCAGGCCTCATGTTGTTTCTTAGACAATGTGGAAAAACAAGGAGTATGTTTCCCAAATCACTTGAAATCCAGGAAAACGCACACTGAATCACTCTTGCTCAAACACGCTCTTTCACCTAATGCGTTGAGAACATTCAAGAAAGCAGAAAAGAAGGGCATTTTGCAGTGAATTTCAGACGGGCATGTAGAAAAAGTCATTTCTATCGGTTGCAGTGTGCAAAAGCATGATTGACTTCATGTTCTCCATGAAACCCTTACATCTCCAAGTGACCTGAATTAGGACTTTCCCAAAAAGATGTGTTTGAGGGTCTGTGGCAAAAGGAGCTCTAAGTTGTGTATTCAGTGCTGGAGAGTGACACACTCTACACAGGTTACACAGCGTTTTGCGAGCACCAACATGCTTAACACTGAAACTGCTACAAGGTGTGTGTAGTATGCTGAATGAAGGCTTGTCATTTCAAAGAAAGAAGAGGAAAACAAAATCCAGGTAGTGAAACGAGCACACCAGTATGGGAGATGTGCATGTGTTCAATTTCAAGCAGCAGCTCTTTGTGGACACTTGGAAACAGTGCTGTGAAAAAATTTCGTACGAAGCGGGATTTTGCCAAAGTTAAAAGACCTTCCAAAACCAACCCTAAAGAACTTAGCCAAACAATGAATGTTGCAATAAGCTGCTGCAGGAAAGGTGCTTCTATGACACAACTCCCGAGCAGGTATCTACATTCTGCACAGTACAAAACGCATATGAATTGCAGGCTGAAAACTCACACCAGAAGGATGAAATGCATGTGCTTCTCTCTGAAAGAACACTCAGCCAACAGGCTTCTGCTTGCTCCTTCAAGGTCTTTGTAGAAACTTGTGTTTTCACTGCTGGAATAGGTTTTGGGATGCATTGTTTCAATCTCTTGCAGGCCTCATGTTGTTTCTTAGACAATGTGGAAAAACAAGGAGTATGTTTCCCAAATCACTTGAAATCCAGGAAAACGCACACTGAATCCCTCTTGCTCAAACACGCTCTTTCACCTAATGCGTTGAGAACATTCAAGAAAGCAGAAAAGAAGGGCATTTTGCAGTGAATTTCAGACGGGCATGTAGAAAAAGTCATTTCTATCGGTTGCAGTGTGCAAAAGCATGATTGACTTCATGTTCTCCATGAAACCCTTACATCTCCAAGTGACCTGAATTAGGACTTTCCCAAAAAGATGTGTTTGAGGGTCTGTGGCAAAAGGAGCTCTAAGTTGTGTATTCAGTGCTGGAGAGTGACACACTCTACACAGGTTACACAGCGTTTTGCGAGCACCAACATGCTTAACACTGAAACTGCTACAAGGTGTGTGTAGTATGCTGAATGAAGGCTTGTCATTTCAAAGAAAGAAGAGGAAAACAAAATCCAGGTAGTGAAACGAGCACACCAGTATGGGAGATGTGCATGTGTTCAATTTCAAGCAGCAGCTCTTTGTGGACACTTGGAAACAGTGCTGTGAAAAAATTTCGTACGAAGCGGGATTTTGCCAAAGTTAAAAGACCTTCCAAAACCAACCCTAAAGAACTTAGCCAAACAATGAATGTTGCAATAAGCTGCTGCAGGAAAGGTGCTTCTATGACACAACTCCCGAGCAGGTATCTACATTCTGCACAGTACAAAACGCATATGAATTGCAGGCTGAAAACTCACACCAGAAGGATGAAATGCATGTGCTTCTCTCTGAAAGAACACTCAGCCAACAGGCTTCTGCTTGCTCCTTCAAGGTCTTTGTAGAAACTTGTGTTTTCACTGCTGGAATAGGTTTTGGGATGCATTGTTTCAATCTCTTGCAGGCCTCATGTTGTTTCTTAGACAATGTGGAAAAACAAGGAGTATGTTTCCCAAATCACTTGAAATCCAGGAAAACGCACACTGAATCACTCTTGCTCAAACACGCTCTTTCACCTAATGCGTTGAGAACATTCAAGAAAGCAGAAAAGAAGGGCATTTTGCAGTGAATTTCAGACGGGCATGTAGAAAAAGTCATTTCTATCGGTTGCAGAGTGCAAAAGCATGATTGACTTCATGTACTCCATGAAACCCTTACATCTCCAAGTGACCTGAATTACGAGTTTCCCAAAAAAGATGTGTTTGAGGGTCTGTGGCAAAAGGAGCTCTAAGTTGTGTATTCAGTGCTGGAGAGTGACACACTCTACACAGGTTACACAGCGTTTTGCGAGCACCAACATGCTTAACACTGAAACTGCTACAAGGTGTGTGTAGTATGCTGAATGAAGGCTTGTCATTTCAAAGAAAGAAGAGGAAAACAAAATCCAGGTAGTGAAACGAGCACACCAGTATGGGAGATGTGCATGTGTTCAATTTCAAGCAGCAGCTCTTTGTGGACACTTGGAAACAGTGCTGTGAAAAAATTTCGTACGAAGCGGGATTTTGCCAAAGTTAAAAGACCTTCCAAAACCAACCCTAAAGAACTTAGCCAAACAATGAATGTTGCAATAAGCTGCTGCAGGAAAGGTGCTTCTATGACACAACTCCCGAGCAGGTATCTACATTCTGCACAGTACAAAACGCATATGAATTGCAGGCTGAAAACTCACACCAGAAGGATGAAATGCATGTGCTTCTCTCTGAAAGAACACTCAGCCAACAGGCTTCTGCTTGCTCCTTCAAGGTCTTTGTAGAAACTTGTGTTTTCACTGCTGGAATAGGTTTTGGGATGCATTGTTTCAATCTCTTGCAGGCCTCATGTTGTTTCTTAGACAATGTGGAAAAACAAGGAGTATGTTTCCCAAATCACTTGAAATCCAGGAAAACGCACACTGAATCACTCTTGCTCAAACACGCTCTTTCACCTAATGCGTTGAGAACATTCAAGAAAGCAGAAAAGAAGGGCATTTTGCAGTGAATTTCAGACGGGCATGTAGAAAAAGTCATTTCTATCGGTTGCACAGTGCAAAAGCATGATTGACTTCATGTTCTCCATGAAACCCTTACATCTCCAAGTGACCTGAATTAGGACTTTCCCAAAAAGATGTGTTTGAGGGTCTGTGGCAAAAGGAGCTTTAAGTTGTGTATTCAGTGCTGGAGAGTGACACACTCTACACAGGTTACACAGCGTTTTGCGAGCACCAACATGCTTAACACTGAAACTGCTACAAGGTGTGTGTAGTATGCTGAATGAAGGCTTGTCATTTCAAAGAAAGAAGAGGAAAACAAAATCCAGGTAGTGAAACGAGCACACCAGTATGGGAGATGTGCATGTGTTCAATTTCAAGCAGCAGCTCTTTGTGGACACTTGGAAACAGTGCTGTGAAAAAATTTCGTACGAAGCGGGATTTTGCCAAAGTTAAAAGACCTTCCAAAACCAACCCTAAAGAACTTAGCCAAACAATGAATGTTGCAATAAGCTGCTGCAGGAAAGGTGCTTCTATGACACAACTCCCGAGCAGGTATCTACATTCTGCACAGTACAAAACGCATATGAATTGCAGGCTGAAAACTCACACCAGAAGGATGAAATGCATGTGCTTCTCTCTGAAAGAACACTCAGCCAACAGTCTTCTGCTTGCTCCGTCAAGGTCTTTGTAGAAACTTGTGTTTTCACTGCTGGTATAGGTTTTGGGATGCATTGTTTCAATCTCTTGCAGGCCCCATGTTGTTTCTTAGACAATGTGGAAAAACAAGGAGTATGTTTCCCAAATCACTTGAAATCCAGGAAAACGCACACTGAATCACTCTTGCTCAAACACGCTCTTTCACCTAATGCGTTGAGAACATTCAAGAAAGCAGAAAAGAAGGGCATTTTGCAGTGAATTTCAGACGGGCATGTAGAAAAAGTCATTTCTATCGGTTGCAGAGTGCAAAAGCATGATTGACTTCATGTTCAAGATGAAACCCTTACATCTCCTAGTGACCTGAATTACGAGTTTCCCAAAAAAGATGTGTTTGAGGGTCTGTGGCAAAAGGAGCTCTAAGTTGTGTATTCAGTGCTGGAGAGTGACACATTCTACACAGGTTACACAGCGTTTTGCTAGCACCAACATGCTTAACACTGAAACTACTACAAGGTGTGTGTAGTATGCTGAATGAAGGCTTGTCATTTCAAAGAAAGAAGAGGAAAACAAAATCCAGGTAGTGAAACGAGCACACCAGTATGGGAGATGTGCATGTGTTCAATTTCAAGCAGCAGCTCTTTGTGGACACTTGGAAACAGTGCTGTGAAAAAATTTCGTACGAAGCGGGATTTTGCCAAAGTTAAAAGACCTTCCAAAACCAACCCTAAAGAACTTAGCCAAACAATGAATGTTGCAATAAGCTGCTGCAGGAAAGGTGCTTCTATGACACAACTCCCGAGCAGGTAGCTACATTGTGCACAGTAGAAAAGGCATATGAATTCCAGGCTGAAAACTCACTCCAGAAGGATGAAATGCATGTGCTTTTCTCTGAAAGAACACTCAGCCAACAGGCTTCTGCTTGCTCCTTCAAGGTCTTTGTAGAAACTTGTGTTTTCACTGCTGGAATAGGTTTTGGGATGCATTGTTTCAATCTCTTGAGGGCCTCATGTTGTTTCTTAGACAATGTGGAAAAACAAGGAGTATGTTTCCCAAATCACTTGAAATCCAGGAAAACGCACACTGAATCACTCTTGCTCAAACACGCTCTTTCACCTAATGCGTTGAGAACATTCAAGAAAGCAGAAAAGAAGGGCATTTTGCAGTGAATTTCAGACGGGCATGTAGAAAAAGTCATTTCTATCGGTTGCAGAGTGCAAAAGCATGATTGACTTCATGTTCTCCATGAAACCCTTACATCTCCAAGTGACCTGAATTAGGACTTTCCCAAAAAGATGTGTTTGAGGGTCTGTGGCAAAAGGAGCTCTAAGTTGTGTATTCAGTGCTGGAGAGTGACACACTCTACACAGGTTACACAGCGTTTTGCGAGCACCAACATGCTTAACACTGAAACTGCTACAAGGTGTGTGTAGTATGCTGAATGAAGGCTTGTCATTTCAAAGAAAGAAGAGGAAAACAAAATCCAGGTAGTGAAACGAGCACACCAGTATGGGAGATGTGCATGTGTTCAACTTCAAGCAGCAGCTCTTTGTGGACACTTGGAAACAGTGCTGTGAAAAAATTTCGTACGAAGCGGGATTTTGCCAAAGTTAAAAGACCTTCCAAAACCAACCCTAAAGAACTTAGCCAAACAATGAATGTTGCAATAAGCTGCTGCAGGAAAGGTGCTTCTATGACACAACTCCCGAGCAGGTATCTACATTTTGCACAGTACAAAACGCATATGAATTGCAGGCTGAAAACTCACTCCAGAAGGATGAAATGCATGTGCTTTTCTCTGAAAGAACCCTCAGCCAACAGGCTTCTGCTTGCTCCTTCAAGGTCTTTGTAGAAACTTGTGTTTTCACTGCTGGAATAGGTTTTGGGATGCATTGTTTCAATCTCTTGCAGGCCTCATGTTGTTTCTTAGACAATGTGGAAAAACAAGGAGTATGTTTCCCAAATCACTTGAAATCCAGGAAAACGCACACTGAATCACTCTTGCTCAAACACGCTCTTTCACCTAATGCGTTGAGAACATTCAAGAAAGCAGAAAAGAAGGGCATTTTGCAGTGAATTTCAGACGGGCATGTAGAAAAAGTCATTTCTATCGGTTGCAGAGTGCAAAAGCATGATTGACTTCATGTACTCCATGAAACCCTTACATCTCCAAGTGACCTGAATTAGGACTTTCCCAAAAAGATATGTTTGAGGGTCTGTGGCAAAAGGAGCTCTAAGTTGTGTATTCAGTGCTGGAGAGTGACACACTCTACACAGGTTACACAGCGTTTTGCGAGCACCAACATGCTTAACACTGAAACTGCTACAAGGTGTGTGTAGTATGC
This sequence comes from Miniopterus natalensis, assembly GCF_054644295.1. Taxonomy (NCBI): domain Eukaryota; kingdom Metazoa; phylum Chordata; class Mammalia; order Chiroptera; family Miniopteridae; genus Miniopterus; species Miniopterus natalensis. The sequence continues at coordinate 7,303,254 of NC_142102.1, forward strand.
TGAATGAAGGCTTGTCATTTCAAAGAAAGAAGAGGAAAACAAAATCCAGGTAGTGAAACGAGCACACCAGTATGGGAGATGTGCATGTGTTCAGTTTCAAGCAGTAGCTCTTTGTGGACACTTGGAAACAGTGCTGTGAACAAATTTCGTACGAAGCGGGATTTTGCCAAAGTTAAAAGACCTTCCAAAACCAACCCTAAAGAACTTAGCCAAACAATGAATGTTGCAATAAGCTGCTGCAGGAAAGGTGCTTCTATGACACAACTCCCGAGCAGGTAGCTACATTGTGCACAGTAGAAAAGGCATATGAATTCCAGGCTGAAAACTCACACCCGAAGGATGAAATGCATGGGCTTTTCTCTGAAAGAACACTCAGCCAACAGGCTTCTGCTTGCTCCTTCAAGGTCTTTGTAGAAACTTGTGTTTTCACTGCTGGAATAGGTTTTGGGATGCATTGTTTCAATCTCTTGCAGGCCTCATGTTGTTTCTTAGACAATGTGGAAAAACAAGGAGTATGTTTCCCAAATCACTTGAAATCCAGGAAAACGCACACTGAATCACTCTTGCTCAAACACGCTCTTTCACCTAATGCGTTGAGAACATTCAAGAAAGCAGAAAAGAAGGGCATTTTGCAGTGAATTTCAGACGGGCATGTAGAAAAAGTCATTTCTATCGGTTGCAGAGTGCAAAAGCATGATTGACTTCATGTTCTCCATGAAACCCTTACATCTCCAAGTGACCTGAATTAGGACTTTCCCAAAAAGATGTGTTTGAGGGTCTGTGGCAAAAGGAGCTCTAGGTTGTGTATTCAGTGCTGGAGAGTGACACACTCTACACAGGTTACACAGCGTTTTGCGAGCACCAACATGCTTAACACTGAAACTGCTACAAGGTGTGTGTAGTATGCTGAATGAAGGCTTGTCATTTCAAAGAAAGAAGAGGAAAACAAAATCCAGGTAGTGAAACGAGCACACCAGTATGGGGGATGTGCATGTGTTCAATTTCAAGCAGCAGCTCTTTGTGGACACTTGGAAACAGTGCTGTGAAAAAATTTCGTACGAAGCGGGATTTTGCCAGGTTAAAAGACCTTCCAAAACCAACCCTAAAGAACTTAGCCAAACAATGAATGTTGCAATAAGCTGCTGCAGGAAAGGTGCTTCTATGACACAACTCCCGAGCAGGTATCTACATTCTGCACAGTACAAAACGCATATGAATTGCAGGCTGAAAACTCACACCAGAAGGATGAATTGCATGTGCTTTTCTCTGAAAGAACACTCAGCCAACAGGCTTCTGCTTGCTCCTTCAAGGTCTTTGTAGAAACTTGTGTTTTCACTGCTGGAATAGGTTTTGGGATGCATTGTTTCAATCTCTTGCAGGCCTCATGTTGTTTCTTATACAATGTGGAAAAACAAGGAGTATGTTTCCCAAATCACTTGAAATCCAGGAAAACGCACACTGAATCACTCTTGCTCAAACACGCTCTTTCACCTAATGCGTTGAGAACATTCAAGAAAGCAGAAAAGAAGGGCATTTTGCAGTGAATTTCAGACGGGCATGTAGAAAAAGTCATTTCTATCGGTTGCAGAGTGCAAAAGCATGATTGACTTCATGTTCTCCATGAAACCCTTACATCTCCAAGTGACCTGAATTAGGACTTTCCCAAAAAGATGTGTTTGAGGGTCTGTGGCAAAAGGAGCTCTAAGTTGTGTATTCAGTGCTGGAGAGTGACACACTCTACACAGGTTACACAGCGTTTTGCGAGCACCAACATGCTTAACACTGAAACTGCTACAAGGTGTGTGTAGTATGCTGAATGAAGGCTTGTCATTTCAAAGAAAGAAGAGGAAAACAAAATCCAGGTAGTGAAACGAGCACACCAGTATGGGAGATGTGCATGTGTTCAACTTCAAGCAGCAGCTCTTTGTGGACACTTGGAAACAGTGCTGTGAAAAAATTTCGTACGAAGCGGGATTTTGCCAAAGTTAAAAGACCTTCCAAAACCAACCCTAAAGAACTTAGCCAAACAATGAATGTTGCAATAAGCTGCTGCAGGAAAGGTGCTTCTATGACACAACTCCCGAGCAGGTATCTACATTTTGCACAGTACAAAACGCATATGAATTGCACCCTGAAAACTCACTCCAGAAGGATGAAATGCATGTGCTTTTCTCTGAAAGAACCCTCAGCCAACAGGCTTCTGCTTGCTCCTTCAAGGTCTTTGTAGAAACTTGTGTTTTCACTGCTGGAATAGGTTTTGGGATGCATTGTTTCAATCTCTTGCAGGCCTCATGTTGTTTCTTATACAATGTGGAAAAACAAGGAGTATGTTTCCCAAATCACTTGAAATCCAGGAAAACGCACACTGAATCCCTCTTGCTCAAACACGCTCTTTCACCTAATGCGTTGAGAACATTCAAGAAAGCAGAAAAGAAGGGCATTTTGCAGTGAATTTCAGACGGGCATGTAGAAAAAGTCATTTCTATCGGTTGCAGAGTGCAAAAGCATGATTGACTTCATGTACTCCATGAAACCCTTACATCTCCAAGTGACCTGAATTAGGACTTTCCCAAAAAGATATGTTTGAGGGTCTGTGGCAAAAGGAGCTCTAAGTTGTGTATTCAGTGCTGGAGAGTGACACACTCTACACAGGTTACACAGCGTTTTGCGAGCACCAACATGCTTAACACTGAAACTGCTACAAGGTGTGTGTAGTATGCTGAATGAAGGCTTGTCATTTCAAAGAAAGAAGAGGAAAACAAAATCCAGGTAGTGAAACGAGCACACCAGTATGGGAGATGTGCATGTGTTCAGTTTCAAGCAGTAGCTCTTTGTGGACACTTGGAAACAGTGCTGTGAACAAATTTCGTACGAAGCGGGATTTTGCCAAAGTTAAAAGACCTTCCAAAACCAACCCTAAAGAACTTAGCCAAACAATGAATGTTGCAATAAGCTGCTGCAGGAAAGGTGCTTCTATGACACAACTCCCGAGCAGGTAGCTACATTGTGCACAGTAGAAAAGGCATATGAATTCCAGGCTGAAAACTCACACCAGAAGGATGAAATGCATGGGCTTTTCTCTGAAAGAACACTCAGCCAACAGGCTTCTGCTTGCTCCTTCAAGGTCTTTGTAGAAACTTGTGTTTTCACTGCTGGAATAGGTTTTGGGATGCATTGTTTCAATCTCTTGCAGGCCTCATGTTGTTTCTTAGACAATGTGGAAAAACAAGGAGTATGTTTCCCAAATCACTTGAAATCCAGGAAAACGCACACTGAATGACTCTTGCTCAAACACGCTCTTTCACCTAATGCGTTGAGAACATTCAAGAAAGCAGAAAAGAAGGGCATTTTGCAGTGAATTTCAGACGGGCATGTAGAAAAAGTCATTTCTATCGGTTGCAGAGTGCAAAAGCATGATTGACTTCATGTTCTCCATGAAACCCTTACATCTCCAAGTGACCTGAATTAGGACTTTCCCAAAAAGATGTGTTTGAGGGTCTGTGGCAAAAGGAGCTCTAGGTTGTGTATTCAGTGCTGGAGAGTGACACACTCTACACAGGTTACACAGCGTTTTGCGAGCACCAACATGCTTAACACTGAAACTGCTACAAGGTGTGTGTAGTATGCTGAATGAAGGCTTGTCATTTCAAAGAAAGAAGAGGAAAACAAAATCCAGGTAGTGAAACGAGCACACCAGTATGGGGGATGTGCATGTGTTCAATTTCAAGCAGCAGCTCTTTGTGGACACTTGGAAACAGTGCTGTGAAAAAATTTCGTACGAAGCGGGATTTTGCCAAAGTTAAAAGACCTTCCAAAACCAACCCTAAAGAACTTAGCCAAACAATGAATGTTGCAATAAGCTGCTGCAGGAAAGGTGCTTCTATGACACAACTCCCGAGCAGGTATCTACATTCTGCACAGTACAAAACGCATATGAATTGCAGGCTGAAAACTCACACCAGAAGGATGAATTGCATGTGCTTTTCTCTGAAAGAACACTCAGCCAACAGGCTTCTGCTTGCTCCTTCAAGGTCTTTGTAGAAACTTGTGTTTTCACTGCTGGAATAGGTTTTGGGATGCATTGTTTCAATCTCTTGCAGGCCTCATGTTGTTTCTTATACAATGTGGAAAAACAAGGAGTATGTTTCCCAAATCACTTGAAATCCAGGAAAACGCACACTGAATCACTCTTGCTCAAACACGCTCTTTCACCTAATGCGTTGAGAACATTCAAGAAAGAAGAAAAGAAGGGCATTTTGCAGTGAATTTCAGACGGGCATGTAGAAAAAGTCATTTCTATCGGTTGCAGAGTGCAAAAGCATGATTGACTTCATGTACTCCATGAAACCCTTACATCTCCAAGTGACCTGAATTAGGACTTTCCCAAAAAGATATGTTTGAGGTTCTGTGGCAAAACGAGCTCTAAGTTGTGTATTCAGTGCTGGAGAGTGACACACTCTACACAGGTTAAACAGCGTTTTGCTAGCACCAACATGCTTAACACTGAAACTGCTACAAGGTGTGTGTAGTATGCTGAATGAAGGCTTGTCATTTCAAAGAAAGAAGAGGAAAACAAAATCCAGGTAGTGAAACGAGCACACCAGTATGGGAGATGTGCATGTGTTCAGTTTCAAGCAGCAGCTCTTTGTGGACACTTGGAAACAGTGCTGTGAAAAAATTTCGTACGAAGCGGGATTTTGCCAAAGTTAAAAGACCTTCCAAAACCAACCCTAAAGAACTTAGCCAAACAATCAATGTTGCAATAAGCTGCTGCAGGAAAGGTGCTTCTATGACACAACTCCCGAGCAGGTAGCTACATTCTGCACAGTACAAAACGCATATGAATTGCAGGCTGAAAACTCACACCAGAAGGATGAAATGCATGTGCTTTTCTCTGAAAGAACACTCAGCCAACAGGCTTCTGCTTGCTCCTTCAAGGTCTTTGTAAAAACTTGTGTTTTCACTGCTGGAATAGGTTTTGGGATGCATTGTTTCAATCTCTTGCAGGCCTCATGTTGTTTCTTAGACAATGTGGAAAAACAAGGAGTATGTTTCCCAAATCACTTGAAATCCAGGAAAACGCACACTGAATCACTCTTGCTCAAACACGCTCTTTCACCTAATGCGTTGAGAACATTCAAGAAAGCAGAAAAGAAGGGCATTTTGCAGTGAATTTCAGACGGGCATGTAGAAAAAGTCATTTCTATCGGTTGCAGAGTGCAAAAGCATGATTGACTTCATGTTCTCCATGAAACCCTTACATCTCCAAGTGACCTGAATTAGGACTTTCCCAAAAAGATGTGTTTGAGGGTCTGTGGCAAAAGGAGCTCTAAGTTGTGTATTCAGTGCTGGAGAGTGACACACTCTACACAGGTTACACAGCGTTTTGCGAACACCAACATGCTTAACACTGAAACTGCTACAAGGTGTGTGTAGTATGCTGAATGAAGGCTTGTCATTTCAAAGAAAGAAGAGGAAAACAAAATCCAGGTAGTGAAACGAGCACACCAGTATGGGAGATGTGCATGTGTTCAATTTCAAGCAGCAGCTCTTTGTGGACACTTGGAAACAGTGCTGTGAAAAAATTTCGTACGAAGCGGGATTTTGCCAAAGTTAAAAGACCTTCCAAAACCAACCCTAAAGAACTTAGCCAAACAATCAATGTTGCAATAAGCTGCTGCAGGAAAGGTGCTTCTATGACACAACTCCCGAGCAGGTATCTACATTCTGCACAGTACAAAACGCATATGAATTGCAGGCTGAAAACTCACACCAGAAGGATGAATTGCATGTGCTTTTCTCTGAAAGAACACTCAGCCAACAGGCTTCTGCTTGCTCCTTCAAGGTCTTTGTAGAAACTTGTGTTTTCACTGCTGGAATAGGTTTTGGGATGCATTGTTTCAATCTCTTGCAGGCCTCATGTTGTTTCTTATACAATGTGGAAAAACAAGGAGTATGTTTCCCAAATCACTTGAAATCCAGGAAAACGCACACTGAATCACTCTTGCTCAAACACGCTCTTTCACCTAATGCGTTGAGAACATTCAAGAAAGCAGAAAAGAAGGGCATTTTGCAGTGAATTTCAGACGGGCATGTAGAAAAAGTCATTTCTATCGGTTGCAGAGTGCAAAAGCATGATTGACTTCATGTACTCCATGAAACCCTTACATCTCCAAGTGACCTGAATTAGGACTTTCCCAAAAAGATATGTTTGAGGTTCTGTGGCAAAACGAGCTCTAAGTTGTGTATTCAGTGCTGGAGAGTGACACACTCTACACAGGTTAAACAGCGTTTTGCTAGCACCAACATGCTTAACACTGAAACTGCTACAAGGTGTGTGTAGTATGCTGAATGAAGGCTTGTCATTTCAAAGAAAGAAGAGGAAAACAAAATCCAGGTAGTGAAACGAGCACACCAGTATGGGAGATGTGCATGTGTTCAGTTTCAAGCAGCAGCTCTTTGTGGACACTTGGAAACAGTGCTGTGAAAAAATTTCGTACGAAGCGGGATTTTGCCAAAGTTAAAAGACCTTCCAAAACCAACCCTAAAGAACTTAGCCAAACAATCAATGTTGCAATAAGCTGCTGCAGGAAAGGTGCTTCTATGACACAACTCCCGAGCAGGTAGCTACATTCTGCACAGTACAAAACGCATATGAATTGCAGGCTGAAAACTCACACCAGAAGGATGAAATGCATGTGCTTTTCTCTGAAAGAACACTCAGCCAACAGGCTTCTGCTTGCTCCTTCAAGGTCTTTGTAGAAACTTGTGTTTTCACTGCTGGAATAGGTTTTGGGATGCATTGTTTCAATCTCTTGCAGGCCTCATGTTGTTTCTTAGACAATGTGGAAAAACAAGGAGTATGTTTCCCAAATCACTTGAAATCCAGGAAAACGCACACTGAATCACTCTTGCTCAAACACGCTCTTTCACCTAATGCGTTGAGAACATTCAAGAAAGCAGAAAAGAAGGGCATTTTGCAGTGAATTTCAGACGGGCATGTAGAAAAAGTCATTTCTATCGGTTGCAGAGTGCAAAAGCATGATTGACTTCATGTTCTCCATGAAACCCTTACATCTCCAAGTGACCTGAATTAGGACTTTCCCAAAAAGATGTGTTTGAGGGTCTGTGGCAAAAGGAGCTCTAAGTTGTGTATTCAGTGCTGGAGAGTGACACACTCTACACAGGTTACACAGCGTTTTGCGAACACCAACATGCTTAACACTGAAACTGCTACAAGGTGTGTGTAGTATGCTGAATGAAGGCTTGTCATTTCAAAGAAAGAAGAGGAAAACAAAATCCAGGTAGTGAAACGAGCACACCAGTATGGGAGATGTGCATGTGTTCAATTTCAAGCAGCAGCTCTTTGTGGACACTTGGAAACAGTGCTGTGAAAAAATTTCGTACGAAGCGGGATTTTGCCAAAGTTAAAAGACCTTCCAAAACCAACCCTAAAGAACTTAGCCAAACAATCAATGTTGCAATAAGCTGCTGCAGGAAAGGTGCTTCTATGACACAACTCCCGAGCAGGTATCTACATTCTGCACAGTACAAAACGCATATGAATTGCAGGCTGAAAACTCACACCAGAAGGATGAATTGCATGTGCTTTTCTCTGAAAGAACACTCAGCCAACAGGCTTCTGCTTGCTCCTTCAAGGTCTTTGTAGAAACTTGTGTTTTCACTGCTGGAATAGGTTTTGGGATGCATTGTTTCAATCTCTTGCAGGCCTCATGTTGTTTCTTAGACAATGTGGAAAAACAAGGAGTATGTTTCCCAAATCACTTGAAATCCAGGAAAACGCACACTGAATCACTCTTGCTCAAACACGCTCTTTCACCTAATGCGTTGAGAACATTCAAGAAAGCAGAAAAGAAGGGCATTTTGCAGTGAATTTCAGACGGGCATGTAGAAAAAGTCATTTCTATCGGTTGCAGAGTGCAAAAGCATGATTGACTTCATGTACTCCATGAAACCCTTACATCTCCAAGTGACCTGAATTAGGACTTTCCCAAAAAGATATGTTTGAGTTTCTGTGGCAAAACGAGCTCTAAGTTGTGTATTCAGTGCTGGAGAGTGACACACTCTACACAGGTTAAACAGCGTTTTGCTAGCACCAACATGCTTAACACTGAAACTGCTACAAGGTGTGTGTAGTATGCTGAATGAAGGCTTGTCATTTCAAAGAAAGAAGAGGAAAACAAAATCCAGGTAGTGAAACGAGCACACCAGTATGGGAGATGTGCATGTGTTCAGTTTCAAGCAGCAGCTCTTTGTGGACACTTGGAAACAGTGCTGTGAAAAAATTTCGTACGAAGCGGGATTTTGCCAAAGTTAAAAGACCTTCCAAAACCAACCCTAAAGAACTTAGCCAAACAATCAATGTTGCAATAAGCTGCTGCAGGAAAGGTGCTTCTATGACACAACTCCCGAGCAGGTAGCTACATTCTGCACAGTACAAAACGCATATGAATTGCAGGCTGAAAACTCACACCAGAAGGATGAAATGCATGTGCTTTTCTCTGAAAGAACACTCAGCCAACAGGCTTCTGCTTGCTCCTTCAAGGTCTTTGTAGAAACTTGTGTTTTCACTGCTGGAATAGGTTTTGGGATGCATTGTTTCAATCTCTTGCAGGCCTCATGTTGTTTCTTAGACAATGTGGAAAAACAAGAAGTATGTTTCCCAAATCACTTGAAATCCAGGAAAACGCACACTGAATCACTCTTGCTCAAACACGCTCTTTCACCTAATGCGTTGAGAACATTCAAGAAAGCAGAAAAGAAGGGCATTTTGCAGTGAATTTCAGACGGGCATGTAGAAAAAGTCATTTCTATCGGTTGCAGAGTGCAAAAGCATGATTGACTTCATGTTCTCCATGAAACCCTTACATCTCCAAGTGACCTGAATTAGGACTTTCCCAAAAAGATGTGTTTGAGGGTCTGTGGCAAAAGGAGCTCTAAGTTGTGTATTCAGTGCTGGAGAGTGACACACTCTACACAGGTTACACAGCGTTTTGCGAACACCAACATGCTTAACACTGAAACTGCTACAAGGTGTGTGTAGTATGCTGAATGAAGGCTTGTCATTTCAAAGAAAGAAGAGGAAAACAAAATCCAGGTAGTGAAACGAGCACACCAGTATGGGAGATGTGCATGTGTTCAATTTCAAGCAGCAGCTCTTTGTGGACACTTGGAAACAGTGCTGTGAAAAAATTTCGTACGAAGCGGGATTTTGCCAAAGTTAAAAGACCTTCCAAAACCAACCCTAAAGAACTTAGCCAAACAATCAATGTTGCAATAAGCTGCTGCAGGAAAGGTGCTTCTATGACACAACTCCCGAGCAGGTAGCTACATTCTGCACAGTACAAAACGCATATGAATTGCAGGCTGAAAACTCACACCAGAAGGATGAAATGCATGTGCTTTTCTCTGAAAGAACACTCAGCCAACAGGCTTCTGCTTGCTCCTTCAAGGTCTTTGTAGAAACTTGTGTTTTCACTGCTGGAATAGGTTTTGGGATGCATTGTTTCAATTTCTTGCAGGCCTCATCTTGTTTCTTAGACAATGTGGAAAAACAAGGAGTATGTTTCCCAAATCACTTGAAATCCAGGAAAACGCACACTGAATCACTCTTGCTCAAACACGCTCTTTCACCTAATGCGTTGAGAACATTCAAGAAAGCAGAAAAGAAGGGCATTTTGCAGTGAATTTCAGACGGGCATGTAGAAAAAGTCATTTCTATCGGTTGCAGAGTGCAAAAGCATGATTGACTTCATGTTCAAGATGAAACCCTTACATCTCCTAGTGACCTGAATTACGAGTTTCCCAAAAAAGATGTGTTTGAGGGTCTGTGGCAAAAGGAGCTCTAAGTTGTGTATTCAGTGCTGGAGAGTGACACATTCTACACAGGTTACACAGCGTTTTGCTAGCACCAACATGCTTAACACTGAAACTACTACAAGGTGTGTGTAGTATGCTGAATGAAGGCTTGTCATTTCAAAGAAAGAAGAGGAAAACAAAATCCAGGTAGTGAAACGAGCACACCAGTATGGGAGATGTGCATGTGTTCAGTTTCAAGCAGCAGCTCTTTGTGGACACTTGGAAACAGTGCTGTGAAAAAATTTCGTACGAAGCGGGATTTTGCCAAAGTTAAAAGACCTTCCAAAACCAACCCTAAAGAACTTAGCCAAACAATCAATGTTGCAATAAGCTGCTGCAGGAAAGGTGCTTCTATGACACAACTCCCGAGCAGGTAGCTACATTCTGCACAGTACAAAACGCATATGAATTGCAGGCTGAAAACTCACACCAGAAGGATGAAATGCATGTGCTTTTCTCTGAAAGAACACTCAGCCAACAGGCTTCTGCTTGCTCCTTCAAGGTCTTTGTAGAAACTTGTGTTTTCACTGCTGGAATAGGTTTTGGGATGCATTGTTTCAATCTCTTGCAGGCCTCATGTTGTTTCTTAGACAATGTGGAAAAACAAGAAGTATGTTTCCCAAATCACTTGAAATCCAGGAAAACGCACACTGAATCACTCTTGCTCAAACACGCTCTTTCACCTAATGCGTTGAGAACATTCAAGAAAGCAGAAAAGAAGGGCATTTTGCAGTGAATTTCAGACGGGCATGTAGAAAAAGTCATTTCTATCGGTTGCAGAGTGCAAAAGCATGATTGACTTCATGTTCTCCATGAAACCCTTACATCTCCAAGTGACCTGAATTAGGACTTTCCCAAAAAGATGTGTTTGAGGGTCTGTGGCAAAAGGAGCTCTAAGTTGTGTATTCAGTGCTGGAGAGTGACACACTCTACACAGGTTACACAGCGTTTTGCGAACACCAACATGCTTAACACTGAAACTGCTACAAGGTGTGTGTAGTATGCTGAATGAAGGCTTGTCATTTCAAAGAAAGAAGAGGAAAACAAAATCCAGGTAGTGAAACGAGCACACCAGTATGGGAGATGTGCATGTGTTCAATTTCAAGCAGCAGCTCTTTGTGGACACTTGGAAACAGTGCTGTGAAAAAATTTCGTACGAAGCGGGATTTTGCCAAAGTTAAAAGACCTTCCAAAACCAACCCTAAAGAACTTAGCCAAACAATCAATGTTGCAATAAGCTGCTGCAGGAAAGGTGCTTCTATGACACAACTCCCGAGCAGGTAGCTACATTCTGCACAGTACAAAACGCATATGAATTGCAGGCTGAAAACTCACACCAGAAGGATGAAATGCATGTGCTTTTCTCTGAAAGAACACTCAGCCAACAGGCTTCTGCTTGCTCCTTCAAGGTCTTTGTAGAAACTTGTGTTTTCACTGCTGGAATAGGTTTTGGGATGCATTGTTTCAATTTCTTGCAGGCCTCATCTTGTTTCTTAGACAATGTGGAAAAACAAGGAGTATGTTTCCCAAATCACTTCAAATCCAGGAAAACGCACACTGAATCACTCTTGCTCAAACACGCTCTTTCACCTAATGCGTTGAGAACATTCAAGAAAGCAGAAAAGAAGGGCATTTTGCAGTGAATTTCAGACGGGCATGTAGAAAAAGTCATTTCTATCGGTTGCAGAGTGCAAAAGCATGATTGACTTCATGTTCAAGATGAAACCCTTACATCTCCTAGTGACCTGAATTACGAGTTTCCCAAAAAAGATGTGTTTGAGGGTCTGTGGCAAAAGGAGCTCTAAGTTGTGTATTCAGTGCTGGAGAGTGACACATTCTACACAGGTTACACAGCGTTTTGCTAGCACCAACATGCTTAACACTGAAACTACTACAAGGTGTGTGTAGTATGCTGAATGAAGGCTTGTCATTTCAAAGAAAGAAGAGGAAAACAAAATCCAGGTAGTGAAACGAGCACACCAGTATGGGAGATGTGCATGTGTTCAGTTTCAAGCAGCAGCTCTTTGTGGACACTTGGAAACAGTGCTGTGAAAAAATTTCGTACGAAGCGGGATTTTGCCAAAGTTAAAAGACCTTCCAAAACCAACCCTAAAGAACTTAGCCAAACAATCAATGTTGCAATAAGCTGCTGCAGGAAAGGTGCTTCTATGACACAACTCCCGAGCAGGTAGATACATTCTGCACAGTACAAAACGCATATGAATTGCAGGCTGAAAACTCACACCAGAAGGATGAAATGCATGTGCTTTTCTCTGAAAGAACACTCAGCCAACAGGCTTCTGCTTGCTCCTTCAAGGTCTTTGTAGAAACTTGTGTTTTCACTGCTGGAATAGGTTTTGGGATGCATTGTTTCAATCTCTTGCAGGCCTCATGTTGTTTCTTAGACAATGTGGAAAAACAAGAAGTATGTTTCCCAAATCACTTGAAATCCAGGAAAACGCACACTGAATCACTCTTGCTCAAACACGCTCTTTCACCTAATGCGTTGAGAACATTCAAGAAAGCAGAAAAGAAGGGCATTTTGCAGTGAATTTCAGACGGGCATGTAGAAAAAGTCATTTCTATCGGTTGCAGAGTGCAAAAGCATGATTGACTTCATGTTCTCCATGAAACCCTTACATCTCCAAGTGACCTGAATTAGGACTTTCCCAAAAAGATGTGTTTGAGGGTCTGTGGCAAAAGGAGCTCTAAGTTGTGTATTCAGTGCTGGAGAGTGACACACTCTACACAGGTTACACAGCGTTTTGCGAACACCAACATGCTTAACACTGAAACTGCTACAAGGTGTGTGTAGTATGCTGAATGAAGGCTTGTCATTTCAAAGAAAGAAGAGGAAAACAAAATCCAGGTAGTGAAACGAGCACACCAGTATGGGAGATGTGCATGTGTTCAATTTCAAGCAGCAGCTCTTTGTGGACACTTGGAAACAGTGCTGTGAAAAAATTTCGTACGAAGCGGGATTTTGCCAAAGTTAAAAGACCTTCCAAAACCAACCCTAAAGAACTTAGCCAAACAATCAATGTTGCAATAAGCTGCTGCAGGAAAGGTGCTTCTATGACACAACTCCCGAGCAGGTAGCTACATTCTGCACAGTACAAAACGCATATGAATTGCAGGCTGAAAACTCACACCAGAAGGATGAAATGCATGTGCTTTTCTCTGAAAGAACACTCAGCCAACAGGCTTCTGCTTGCTCCTTCAAGGTCTTTGTAGAAACTTGTGTTTTCACTGCTGGAATAGGTTTTGGGATGCATTGTTTCAATTTCTTGCAGGCCTCATCTTGTTTCTTAGACAATGTGGAAAAACAAGGAGTATGTTTCCCAAATCACTTGAAATCCAGGAAAACGCACACTGAATCACTCTTGCTCAAACACGCTCTTTCACCTAATGCGTTGAGAACATTCAAGAAAGCAGAAAAGAAGGGCATTTTGCAGTGAATTTCAGACGGGCATGTAGAAAAAGTCATTTCTATCGGTTGCAGAGTGCAAAAGCATGATTGACTTCATGTTCAAGATGAAACCCTTACATCTCCTAGTGACCTGAATTACGAGTTTCCCAAAAAAGATGTGTTTGAGGGTCTGTGGCAAAAGGAGCTCTAAGTTGTGTATTCAGTGCTGGAGAGTGACACATTCTACACAGGTTACACAGCGTTTTGCTAGCACCAACATGCTTAACACTGAAACTACTACAAGGTGTGTGTAGTATGCTGAATGAAGGCTTGTCATTTCAAAGAAAGAAGAGGAAAACAAAATCCAGGTAGTGAAACGAGCACACCAGTATGGGAGATGTGCATGTGTTCAATTTCAAGCAGCAGCTCTTTGTGGACACTTGGAAACAGTGCTGTGAAAAAATTTCGTACGAAGCGGGATTTTGCCAAAGTTAAAAGACCTTCCAAAACCAACCCTAAAGAACTTAGCCAAACAATGAATGTTGCAATAAGCTGCTGCAGGAAAGGTGCTTCTATGACACAACTCCCGAGCAGGTAGCTACATTGTGCACAGTAGAAAAGGCATATGAATTCCAGGCTGAAAACTCACTCCAGAAGGATGAAATGCATGTGCTTTTCTCTGAAAGAACACTCAGCCAACAGGCTTCTGCTTGCTCCTTCAAGGTCTTTGTAGAAACTTGTGTTTTCACTGCTGGAATAGGTTTTGGGATGCATTGTTTCAATCTCTTGCAGGCCTCATGTTGTTTCTTAGACAATGTGGAAAAACAAGGAGTATGTTTCCCAAATCACTTGAAATCCAGGAAAACGCACACTGAATCACTCTTGCTCAAACACGCTCTTTCACCTAATGCGTTGAGAACATTCAAGAAAGCAGAAAAGAAGGGCATTTTGCAGTGAATTTCAGACGGGCATGTAGAAAAAGTCATTTCTATCGGTTGCAGAGTGCAAAAGCATGATTGACTTCATGTTCTCCATGAAACCCTTACATCTCCAAGTGACCTGAATTAGGACTTTCCCAAAAAGATGTGTTTGAGGGTCTGTGGCAAAAGGAGCTCTAAGTTGTGTATTCAGTGCTGGAGAGTGACACACTCTACACAGGTTACACAGCGTTTTGCGAGCACCAACATGCTTAACACTGAAACTGCTACAAGGTGTGTGTAGTATGCTGAATGAAGGCTTGTCATTTCAAAGAAAGAAGAGGAAAACAAAATCCAGGTAGTGAAACGAGCACACCAGTATGGGAGATGTGCATGTGTTCAACTTCAAGCAGCAGCTCTTTGTGGACACTTGGAAACAGTGCTGTGAAAAAATTTCGTACGAAGCGGGATTTTGCCAAAGTTAAAAGACCTTCCAAAACCAACCCTAAAGAACTTAGCCAAACAATGAATGTTGCAATAAGCTGCTGCAGGAAAGGTGCTTCTATGACACAACTCCCGAGCAGGTATCTACATTTTGCACAGTACAAAACGCATATGAATTGCAGGCTGTAAACTCACTCCAGAAGGATGAAATGCATGTGCTTTTCTCTGAAAGAACCCTCAGCCAACAGGCTTCTGCTTGCTCCTTCAAGGTCTTTGTAGAAACTTGTGTTTTCACTGCTGGAATAGGTTTTGGGATGCATTGTTTCAATCTCTTGCAGGCCTCATGTTGTTTCTTATACAATGTGGAAAAACAAGGAGTATGTTTCCCAAATCACTTGAAATCCAGGAAAACGCACACTGAATCACTCTTGCTCAAACACGCTCTTTCACCTAATGCGTTGAGAACATTCAAGAAAGCAGAAAAGAAGGGCATTTTGCAGTGAATTTCAGACGGGCATGTAGAAAAAGTCATTTCTATCGGTTGCAGAGTGCAAAAGCATGATTGACTTCATGTACTCCATGAAACCCTTACATCTCCAAGTGACCTGAATTAGGACTTTCCCAAAAAGATATGTTTGAGGGTCTGTGGCAAAAGGAGCTCTAAGTTGTGTATTCAGTGCTGGAGAGTGACACACTCTACACAGGTTACACAGCGTTTTGCGAGCACCAACATGCTTAACACTGAAACTGCTACAAGGTGTGTGTAGTATGCTGAATGAAGGCTTGTCATTTCAAAGAAAGAAGAGGAAAACAAAATCCAGGTAGTGAAACGAGCACACCAGTATGGGAGATGTGCATGTGTTCAGTTTCAAGCAGTAGCTCTTTGTGGACACTTGGAAACAGTGCTGTGAAAAAATTTCGTACGAAGCGGGATTTTGCCAAAGTTAAAAGACCTTCCAAAACCAACCCTAAAGAACTTAGCCAAACAATGAATGTTGCAATAAGCTGCTGCAGGAAAGGTGCTTCTATGACACAACTCCCGAGCAGGTAGCTACATTGTGCACAGTAGAAAAGGCATATGAATTCCAGGCTGAAAACTCACACCAGAAGGATGAAATGCATGGGCTTTTCTCTGAAAGAACACTCAGCCAACAGGCTTCTGCTTGCTCCTTCAAGGTCTTTGTAGAAACTTGTGTTTTCACTGCTGGAATAGGTTTTGGGATGCATTGTTTCAATCTCTTGCAGGCCTCATGTTGTTTCTTAGACAATGTGGAAAAACAAGGAGTATGTTTCCCAAATCACTTGAAATCCAGGAAAACGCACACTGAATCACTCTTGCTCAAACACGCTCTTTCACCTAATGCGTTGAGAACATTCAAGAAAGCAGAAAAGAAGGGCATTTTGCAGTGAATTTCAGACGGGCATGTAGAAAAAGTCATTTCTATCGGTTGCAGAGTGCAAAAGCATGATTGACTTCATGTTCTCCATGAAACCCTTACATCTCCAAGTGACCTGAATTAGGACTTTCCCAAAAAGATGTGTTTGAGGGTCTGTGGCAAAAGGAGCTCTAGGTTGTGTATTCAGTGCTGGAGAGTGACACACTCTACACAGGTTACACAGCGTTTTGCGAGCACCAACATGCTTAACACTGAAACTGCTACAAGGTGTGTGTAGTATGCTGAATGAAGGCTTGTCATTTCAAAGAAAGAAGAGGAAAACAAAATCCAGGTAGTGAAACGAGCACACCAGTATGGGGGATGTGCATGTGTTCAATTTCAAGCAGCAGCTCTTTGTGGACACTTGGAAACAGTGCTGTGAAAAAATTTCGTACGAAGCGGGATTTTGCCAAAGTTAAAAGACCTTCCAAAACCAACCCTAAAGAACTTAGCCAAACAATGAATGTTGCAATAAGCTGCTGCAGGAAAGGTGCTTCTATGACACAACTCCCGAGCAGGTATCTACATTCTGCACAGTACAAAACGCATATGAATTGCAGGCTGAAAACTCACACCAGAAGGATGAATTGCATGTGCTTTTCTCTGAAAGAACACTCAGCCAACAGGCTTCTGCTTGCTCCTTCAAGGTCTTTGTAGAAACTTGTGTTTTCACTGCTGGAATAGGTTTTGGGATGCATTGTTTCAATCTCTTGCAGGCCTCATGTTGTTTCTTATACAATGTGGAAAAACAAGGAGTATGTTTCCCAAATCACTTGAAATCCAGGAAAACGCACACTGAATCACACTTGCTCAAACACGCTCTTTCACCTAATGCGTTGAGAACATTCAAGAAAGCAGAAAAGAAGGGCATTTTGCAGTGAATTTCAGACGGGCATGTAGAAAAAGTCATTTCTATCGGTTGCAGAGTGCAAAAGCATGATTGACTTCATGTACTCCATGAAACCCTTACATCTCCAAGTGACCTGAATTAGGACTTTCCCAAAAAGATATGTTTGAGGTTCTGTGGCAAAACGAGCTCTAAGTTGTGTATTCAGTGCTGGAGAGTGACACACTCTACACAGGTTAAACAGCGTTTTGCTAGCACCAACATGCTTAACACTGAAACTGCTACAAGGTGTGTGTAGTATGCTGAATGAAGGCTTGTCATTTCAAAGAAAGAAGAGGAAAACAAAATCCAGGTAGTGAAACGAGCACACCAGTATGGGAGATGTGCATGTGTTCAGTTTCAAGCAGCAGCTCTTTGTGGACACTTGGAAACAGTGCTGTGAAAAAATTTCGTACGAAGCGGGATTTTGCCAAAGTTAAAAGACCTTCCAAAACCAACCCTAAAGAACTTAGCCAAACAATGAATGTTGCAATAAGCTGCTGCAGGAAAGGTGCTTCTATGACACAACTCCCGAGCAGGTAGCTACATTCTGCACAGTACAAAACGCATATGAATTGCAGGCTGAAAACTCACACCAGAAGGATGAAATGCATGTGCTTTTCTCTGAAAGAACACTCAGCCAACAGGCTTCTGCTTGCTCCTTCAAGGTCTTTGTAGAAACTTGTGTTTTCACTGCTGGAATAGGTTTTGGGATGCATTGTTTCAATTTCTTGCAGGCCTCATCTTGTTTCTTAGACAATGTGGAAAAACAAGGAGTATGTTTCCCAAATCACTTCAAATCCAGGAAAACGCACACTGAATCACTCTTGCTCAAACACGCTCTTTCACCTAATGCGTTGAGAACATTCAAGAAAGCAGAAAAGAAGGGCATTTTGCAGTGAATTTCAGACGGGCATGTAGAAAAAGTCATTTCTATCGGTTGCAGAGTGCAAAAGCATGATTGACTTCATGTTCAAGATGAAACCCTTACATCTCCTAGTGACCTGAATTACGAGTTTCCCAAAAAAGATGTGTTTGAGGGTCTGTGGCAAAAGGAGCTCTAAGTTGTGTATTCAGTGCTGGAGAGTGACACATTCTACACAGGTTACACAGCGTTTTGCTAGCACCAACATGCTTAACACTGAAACTACTACAAGGTGTGTGTAGTATGCTGAATGAAGGCTTGTCATTTCAAAGAAAGAAGAGGAAAACAAAATCCAGGTAGTGAAACGAGCACACCAGTATGGGAGATGTGCATGTGTTCAGTTTCAAGCAGCAGCTCTTTGTGGACACTTGGAAACAGTGCTGTGAAAAAATTTCGTACGAAGCGGGATTTTGCCAAAGTTAAAAGACCTTCCAAAACCAACCCTAAAGAACTTAGCCAAACAATCAATGTTGCAATAAGCTGCTGCAGGAAAGGTGCTTCTATGACACAACTCCCGAGCAGGTAGATACATTCTGCACAGTACAAAACGCATATGAATTGCAGGCTGAAAACTCACACCAGAAGGATGAAATGCATGTGCTTTTCTCTGAAAGAACACTCAGCCAACAGGCTTCTGCTTGCTCCTTCAAGGTCTTTGTAGAAACTTGTGTTTTCACTGCTGGAATAGGTTTTGGGATGCATTGTTTCAATCTCTTGCAGGCCTCATGTTGTTTCTTAGACAATGTGGAAAAACAAGAAGTATGTTTCCCAAATCACTTGAAATCCAGGAAAACGCACACTGAATCACTCTTGCTCAAACACGCTCTTTCACCTAATGCGTTGAGAACATTCAAGAAAGCAGAAAAGAAGGGCATTTTGCAGTGAATTTCAGACGGGCATGTAGAAAAAGTCATTTCTATCGGTTGCAGAGTGCAAAAGCATGATTGACTTCATGTTCTCCATGAAACCCTTACATCTCCAAGTGACCTGAATTAGGACTTTCCCAAAAAGATGTGTTTGAGGGTCTGTGGCAAAAGGAGCTCTAAGTTGTGTATTCAGTGCTGGAGAGTGACACACTCTACACAGGTTACACAGCGTTTTGCGAACACCAACATGCTTAACACTGAAACTGCTACAAGGTGTGTGTAGTATGCTGAATGAAGGCTTGTCATTTCAAAGAAAGAAGAGGAAAACAAAATCCAGGTAGTGAAACGAGCACACCAGTATGGGAGATGTGCATGTGTTCAATTTCAAGCAGCAGCTCTTTGTGGACACTTGGAAACAGTGCTGTGAAAAAATTTCGTACGAAGCGGGATTTTGCCAAAGTTAAAAGACCTTCCAAAACCAACCCTAAAGAACTTAGCCAAACAATCAATGTTGCAATAAGCTGCTGCAGGAAAGGTGCTTCTATGACACAACTCCCGAGCAGGTAGCTACATTCTGCACAGTACAAAACGCATATGAATTGCAGGCTGAAAACTCACACCAGAAGGATGAAATGCATGTGCTTTTCTCTGAAAGAACACTCAGCCAACAGGCTTCTGCTTGCTCCTTCAAGGTCTTTGTAGAAACTTGTGTTTTCACTGCTGGAATAGGTTTTGGGATGCATTGTTTCAATTTCTTGCAGGCCTCATCTTGTTTCTTAGACAATGTGGAAAAACAAGGAGTATGTTTCCCAAATCACTTGAAATCCAGGAAAACGCACACTGAATCACTCTTGCTCAAACACGCTCTTTCACCTAATGCGTTGAGAACATTCAAGAAAGCAGAAAAGAAGGGCATTTTGCAGTGAATTTCAGACGGGCATGTAGAAAAAGTCATTTCTATCGGTTGCAGAGTGCAAAAGCATGATTGACTTCATGTTCAAGATGAAACCCTTACATCTCCTAGTGACCTGAATTACGAGTTTCCCAAAAAAGATGTGTTTGAGGGTCTGTGGCAAAAGGAGCTCTAAGTTGTGTATTCAGTGCTGGAGAGTGACACATTCTACACAGGTTACACAGCGTTTTGCTAGCACCAACATGCTTAACACTGAAACTACTACAAGGTGTGTGTAGTATGCTGAATGAAGGCTTGTCATTTCAAAGAAAGAAGAGGAAAACAAAATCCAGGTAGTGAAACGAGCACACCAGTATGGGAGATGTGCATGTGTTCAATTTCAAGCAGCAGCTCTTTGTGGACACTTGGAAACAGTGCTGTGAAAAAATTTCGTACGAAGCGGGATTTTGCCAAAGTTAAAAGACCTTCCAAAACCAACCCTAAAGAACTTAGCCAAACAATGAATGTTGCAATAAGCTGCTGCAGGAAAGGTGCTTCTATGACACAACTCCCGAGCAGGTAGCTACATTGTGCACAGTAGAAAAGGCATATGAATTCCAGGCTGAAAACTCACTCCAGAAGGATGAAATGCATGTGCTTTTCTCTGAAAGAACACTCAGCCAACAGGCTTCTGCTTGCTCCTTCAAGGTCTTTGTAGAAACTTGTGTTTTCACTGCTGGAATAGGTTTTGGGATGCATTGTTTCAATCTCTTGCAGGCCTCATGTTGTTTCTTAGACAATGTGGAAAAACAAGGAGTATGTTTCCCAAATCACTTGAAATCCAGGAAAACGCACACTGAATCACTCTTGCTCAAACACGCTCTTTCACCTAATGCGTTGAGAACATTCAAGAAAGCAGAAAAGAAGGGCATTTTGCAGTGAATTTCAGACGGGCATGTAGAAAAAGTCATTTCTATCGGTTGCAGAGTGCAAAAGCATGATTGACTTCATGTTCTCCATGAAACCCTTACATCTCCAAGTGACCTGAATTAGGACTTTCCCAAAAAGATGTGTTTGAGGGTCTGTGGCAAAAGGAGCTCTAAGTTGTGTATTCAGTGCTGGAGAGTGACACACTCTACACAGGTTACACAGCGTTTTGCGAGCACCAACATGCTTAACACTGAAACTGCTACAAGGTGTGTGTAGTATGCTGAATGAAGGCTTGTCATTTCAAAGAAAGAAGAGGAAAACAAAATCCAGGTAGTGAAACGAGCACACCAGTATGGGAGATGTGCATGTGTTCAACTTCAAGCAGCAGCTCTTTGTGGACACTTGGAAACAGTGCTGTGAAAAAATTTCGTACGAAGCGGGATTTTGCCAAAGTTAAAAGACCTTCCAAAACCAACCCTAAAGAACTTAGCCAAACAATGAATGTTGCAATAAGCTGCTGCAGGAAAGGTGCTTCTATGACACAACTCCCGAGCAGGTATCTACATTTTGCACAGTACAAAACGCATATGAATTGCAGGCTGTAAACTCACTCCAGAAGGATGAAATGCATGTGCTTTTCTCTGAAAGAACCCTCAGCCAACAGGCTTCTGCTTGCTCCTTCAAGGTCTTTGTAGAAACTTGTGTTTTCACTGCTGGAATAGGTTTTGGGATGCATTGTTTCAATCTCTTGCAGGCCTCATGTTGTTTCTTATACAATGTGGAAAAACAAGGAGTATGTTTCCCAAATCACTTGAAATCCAGGAAAACGCACACTGAATCACTCTTGCTCAAACACGCTCTTTCACCTAATGCGTTGAGAACATTCAAGAAAGCAGAAAAGAAGGGCATTTTGCAGTGAATTTCAGACGGGCATGTAGAAAAAGTCATTTCTATCGGTTGCAGAGTGCAAAAGCATGATTGACTTCATGTACTCCATGAAACCCTTACATCTCCAAGTGACCTGAATTAGGACTTTCCCAAAAAGATATGTTTGAGGGTCTGTGGCAAAAGGAGCTCTAAGTTGTGTATTCAGTGCTGGAGAGTGACACACTCTACACAGGTTACACAGCGTTTTGCGAGCACCAACATGCTTAACACTGAAACTGCTACAAGGTGTGTGTAGTATGCTGAATGAAGGCTTGTCATTTCAAAGAAAGAAGAGGAAAACAAAATCCAGGTAGTGAAACGAGCACACCAGTATGGGAGATGTGCATGTGTTCAGTTTCAAGCAGTAGCTCTTTGTGGACACTTGGAAACAGTGCTGTGAAAAAATTTCGTACGAAGCGGGATTTTGCCAAAGTTAAAAGACCTTCCAAAACCAACCCTAAAGAACTTAGCCAAACAATGAATGTTGCAATAAGCTGCTGCAGGAAAGGTGCTTCTATGACACAACTCCCGAGCAGGTAGCTACATTGTGCACAGTAGAAAAGGCATATGAATTCCAGGCTGAAAACTCACACCAGAAGGATGAAATGCATGGGCTTTTCTCTGAAAGAACACTCAGCCAACAGGCTTCTGCTTGCTCCTTCAAGGTCTTTGTAGAAACTTGTGTTTTCACTGCTGGAATAGGTTTTGGGATGCATTGTTTCAATCTCTTGCAGGCCTCATGTTGTTTCTTAGACAATGTGGAAAAACAAGGAGTATGTTTCCCAAATCACTTGAAATCCAGGAAAACGCACACTGAATCACTCTTGCTCAAACACGCTCTTTCACCTAATGCGTTGAGAACATTCAAGAAAGCAGAAAAGAAGGGCATTTTGCAGTGAATTTCAGACGGGCATGTAGAAAAAGTCATTTCTATCGGTTGCAGAGTGCAAAAGCATGATTGACTTCATGTTCTCCATGAAACCCTTACATCTCCAAGTGACCTGAATTAGGACTTTCCCAAAAAGATGTGTTTGAGGGTCTGTGGCAAAAGGAGCTCTAGGTTGTGTATTCAGTGCTGGAGAGTGACACACTCTACACAGGTTACACAGCGTTTTGCGAGCACCAACATGCTTAACACTGAAACTGCTACAAGGTGTGTGTAGTATGCTGAATGAAGGCTTGTCATTTCAAAGAAAGAAGAGGAAAACAAAATCCAGGTAGTGAAACGAGCACACCAGTATGGGGGATGTGCATGTGTTCAATTTCAAGCAGCAGCTCTTTGTGGACACTTGGAAACAGTGCTGTGAAAAAATTTCGTACGAAGCGGGATTTTGCCAAAGTTAAAAGACCTTCCAAAACCAACCCTAAAGAACTTAGCCAAACAATGAATGTTGCAATAAGCTGCTGCAGGAAAGGTGCTTCTATGACACAACTCCCGAGCAGGTATCTACATTCTGCACAGTACAAAACGCATATGAATTGCAGGCTGAAAACTCACACCAGAAGGATGAATTGCATGTGCTTTTCTCTGAAAGAACACTCAGCCAACAGGCTTCTGCTTGCTCCTTCAAGGTCTTTGTAGAAACTTGTGTTTTCACTGCTGGAATAGGTTTTGGGATGCATTGTTTCAATCTCTTGCAGGCCTCATGTTGTTTCTTATACAATGTGGAAAAACAAGGAGTATGTTTCCCAAATCACTTGAAATCCAGGAAAACGCACACTGAATCACACTTGCTCAAACACGCTCTTTCACCTAATGCGTTGAGAACATTCAAGAAAGCAGAAAAGAAGGGCATTTTGCAGTGAATTTCAGACGGGCATGTAGAAAAAGTCATTTCTATCGGTTGCAGAGTGCAAAAGCATGATTGACTTCATGTACTCCATGAAACCCTTACATCTCCAAGTGACCTGAATTAGGACTTTCCCAAAAAGATATGTTTGAGGTTCTGTGGCAAAACGAGCTCTAAGTTGTGTATTCAGTGCTGGAGAGTGACACACTCTACACAGGTTAAACAGCGTTTTGCTAGCACCAACATGCTTAACACTGAAACTGCTACAAGGTGTGTGTAGTATGCTGAATGAAGGCTTGTCATTTCAAAGAAAGAAGAGGAAAACAAAATCCAGGTAGTGAAACGAGCACACCAGTATGGGAGATGTGCATGTGTTCAGTTTCAAGCAGCAGCTCTTTGTGGACACTTGGAAACAGTGCTGTGAAAAAATTTCGTACGAAGCGGGATTTTGCCAAAGTTAAAAGACCTTCCAAAACCAACCCTAAAGAACTTAGCCAAACAATCAATGTTGCAATAAGCTGCTGCAGGAAAGGTGCTTCTATGACACAACTCCCGAGCAGGTAGCTACATTCTGCACAGTACAAAACGCATATGAATTGCAGGCTGAAAACTCACACCAGAAGGATGAAATGCATGTGCTTTTCTCTGAAAGAACACTCAGCCAACAGGCTTCTGCTTGCTCCTTCAAGGTCTTTGTAGAAACTTGTGTTTTCACTGCTGGAATAGGTTTTGGGATGCATTGTTTCAATCTCTTGCAGGCCTCATGTTGTTTCTTAGACAATGTGGAAAAACAAGGAGTATGTTTCCCAAATCACTTGAAATCCAGGAAAACGCACACTGAATCACTCTTGCTCAAACACGCTCTTTCACCTAATGCGTTGAGAACATTCAAGAAAGCAGAAAAGAAGGGCATTTTGCAGTGAATTTCAGACGGGCATGTAGAAAAAGTCATTTCTATCGGTTGCAGAGTGCAAAAGCATGATTGACTTCATGTTCTCCATGAAACCCTTACATCTCCAAGTGACCTGAATTAGGACTTTCCCAAAAAGATGTGTTTGAGGGTCTGTGGCAAAAGGAGCTCTAAGTTGTGTATTCAGTGCTGGAGAGTGACACACTCTACACAGGTTACACAGCGTTTTGCGAGCACCAACATGCTTAACACTGAAACTGCTACAAGGTGTGTGTAGTATGCTGAATGAAGGCTTGTCATTTCAAAGAAAGAAGAGGAAAACAAAATCCAGGTAGTGAAACAAGCACACCAGTATGGGAGATGTGCATGTGTTCAGTTTCAAGCAGCAGCTCTTTGTGGACACTTGGAAACAGTGCTGTGAAAAAATTTCGTACGAAGCGGGATTTTGCCAAAGTTAAAAGACCTTCCAAAACCAACCCTAAAGAACTTAGCCTAACAATGAATGTTGCAATAAGCTGCTGCAGGAAAGGTGCTTCTATGACACCACTCCCGAGCAGGTATCTACATTCTGCACAGTACAAAACGCATATGAATTGCAGGCTGAAAACTCACACCAGAAGGATGAATTGCATGTGCTTTTCTCTGAAAGAACACTCAGCCAACAGGCTTCTGCTTGCTCCTTCAAGGTCTTTGTAGAAACTTGTGTTTTCACTGCTGGAATAGGTTTTGGGATGCATTGTTTCAATCTCTTGCAGGCCTCATGTTGTTTCTTATACAATGTGGAAAAACAAGGAGTATGTTTCCCAAATCACTTGAAATCCAGGAAAACGCACACTGAATCACTCTTGCTCAAACACGCTCTTTCACCTAATGCGTTGAGAACATTCAAGAAAGCAGAAAAGAAGGGCATTTTGCAGTGAATTTCAGACGGGCATGTAGAAAAAGTCATTTCTATCGGTTGCAGAGTGCAAAAGCATGATTGACTTCATGTACTCCATGAAACCCTTACATCTCCAAGTGACCTGAATTAGGACTTTCCCAAAAAGATATGTTTGAGGTTCTGTGGCAAAACGAGCTCTAAGTTGTGTATTCAGTGCTGGAGAGTGACACACTCTACACAGGTTAAACAGCGTTTTGCTAGCACCAACATGCTTAACACTGAAACTGCTACAAGGTGTGTGTAGTATGCTGAATGAAGGCTTGTCATTTCAAAGAAAGAAGAGGAAAACAAAATCCAGGTAGTGAAACGAGCACACCAGTATGGGAGATGTGCATGTGTTCAGTTTCAAGCAGCAGCTCTTTGTGGACACTTGGAAACAGTGCTGTGAAAAAATTTCGTACGAAGCGGGATTTTGCCAAAGTTAAAAGACCTTCCAAAACCAACCCTAAAGAACTTAGCCAAACAATCAATGTTGCAATAAGCTGCTGCAGGAAAGGTGCTTCTATGACATAACTCCCGAGCAGGTAGCTACATTCTGCACAGTACAAAACGCATATGAATTGCAGGCTGAAAACTCACACCAGAAGGATGAAATGCATGTGCTTTTCTCTGAAAGAACACTCAGCCAACAGGCTTCTGCTTGCTCCTTCAAGGTCTTTGTAGAAACTTGTGTTTTCACTGCTGGAATAGGTTTTGGGATGCATTGTTTCAATCTCTTGCAGGCCTCATGTTGTTTCTTAGACAATGTGGAAAAACAAGGAGTATGTTTCCCAAATCACTTGAAATCCAGGAAAACGCACACTGAATCACTCTTGCTCAAACACGCTCTTTCACCTAATGCGTTGAGAACATTCAAGAAAGCAGAAAAGAAGGGCATTTTGCAGTGAATTTCAGACGGGCATGTAGAAAAAGTCATTTGTATCGGTTGCAGAGTGCAAAAGCATGATTGACTTCATGTTCTCCATGAAACCCTTACATCTCCAAGTGACCTGAATTAGGACTTTCCCAAAAAGATGTGTTTGAGGGTCTGTGGCAAAAGGAGCTCTAAGTTGTGTATTCAGTGCTGGAGAGTGACACACTCTACACAGGTTACACAGCGTTTTGCGAACACCAACATGCTTAACACTGAAACTGCTACAAGGTGTGTGTAGTATGCTGAATGAAGGCTTGTCATTTCAAAGAAAGAAGAGGAAAACAAAATCCAGGTAGTGAAACGAGCACACCAGTATGGGAGATGTGCATGTGTTCAATTTCAAGCAGCAGCTCTTTGTGGACACTTGGAAACAGTGCTGTGAAAAAATTTCGTACGAAGCGGGATTTTGCCAAAGTTAAAAGACCTTCCAAAACCAACCCTAAAGAACTTAGCCAAACAATCAATGTTGCAATAAGCTGCTGCAGGAAAGGTGCTTCTATGACACAACTCCCGAGCAGGTAGCTACATTCTGCACAGTACAAAACGCATATGAATTGCAGGCTGAAAACTCACACCAGAAGGATGAAATGCATGTGCTTTTCTCTGAAAGAACACTCAGCCAACAGGCTTCTGCTTGCTCCTTCAAGGTCTTTGTAGAAACTTGTGTTTTCACTGCTGGAATAGGTTTTGGGATGCATTGTTTCAATCTCTTGCAGGCCTCATGTTGTTTCTTAGACAATGTGGAAAAACAAGGAGTATGTTTCCCAAATCACTTGAAATCCAGGAAAACGCACACTGAATCACTCTTGCTCAAACACGCTCTTTCACCTAATGCGTTGAGAACATTCAAGAAAGCAGAAAAGAAGGGCATTTTGCAGTGAATTTCAGACGGGCATGTAGAAAAAGTCATTTCTATCGGTTGCAGAGTGCAAAAGCATGATTGACTTCATGTACTCCATGAAACCCTTACATCTCCAAGTGACCTGAATTAGGACTTTCCCAAAAAGATATGTTTGAGGGTCTGTGGCAAAAGGAGCTCTAAGTTGTGTATTCAGTGCTGGAGAGTGACACACTCTACACAGGTTACACAGCGTTTTGCGAGCACCAACATGCTTAACACTGAAACTGCTACAAGGTGTGTGTAGTATGCTGAATGAAGGCTTGTCATTTCAAAGAAAGAAGAGGAAAACAAAATCCAGTTAGTGAAATGAGCACACCAGTATGGGAGATGTGCATGTGTACAGTTTCAAGCAGCAGCTCTTTGTGGACACTTGGAAACAGTGCTGTGAAAAAATTTCGTATGAAGCGGGATTTTGCCAAAGTTAAAAGACCTTCCAAAACCAACCCTAAAGAACTTAGCCAAACAATGAATGTTGCAATAAGCTGCTGCAGGAAAGGTGCTTCTATGACACAACTCCCGAGCAGGTAGCGACATTGTCCACAGTAGAAAAGGCATATGAATTCCAGGCTGAAAACTCACTCCAGAAGGATGAAATGCATGTGCTTCTCTCTGAAAGAACACTCAGCCAACAGGCTTCTGCTTGCTCCTTCAAGGTCTATGTAGAAACTTGTGTTTTCACTGCTGGAATAGGTTTTGGGATGCATTGTTTCAATCTCTTGCAGGCCTCATGTTGTTTCTTAGACAATGTGGAAAAACAAGGAGTATGTTTCCCAAATCACTTGAAATCCAGGAAAACGCACACTGAATCACTCTTGCTCAAACACGCTCTTTCACCTAATGCGTGGAGAACATTCAAGAAAGCAGAAAAGAAGGGCATTTTGCAGTGAATTTCAGACGGGAATGTAGAAAAATTCATTTCTATCGGTTGCAGAGTGCAAAAGCATGATTGACTTCATGTACTCCATGAAACCCTTACATCTCCAAGTGACCTGAATTAGGACTTTCCCAAAAAGATATGTTTGAGGGTCTGTGGCAAAAGGAGCTCTAAGTTGTGTATTCAGTGCTGGAGAGTGACACACTCTACACAGGTTACACAGCGTTTTGCGAGCACCAACATGCTTAACACTGAAACTGCTACAAGGTGTGTGTAGTATGCTGAATGAAGGCTTGTCATTTCAAAGAAAGAAGAGGAAAACAAAATCCAGGTAGTGAAACGAGCACACCAGTATGGGAGATGTGCATGTGTTCAGTTTCAAGCAGCAGCTCTTTGTGGACACTTGGAAACAGTGCTGTGAAAAAATTTCGTACGAAGCGGGATTTTGCCAAAGTTAAAAGACCTTCCAAAACCAACCCTAAAGAACTTAGCCAAACAATGAATGTTGCAATAAGCTGCTGCAGGAAAGGTGCTTCTATGACACAACTCCCAAGCAGGTAGCTACATTGTGCACAGTAGAAAAGGCATATGAATTCCAGGCTGAAAACTCACTCCAGAAGGATGAAATGCATGTGCTTTTCTCTGAAAGAACACTCAGCCAACAGGCTTCTGCTTGCTCCTTCAAGGTCTTTGTAGAAACTTGTGTTTTCACTGCTGGAATAGGTTTTGGGATGCATTGTTTCAATCTCTTGCAGGCCTCATGTTGTTTCTTAGACAATGTGGAAAAACAAGGAGTATGTTTCCCAAATCACTTGAAATCCAGGAAAACGCACACTGAATCACTCTTGCTCAAACACGCTCTTTCACCTAATGTGTTGAGAACATTCAAGAAAGCAGAAAAGAAGGGCATTTTGCAGTGAATTTCAGACGGGCATGTAGAAAAAGTCATTTCTATCGGTTGCAGAGTGCAAAAGCATGATTGACTTCATGTTCTCCATGAAACCCTTACATCTCCAAGTGACCTGAATTAGGACTTTCCCAAAAAGATGTGTTTGAGGGTCTGTGGCAAAAGGAGCTCTAGGTTGTGTATTCAGTGCTGGAGAGTGACACACTCTACACAGGTTACACAGCGTTTTGCGAGCACCAACATGCTTAACACTGAAACTGCTACAAGGTGTGTGTAGTATGCTGAATGAAGGCTTGTCATTTCAAAGAAAGAAGAGGAAAACAAAATCCAGGTAGTGAAACGAGCACACCAGTATGGGGGATGTGCATGTGTTCAATTTCAAGCAGCAGCTCTTTGTGGACACTTGGAAACAGTGCTGTGAAAAAATTTCGTACGAAGCGGGATTTTGCCAAAGTTAAAAGACCTTCCAAAACCAACCCTAAAGAACTTAGCCAAACAATGAATGTTGCAATAAGCTGCTGCAGGAAAGGTGCTTCTATGACACAACTCCCGAGCAGGTATCTACATTCTGCACAGTACAAAACGCATATGAATTGGAGGCTGAAAACTCACACCAGAAGGATGAATTGCATGTGCTTTTCTCTGAAAGAACACTCAGCCAACAGGCTTCTGCTTGCTCCTTCAAGGTCTTTGTAGAAACTTGTGTTTTCACTGCTGGAATAGGTTTTGGGATGCATTGTTTCAATCTCTTGCAGGCCTCATGTTGTTTCTTATACAATGTGGAAAAACAAGGAGTATGTTTCCCAAATCACTTGAAATCCAGGAAAACGCACACTGAATCACACTTGCTCAAACACGCTCTTTCACCTAATGCGTTGAGAACATTCAAGAAAGCAGAAAAGAAGGGCATTTTGCAGTGAATTTCAGATGGGCATGTAGAAAAAGTCATTTCTATCGGTTGCAGAGTGCAAAAGCATGATTGACTTCATGTACTCCATGAAACCCTTACATCTCCAAGTGACCTGAATTAGGACTTTCCCAAAAAGATGTGTTTGAGGTTCTGTGGCAAAACGAGCTCTAAGTTGTGTATTCAGTGCTGGAGAGTGACACACTCTACACAGGTTAAACAGCGTTTTGCTAGCACCAACATGCTTAACACTGAAACTGCTACAAGGTGTGTGTAGTATGCTGAATGAAGGCTTGTCATTTCAAAGAAAGAAGAGGAAAACAAAATCCAGGTAGTGAAACGAGCACACCAGTATGGGAGATGTGCATGTGTTCAGTTTCAAGCAGCAGCTCTTTGTGGACACTTGGAAACAGTGCTGTGAAAAAATTTCGTACGAAGCGGGATTTTGCCAAAGTTAAAAGACCTTCCAAAACCAACCCTAAAGAACTTAGCCAAACAATCAATGTTGCAATAAGCTGCTGCAGGAAAGGTGCTTCTATGACACAACTCCCGAGCAGGTAGCTACATTCTGCACAGTACAAAACGCATATGAATTGCAGGCTGAAAACTCACACCAGAAGGATGAAATGCATGTGCTTTTCTCTGAAAGAACACTCAGCCAACAGGCTTCTGCTTGCTACTTCAAGGTCTTTGTAGAAACTTGTGTTTTCACTGCTGGAATAGGTTTTGGGATGCATTGTTTCAATCTCTTGCAGGCCTCATGTTGTTTCTTAGACAATGTGGAAAAACAAGGAGTATGTTTCCCAAATCACTTGAAATCCAGGAAAACGCACACTGAATCACTCTTGCTCAAACACGCTCTTTCACCTAATGCGTTGAGAACATTCAAGAAAGCAGAAAAGAAGGGCATTTTGCAGTGAATTTCAGACGGGCATGTAGAAAAAGTCATTTCTATCGGTTGCAGAGTGCAAAAGCATGATTGACTTCATGTTCTCCATGAAACCCTTACATCTCCAAGTGACCTGAATTAGGACTTTCCCAAAAAGATGTGTTTGAGGGTCTGTGGCAAAAGGAGCTCTAAGTTGTGTATTCAGTGCTGGAGAGTGACACACTCTACACAGGTTACACAGCGTTTTGCGAGCACCAACATGCTTAACACTGAAACTGCTACAAGGTGTGTGTAGTATGCTGAATGAAGGCTTGTCATTTCAAAGAAAGAAGAGGAAAACAAAATCCAGGTAGTGAAACAAGCACACCAGTATGGGAGATGTGCATGTGTTCAGTTTCAAGCAGCAGCTCTTTGTGGACACTTGGAAACAGTGCTGTGAAAAAATTTCGTACGAAGCGGGATTTTGCCAAAGTTAAAAGACCTTCCAAAACCAACCCTAAAGAACTTAGCCTAACAATGAATGTTGCAATAAGCTGCTGCAGGAAAGGTGCTTCTATGACACCACTCCCGAGCAGGTATCTACATTCTGCACAGTACAAAACGCATATGAATTGCAGGCTGAAAACTCACACCAGAAGGATGAATTGCATGTGCTTTTCTCTGAAAGAACACTCAGCCAACAGGCTTCTGCTTGCTCCTTCAAGGTCTTTGTAGAAACTTGTGTTTTCACTGCTGGAATAGGTTTTGGGATGCATTGTTTCAATCTCTTGCAGGCCTCATGTTGTTTCTTATACAATGTGGAAAAACAAGGAGTATGTTTCCCAAATCACTTGAAATCCAGGAAAACGCACACTGAATCACTCTTGCTCAAACACGCTCTTTCACCTAATGCGTTGAGAACATTCAAGAAAGCAGAAAAGAAGGGCATTTTGCAGTGAATTTCAGACGGGCATGTAGAAAAAGTCATTTCTATCGGTTGCAGAGTGCAAAAGCATGATTGACTTCATGTACTCCATGAAACCCTTACATCTCCAAGTGACCTGAATTAGGACTTTCCCAAAAAGATATGTTTGAGGTTCTGTGGCAAAACGAGCTCTAAGTTGTGTATTCAGTGCTGGAGAGTGACACACTCTACACAGGTTAAACAGCGTTTTGCTAGCACCAACATGCTTAACACTGAAACTGCTACAAGGTGTGTGTAGTATGCTGAATGAAGGCTTGTCATTTCAAAGAAAGAAGAGGAAAACAAAATCCAGGTAGTGAAACGAGCACACCAGTATAGGAGATGTGCATGTGTTCAGTTTCAAGCAGCAGCTCTTTGTGGACACTTGGAAACAGTGCTGTGAAAAAATTTCGTACGAAGCGGGATTTTGCCAAAGTTAAAAGACCTTCCAAAACCAACCCTAAAGAACTTAGCCAAACAATCAATGTTGCAATAAGCTGCTGCAGGAAAGGTGCTTCTATGACACAACTCCCGAGCAGGTAGCTACATTCTGCACAGTACAAAACGCATATGAATTGCAGGCTGAAAACTCACACCAGAAGGATGAAATGCATGTGCTTTTCTCTGAAAGAACACTCAGCCAACAGGCTTCTGCTTGCTCCTTCAAGGTCTTTGTAGAAACTTGTGTTTTCACTGCTGGAATAGGTTTTGGGATGCATTGTTTCAATCTCTTGCAGGCCTCATGTTGTTTCTTAGACAATGTGGAAAAACAAGGAGTATGTTTCCCAAATCACTTGAAATCCAGGAAAACGCACACTGAATCACTCTTGCTCAAACACGCTCTTTCACCTAATGCGTTGAGAACATTCAAGAAAGCAGAAAAGAAGGGCATTTTGCAGTGAATTTCAGACGGGCATGTAGAAAAAGTCATTTCTATCGGTTGCAGAGTGCAAAAGCATGATTGACTTCATGTACTCCATGAAACCCTTACATCTCCAAGTGACCTGAATTAGGACTTTCCCAAAAAGATGTGTTTGAGGGTCTGTGGCAAAAGGAGCTCTAAGTTGTGTATTCAGTGCTGGAGAGTGACACACTCTACACAGGTTACACAGCGTTTTGCGAACACCAACATGCTTAACACTGAAACTGCTACAAGGTGTGTGTAGTATGCTGAATGAAGGCTTGTCATTTCAAAGAAAGAAGAGGAAAACAAAATCCAGGTAGTGAAACGAGCACACCAGTATGGGAGATGTGCATGTGTTCAATTTCAAGCAGCAGCTCTTTGTGGACACTTGGAAACAGTGCTGTGAAAAAATTTCGTACGAAGCGGGATTTTGCCAAAGTTAAAAGACCTTCCAAAACCAACCCTAAAGAACTTAGCCAAACAATCAATGTTGCAATAAGCTGCTGCAGGAAAGGTGCTTCTATGACACAACTCCCGAGCAGGTAGCTACATTCTGCACAGTACAAAACGCATATGAATTGCAGGCTGAAAACTCACACCAGAAGGATGAAATGCATGTGCTTTTCTCTGAAAGAACACTCAGCCAACAGGCTTCTGCTTGCTCCTTCAAGGTCTTTGTAGAAACTTGTGTTTTCACTGCTGGAATAGGTTTTGGGATGCATTGTTTCAATCTCTTGCAGGCCTCATGTTGTTTCTTAGACAATGTGGAAAAACAAGGAGTATGTTTCCCAAATCACTTGAAATCCAGGAAAACGCACACTGAATCACTCTTGCTCAAACACGCTCTTTCACCTAATGCGTTGAGAACATTCAAGAAAGCAGAAAAGAAGGGCATTTTGCAGTGAATTTCAGACGGGCATGTAGAAAAAGTCATTTCTATCGGTTGCAGAGTGCAAAAGCATGATTGACTTCATGTACTCCATGAAACCCTTACATCTCCAAGTGACCTGAATTAGGACTTTCCCAAAAAGATATGTTTGAGGTTCTGTGGCAAAACGAGCTCTAAGTTGTGTATTCAGTGCTGGAGAGTGACACACTCTACACAGGTTAAACAGCGTTTTGCTAGCACCAACATGCTTAACACTGAAACTGCTACAAGGTGTGTGTAGTATGCTGAATGAAGGCTTGTCATTTCAAAGAAAGAAGAGGAAAACAAAATCCAGGTAGTGAAACGAGCACACCAGTATAGGAGATGTGCATGTGTTCAGTTTCAAGCAGCAGCTCTTTGTGGACACTTGGAAACAGTGCTGTGAAAAAATTTCGTACGAAGCGGGATTTTGCCAAAGTTAAAAGACCTTCCAAAACCAACCCTAAAGAACTTAGCCAAACAATCAATGTTGCAATAAGCTGCTGCAGGAAAGGTGCTTCTATGACACAACTCCCGAGCAGGTAGCTACATTCTGCACAGTACAAAACGCATATGAATTGCAGGCTGAAAACTCACACCAGAAGGATGAAATGCATGTGCTTTTCTCTGAAAGAACACTCAGCCAACAGGCTTCTGCTTGCTCCTTCAAGGTCTTTGTAGAAACTTGTGTTTTCACTGCTGGAATAGGTTTTGGGATGCATTGTTTCAATCTCTTGCAGGCCTCATGTTGTTTCTTAGACAATGTGGAAAAACAAGGAGTATGTTTCCCAAATCACTTGAAATCCAGGAAAACGCACACTGAATCACTCTTGCTCAAACACGCTCTTTCACCTAATGCGTTGAGAACATTCAAGAAAGCAGAAAAGAAGGGCATTTTGCAGTGAATTTCAGACGGGCATGTAGAAAAAGTCATTTCTATCGGTTGCAGAGTGCAAAAGCATGATTGACTTCATGTACTCCATGAAACCCTTACATCTCCAAGTGACCTGAATTAGGACTTTCCCAAAAAGATGTGTTTGAGGGTCTGTGGCAAAAGGAGCTCTAAGTTGTGTATTCAGTGCTGGAGAGTGACACACTCTACACAGGTTACACAGCGTTTTGCGAACACCAACATGCTTAACACTGAAACTGCTACAAGGTGTGTGTAGTATGCTGAATGAAGGCTTGTCATTTCAAAGAAAGAAGAGGAAAACAAAATCCAGGTAGTGAAACGAGCACACCAGTATGGGAGATGTGCATGTGTTCAATTTCAAGCAGCAGCTCTTTGTGGACACTTGGAAACAGTGCTGTGAAAAAATTTCGTACGAAGCGGGATTTTGCCAAAGTTAAAAGACCTTCCAAAACCAACCCTAAAGAACTTAGCCAAACAATCAATGTTGCAATAAGCTGCTGCAGGAAAGGTGCTTCTATGACACAACTCCCGAGCAGGTAGCTACATTCTGCACAGTACAAAACGCATATGAATTGCAGGCTGAAAACTCACACCAGAAGGATGAAATGCATGTGCTTTTCTCTGAAAGAACACTCAGCCAACAGGCTTCTGCTTGCTCCTTCAAGGTCTTTGTAGAAACTTGTGTTTTCACTGCTGGAATAGGTTTTGGGATGCATTGTTTCAATCTCTTGCAGGCCTCATGTTGTTTCTTAGACAATGTGGAAAAACAAGGAGTATGTTTCCCAAATCACTTGAAATCCAGGAAAACGCACACTGAATCACTCTTGCTCAAACACGCTCTTTCACCTAATGCGTTGAGAACATTCAAGAAAGCAGAAAAGAAGGGCATTTTGCAGTGAATTTCAGACGGGCATGTAGAAAAAGTCATTTCTATCGGTTGCAGAGTGCAAAAGCATGATTGACTTCATGTACTCCATGAAACCCTTACATCTCCAAGTGACCTGAATTAGGACTTTCCCAAAAAGATATGTTTGAGGGTCTGTGGCAAAAGGAGCTCTAAGTTGTGTATTCAGTGCTGGAGAGTGACACACTCTACACAGGTTACACAGCGTTTTGCGAGCACCAACATGCTTAACACTGAAACTGCTACAAGGTGTGTGTAGTATGCTGAATGAAGGCTTGTCATTTCAAAGAAAGAAGAGGAAAACAAAATCCAGGTAGTGAAACGAGCACACCAGTATGGGAGATGTGCATGTGTTCAGTTTCAAGCAGCAGCTCTTTGTGGACACTTGGAAACAGTGCTGTGAAAAAATTTCGTACGAAGCGGGATTTTGCCAAAGTTAAAAGACCTTCCAAAACCAACCCTAAAGAACTTAGCCAAACAATGAATGTTGCAATAAGCTGCTGCAGGAAAGGTGCTTCTATGACACAACACCCGAGCAGGTATCTACATTCTGCACAGTACAAAACGCATATGAATTGCAGGCTGAAAACTCACACCAGAAGGATGAAATGCATGTGCTTCTCTCTGAAAGAACACTCAGCCAACAGGCTTCTGCTTGCTCCTTCAAGGTCTTTGTAGAAACTTGTGTTTTCACTGCTGGAATAGGTTTTGGGATGCATTGTTTCAATCTCTTGCAGGCCTCATGTTGTTTCTTAGACAATGTGGAAAAACAAGGAGTATGTTTCCCAAATCACTTGAAATCCAGGAAAACGCACACTGAATCCCTCTTGCTCAAACACGCTCTTTCACCTAATGCGTTGAGAACATTCAAGAAAGCAGAAAAGAAGGGCATTTTGCAGTGAATTTCAGACGGGCATGTAGAAAAAGTCATTTCTATCGGTTGCAGAGTGCAAAAGCATGATTGACTTCATGTACTCCATGAAACCCTTACATCTCCAAGTGACCTGAATTAGGACTTTCCCAAAAAGATGTGTTTGAGGGTCTGTGGCAAAAGGAGCTCTAAGTTGTGTATTCAGTGCTGGAGAGTGACACACTCTACACAGGTTACACAGCGTTTTGCGAGCACCAACATGCTTAACACTGAAACTGCTACAAGGTGTGTGTAGTATGCTGAATGAAGGCTTGTCATTTCAAAGAAAGAAGAGGAAAACAAAATCCAGGTAGTGAAACGAGCACACCAGTATGGGAGATGTGCATGTGTTCAATTTCAAGCAGCAGCTCTTTGTGGACACTTGGAAACAGTGCTGTGAAAAAATTTCGTACGAAGCGGGATTTTGCCAAAGTTAAAAGACCTTCCAAAACCAACCCTAAAGAACTTAGCCAAACAATCAATGTTGCAATAAGCTGCTGCAGGAAAGGTGCTTCTATGACACAACTCCCGAGCAGGTAGCTACATTCTGCACAGTACAAAACGCATATGAATTGCAGGCTGAAAACTCACACCAGAAGGATGAAATGCATGTGCTTTTCTCTGAAAGAACACTCAGCCAACAGGCTTCTGCTTGCTCCTTCAAGGTCTTTGTAGAAACTTGTGTTTTCACTGCTGGAATAGGTTTTGGGATGCATTGTTTCAATCTCTTGCAGGCCTCATGTTGTTTCTTAGACAATGTGGAAAAACAAGGAGTATGTTTCCCAAATCACTTGAAATCCAGGAAAACGCACACTGAATCACTCTTGCTCAAACACGCTCTTTCACCTAATGCGTTGAGAACATTCAAGAAAGCAGAAAAGAAGGGCATTTTGCAGTGAATTTCAGACGGGCATGTAGAAAAAGTCATTTCTATCGGTTGCAGAGTGCAAAAGCATGATTGACTTCATGTACTCCATGAAACCCTTACATCTCCAAGTGACCTGAATTAGGACTTTCCCAAAAAGATATGTTTGAGGGTCTGTGGCAAAAGGAGCTCTAAGTTGTGTATTCAGTGCTGGAGAGTGACACACTCTACACAGGTTACACAGCGTTTTGCGAGCACCAACATGCTTAACACTGAAACTGCTACAAGGTGTGTGTAGTATGCTGAATGAAGGCTTGTCATTTCAAAGAAAGAAGAGGAAAACAAAATCCAGGTAGTGAAACGAGCACACCAGTATGGGAGATGTGCATGTGTTCAGTTTCAAGCAGCAGCTCTTTGTGGACACTTGGAAACAGTGCTGTGAAAAAATTTCGTACGAAGCGGGATTTTGCCAAAGTTAAAAGACCTTCCAAAACCAACCCTAAAGAACTTAGCCAAACAATGAATGTTGCAATAAGCTGCTGCAGGAAAGGTGCTTCTATGACACAACACCCGAGCAGGTATCTACATTCTGCACAGTACAAAACGCATATGAATTGCAGGCTGAAAACTCACACCAGAAGGATGAAATGCATGTGCTTCTCTCTGAAAGAACACTCAGCCAACAGGCTTCTGCTTGCTCCTTCAAGGTCTTTGTAGAAACTTGTGTTTTCACTGCTGGAATAGGTTTTGGGATGCATTGTTTCAATCTCTTGCAGGCCTCATGTTGTTTCTTAGACAATGTGGAAAAACAAGGAGTATGTTTCCCAAATCACTTGAAATCCAGGAAAACGCACACTGAATCCCTCTTGCTCAAACACGCTCTTTCACCTAATGCGTTGAGAACATTCAAGAAAGCAGAAAAGAAGGGCATTTTGCAGTGAATTTCAGACGGGCATGTAGAAAAAGTCATTTCTATCGGTTGCAGAGTGCAAAAGCATGATTGACTTCATGTACTCCATGAAACCCTTACATCTCCAAGTGACCTGAATTAGGACTTTCCCAAAAAGATGTGTTTGAGGGTCTGTGGCAAAAGGAGCTCTAAGTTGTGTATTCAGTGCTGGAGAGTGACACACTCTACACAGGTTACACAGCGTTTTGCGAGCACCAACATGCTTAACACTGAAACTGCTACAAGGTGTGTGTAGTATGCTGAATGAAGGCTTGTCATTTCAAAGAAAGAAGAGGAAAACAAAATCCAGGTAGTGAAACGAGCACACCAGTATGGGAGATGTGCATGTGTTCAATTTCAAGCAGCAGCTCTTTGTGGACACTTGGAAACAGTGCTGTGAAAAAATTTCGTACGAAGCGGGATTTTGCCAAAGTTAAAAGACCTTCCAAAACCAACCCTAAAGAACTTAGCCAAACAATGAATGTTGCAATAAGCTGCTGCAGGAAAGGTGCTTCTATGACACAACTCCCGAGCAGGTATCTACATTCTGCACAGTACAAAACGCATATGAATTGCAGGCTGAAAACTCACACCAGAAGAATGAAATGCATGTGCTTCTCTCTGAAAGAACACTCAGCCAACAGGCTTCTGCTTGCTCCTTCAAGGTCTTTGTAGAAACTTGTGTTTTCACTGCTGGAATAGGTTTTGGGATGCATTGTTTCAATCTCTTGCAGGCCTCATGTTGTTTCTTAGACAATGTGGAAAAACAAGGAGTATGTTTCCCAAATCACTTGAAATCCAGGAAAACGCACCCTGAATCACTCTTGCTCAAACACGCTCTTTCACCTAATGCGTTGAGAACATTCAAGAAAGCAGAAAAGAAGGGCATTTTGCAGTGAATTTCAGACAGGCATGTAGAAAAAGTCATTTCTATCGGTTGCAGAGTGCAAAAGCATGATTGACTTCATGTTCTCCATGAAATCCTTACATCTCCAAGTGACCTGAATTAGGACTTTCCCAAAAAGATATGTTTGAGGGTCTGTGGCAAAAGGAGCTCTAAGTTGTGTATTCAGTGCTGGAGAGTGACACACTCTACACAGTTTACACAGCGTTTTGCGAGCACCAACATGCTTAACACTGAAACTGCTACAAGGTGTGTGTAGTATGCTGAATGAAGGCTTGTCATTTCAAAGAAAGAAGAGGAAAACAAAATCCAGGTAGTGAAACGAGCACACCAGTATGGGAGATGTGCATGTGTTCAATTTCAAGCAGCAGCTCTTTGTGGACACTTGGAAACAGTGCTGTGAAAAAATTTCGTACGAAGCGGGATTTTGCCAAAGTTAAAAGACCTTCCAAAACCAACCCTAAAGAGCTTAGCCAAACAATGAATGTTGCAATAAGCTGCTGCAGGAAAGGTGCTTCTATGACACAACTCCCGAGCAGGTATCTACATTCTGCACAGTACAAAATGCATATGAATTGCAGGCTGAAAACTCACACCAGAAGGATGAAATGCATGTGCTTCTCTCTGAAAGAACACTCAGCCAACAGGCCTCTGCTTGCTCCTTCAAGGTCTTTGTAGAAACTTGTGTTTTCACTGCTGGAATAGGTTTTGGGATGCATTGTTTCAATCTCTTGCAGGCCTCATGTTGTTTCTTAGACAATGTGGAAAAACAAGGAGTATGTTTCCCAAATCACTTGAAATCCAGGAAAACGCACACTGAATCACTCTTGCTCAAACACGCTCTTTCACCTAATGCGTTGAGAACATTCAAGAAAGCAGAAAAGAAGGGCATTTTGCAGTGAATTTCAGACGGGCATGTAGAAAAAGTCATTTCTATCGGTTGCAGAGTGCAAAAGCATGATTGACTTCATGTACTCCATGAAACCCTTACATCTCCAAGTGACCTGAATTAGGACTTTCCCAAAAAGATATGTTTGAGGGTCTGTGGCAAAAGGAGCTCTAAGTTGTGTATTCAGTGCTGGAGAGTGACACACTCTACACAGGTTACACAGCGTTTTGCGAGCACCAACATGCTTAACACTGAAACTGCTACAAGGTGTGTGTAGTATGCTGAATGAAGGCTTGTCATTTCAAAGAAAGAAGAGGAAAACAAAATCCAGGTAGTGAAACGAGCACACCAGTATGGGAGATGTGCATGTGTTCAATTTCAAGCAGCAGCTCTTTGTGGACACTTGGAAACAGTGCTGTGAAAAAATTTCGTACGAAGCGGGATTTTGCCAAAGTTAAAAGACCTTCCAAAACCAACCCTAAAGAACTTAGCCAAACAATGAATGTTGCAATAAGCTGCTGCAGGAAAGGTGCTTCTATGACACAACTCCCGAGCAGGTATCTACATTCTGCACAGTACAAAACGCATATGAATTGCAGGCTGAAAACTCACACCAGAAGGATGAAATGCATGTGCTTCTCTCTGAAAGAACACTCAGCCAACAGGCTTCTGCTTGCTCCTTCAAGGTCTTTGTAGAAACTTGTGTTTTCACTGCTGGAATAGGTTTTGGGATGCATTGTTTCAATCTCTTGCAGGCCTCATGTTGTTTCTTAGACAATGTGGAAAAACAAGGAGTATGTTTCCCAAATCACTTGAAATCCAGGAAAACGCACACTGAATCCCTCTTGCTCAAACACGCTCTTTCACCTAATGCGTTGAGAACATTCAAGAAAGCAGAAAAGAAGGGCATTTTGCAGTGAATTTCAGACGGGCATGTAGAAAAAGTCATTTCTATCGGTTGCAGAGTGCAAAAGCATGATTGACTTCATGTACTCCATGAAACCCTTACATCTCCAAGTGACCTGAATTAGGACTTTCCCAAAAAGATGTGTTTGAGGGTCTGTGGCAAAAGGAGCTCTAAGTTGTGTATTCAGTGCTGGAGAGTGACACACTCTACACAGGTTACACAGCGTTTTGCGAGCACCAACATGCTTAACACTGAAACTGCTACAAGGTGTGTGTAGTATGCTGAATGAAGGCTTGTCATTTCAAAGAAAGAAGAGGAAAACAAAATCCAGGTAGTGAAACGAGCACACCAGTATGGGAGATGTGCATGTGTTCAATTTCAAGCAGCAGCTCTTTGTGGACACTTGGAAACAGTGCTGTGAAAAAATTTCGTACGAAGCGGGATTTTGCCAAAGTTAAAAGACCTTCCAAAACCAACCCTAAAGAACTTAGCCAAACAATGAATGTTGCAATAAGCTGCTGCAGGAAAGGTGCTTCTATGACACAACTCCCGAGCAGGTATCTACATTCTGCACAGTACAAAACGCATATGAATTGCAGGCTGAAAACTCACACCAGAAGAATGAAATGCATGTGCTTCTCTCTGAAAGAACACTCAGCCAACAGGCTTCTGCTTGCTCCTTCAAGGTCTTTGTAGAAACTTGTGTTTTCACTGCTGGAATAGGTTTTGGGATGCATTGTTTCAATCTCTTGCAGGCCTCATGTTGTTTCTTAGACAATGTGGAAAAACAAGGAGTATGTTTCCCAAATCACTTGAAATCCAGGAAAACGCACCCTGAATCACTCTTGCTCAAACACGCTCTTTCACCTAATGCGTTGAGAACATTCAAGAAAGCAGAAAAGAAGGGCATTTTGCAGTGAATTTCAGACAGGCATGTAGAAAAAGTCATTTCTATCGGTTGCAGAGTGCAAAAGCATGATTGACTTCATGTTCTCCATGAAATCCTTACATCTCCAAGTGACCTGAATTAGGACTTTCCCAAAAAGATATGTTTGAGGGTCTGTGGCAAAAGGAGCTCTAAGTTGTGTATTCAGTGCTGGAGAGTGACACACTCTACACAGTTTACACAGCGTTTTGCGAGCACCAACATGCTTAACACTGAAACTGCTACAAGGTGTGTGTAGTATGCTGAATGAAGGCTTGTCATTTCAAAGAAAGAAGAGGAAAACAAAATCCAGGTAGTGAAACGAGCACACCAGTATGGGAGATGTGCATGTGTTCAATTTCAAGCAGCAGCTCTTTGTGGACACTTGGAAACAGTGCTGTGAAAAAATTTCGTACGAAGCGGGATTTTGCCAAAGTTAAAAGACCTTCCAAAACCAACCCTAAAGAGCTTAGCCAAACAATGAATGTTGCAATAAGCTGCTGCAGGAAAGGTGCTTCTATGACACAACTCCCGAGCAGGTATCTACATTCTGCACAGTACAAAATGCATATGAATTGCAGGCTGAAAACTCACACCAGAAGGATGAAATGCATGTGCTTCTCTCTGAAAGAACACTCAGCCAACAGGCCTCTGCTTGCTCCTTCAAGGTCTTTGTAGAAACTTGTGTTTTCACTGCTGGAATAGGTTTTGGGATGCATTGTTTCAATCTCTTGCAGGCCTCATGTTGTTTCTTAGACAATGTGGAAAAACAAGGAGTATGTTTCCCAAATCACTTGAAATCCAGGAAAACGCACACTGAATCACTCTTGCTCAAACACGCTCTTTCACCTAATGCGTTGAGAACATTCAAGAAAGCAGAAAAGAAGGGCATTTTGCAGTGAATTTCAGACGGGCATGTAGAAAAAGTCATTTCTATCGGTTGCAGAGTGCAAAAGCATGATTGACTTCATGTACTCCATGAAACCCTTACATCTCCAAGTGACCTGAATTAGGACTTTCCCAAAAAGATATGTTTGAGGTTCTGTGGCAAAACGAGCTCTAAGTTGTGTATTCAGTGCTGGAGAGTGACACACTCTACACAGGTTAAACAGCGTTTTGCTAGCACCAACATGCTTAACACTGAAACTGCTACAAGGTGTGTGTAGTATGCTGAATGAAGGCTTGTCATTTCAAAGAAAGAAGAGGAAAACAAAATCCAGGTAGTGAAACGAGCACACCAGTATAGGAGATGTGCATGTGTTCAGTTTCAAGCAGCAGCTCTTTGTGGACACTTGGAAACAGTGCTGTGAAAAAATTTCGTACGAAGCGGGATTTTGCCAAAGTTAAAAGACCTTCCAAAACCAACCCTAAAGAACTTAGCCAAACAATCAATGTTGCAATAAGCTGCTGCAGGAAAGGTGCTTCTATGACACAACTCCCGAGCAGGTAGCTACATTCTGCACAGTACAAAACGCATATGAATTGCAGGCTGAAAACTCACACCAGAAGGATGAAATGCATGTGCTTTTCTCTGAAAGAACACTCAGCCAACAGGCTTCTGCTTGCTCCTTCAAGGTCTTTGTAGAAACTTGTGTTTTCACTGCTGGAATAGGTTTTGGGATGCATTGTTTCAATCTCTTGCAGGCCTCATGTTGTTTCTTAGACAATGTGGAAAAACAAGGAGTATGTTTCCCAAATCACTTGAAATCCAGGAAAACGCACACTGAATCACTCTTGCTCAAACACGCTCTTTCACCTAATGCGTTGAGAACATTCAAGAAAGCAGAAAAGAAGGGCATT